>NW_026571523.1:0-33000 GCF_026225935.1 Boleophthalmus pectinirostris | reverse complement strand
GGACCTGCATTGATATGTAAATGAGCTGTGAACAGACGTGTGAATTATGACATTTGCGCATATAATTAATTACCGCGGCGCGCACGTATTTACGGCTAAAGGCTAATAGCGCTACTTTCTTTACCATTTATGGGTCCGTCGCGAACAAAATGACTCTTAGAACCGGCTCTTTGAAGGGAACGACGAGCGCCTGATCCTTATTGGGAGCCGTGTTTTCTCTTTCTCTCACTTTTTTTCTCTTCACGCCGCGTGATTCGTGGTTTGACAGCGGCAGCGGCTAAAAACGAAACTTTGAGAAATTTGCGTGTACGTAGGATTAAAGAAAAAAAAAAAAAAAAAAACGAGCATATTTGACTGTAGTTTAGCATAAAATAAATAAGTCCCGGTTTAGTCCTTTTTCAGTCCTGGTTTAGACCTGGTTCAGTCCTGATTCAGTCCTGCTTGCAACAAAACAATCTGAAGAGCCACTTGGGAGCCAAAAGAACCAGCAGCTTTTAGTGAGCCGAGCCAAAAGAGCCGGTTCTCTAAAAAGAACTGGAATACCCATCACTAGTGTCTAGAATGTGATGCAAAAATGCCATTAAACCAACCTACTGTCTGTAAATATGATGTAAAGAGGCAGAATAACAATAAATGTTGCCTAAATAAACCCAATTTAAAATCCACCAGAGCCAAACCTAAGTTTTTTAAACAATTCAACATTTACAGTGAATTTTTACATCACTAAATATATCGGTGATTATATCGGCTATCGGCAGCGCCAACTCCCATTATATCGGTTTCATAACGGCCACAACAAAATCCATATCGGTCGGGCTCTAGTTTGTAATCCACTTTTTATGGCGTTGTTCTGTCAGCTTTTCCCATTTCTGACCTTTGTGGACGACTATATTCGGTGCTCTAAAAAAATCGCTTTTCCTTCTCTCGGTTAGAACAATTGGCACAGCCGTAAACTGCACAACACATCGGCATTTCCCTCCAGTCGGTTCACTTCTTGCCCTCCATCTGATTTTGCGTGCTGACAAACGTCGCCCTGTAATGTCACGTGAAACCCAGATATTCAGAATTATTATTTCCATGTAAACTCCAAGGAAAATATTTTAAGTCCAAACAATTTAATCCAGAACAATTAAAAACATCATGTGAACGTGGCCATTGTGTTCTAACAGTGAGTTTTTTAATCATTTCAATACCAGGTTTAACATTTGTGCGTTTACCTTTTGGATATTTCGTGGCAAAGTACAGTGTGATAAAGAGTAGAGGGGTGTGCAAAAATATTGAAATATCGATATATCGTATCGTTTAATGTGATGACACAGTATCGATATTGTGGGCTGCTCTATCGATATCGGCCTCAGTCAACAGGGAAACGTGGCTCTTGCCCCGTCTGGGAGTATGACATCATCACATTCTAGAACCTGAAAACCTCCCAGTTCCATCAGGTTCACGGCGCCGATGACATCATACATGTAAAGTTCCATAAAGCCTTGTTACCATGGCAACTCCGGAACTCAAAGCTAAACTTCAAAGCTTTGTGGGCTTTAACTCAAAGCTTTGTTTGGCCTCGGGGAGATTATAGGAGTAGGCAAATCGCAAATCGAAAATCACATATCGCTTAACGGAAAAGGCACATTTAGCTGAGCTTGACAGAGCAAATCGTACAAAGATTTCAAACAGTAGACTTCACAGAGGAGACTTTACAGAGTAGATTTCACAGATTAGGTCGCACTTTTTATCTGCATAACAGTAAGTACAGCAACACTTACAAAACAACTCAATTATAAAACAAAAATGGCCAGAAATAACAGAGGAAATATACCCTTGACCTTAAACCATGACCTTAAACTAAAGAACTGTGGTCTTCGTGTGATAAAGAGTAGAGGGGTGTGCAAAAATATTGAAATATCGATATATCGTATCGTTTAATGTGATGACACAGTATCGATATTGTGGGCTGCTCTATCGATATATCACCAAGAGTATTTTTGGTTTATTTTACTAAATGATTTTGTTACAGCTACAGTTTCGTTGTTTGTTTAGTGGAAGGAAACTCGTTTGACATTTTCTCTGTTTTGAGGATTAAAATGTTTGTGTTTCATATGAACTTTGCACAAGAAGTGGTTTAACAAAGATTTTCCATGATTTAGCCTTTATTTTTTACTGAACCGTATCGAATCGAAAGCGCACTGTATCGAGGTTTGTCTCATATCAGTGACTTCTTAACAACACTCGGCCTCAGTCAACAGGGAAACGTGGCTCTTGCCCCGGCTGGGAGTATGACATCATCACATTCTAGAACCTGAAAACCTCCCAGTTCCATCAGGTTCACGGCGCCGATGACATCATACATGTAAAGTTCCATAAAGCCTTGTTACCATGGCAACTCCGGAACTCAAAGCTAAACTTCAAAGCTTTGTGGGCTTTAACTCAAAGCTTTGTTTGGCCTCGGGGAGATTATAAGAGTAGGCAAATCGCAAATCACAAATCGAAAATCACATATCGCTTAACGGAAAAGGCACATTTAGCTGAGCTTGACACAGAGCAAATCGTACAAAGATTTCAAACAGTAGACTTCACTGAGGAGACTTTACAGAGTAGATTTCACAGATTAGGTCGCACTTTTTATCTGCGTAACAGTAAGTACAGCAACACTTACAAAACAACTCAATTATAAAACAAAAATGGCCAGAAATAACAGAGGAAATATACCCTTGACCTTAAACCATGACCTTAAACTAAAGAACTGTGGTCTTCGAAAGCAAATTGCCAAAAAAGATTAGCACAATGAGCGCCGATGGTGGCCCTCGCCCCGGTGCGCACCACCCCCCCACGCGACCTCCGGGGACTCGCGACCGCCCCGGCACGCCACCCTCTCTTCCCGACATTCGCCCAGGTCGACAATGACGCATTAGTGATTCAAATTTCAGCACAATCGGACTAAGCCTGTGGGTGGAATCATTTTTTAACAATTTTTTCCATTGACTTCCATTCATTTTAGCAGTAGTAAATATGAGCCAGGCCTTGGGCGTGGGTTACTGGGATACTGCTGTTCGTGCCGGGGGCGACCGAGGACAATGTTGCCTGAAATTATGTTCACACTTCTGTTAGTGTCATATTGTTTAGACCTGGTTTAGACCTGGTTTAGACCTGGTTTAGTCCTGGTTTAGACCTGGTTTAGTCCTGGTTTTAGTCCTGGTTTAATCCTGGTTTTAGTTCTAGTTTAGTCCTGGTTTAGCCCAAAATGTGAAATCAGGAAAATATCGCCCTGTAATCCATTTATTTCAACAAAGTAACTGTAATCCAATTACCACTCACTGAAACAGTAACTGTAACTGAATACAGTTACTCATAATTTGTACTCTGATTACGTAACTCCGGTACATGTAATCTGTTACTCCCCAACACAGCTTTTTGGTAACTCTGGCAAGTCAGTTCTAATCTATTTTTAAATATCTTTTGGCCACATCTTAGCTGAACACCTGTAGATTATTCATGATTACTGTCTTGACCCACTGATGCACTCATTTCTCTTTTTTTTCAATTAAAGGAGCCAATTGGCCAAGCTCCTGTAAAAACAAAGCAATATTCAAATAAAATGTTTTTATAGTTAAGATTTTTGAGAGGACAAAATGCATCCATCTGTCTTCATGCAGGTTATATTCAAAGGACAGAAACCATGTCTTTTCCTGGCAAGAACCTGAAGCCTGGCATGAAGCAGGGCATAAGTCATGGTCACAGAGTGCGTCCTTCACAACAAGCACAGGCTCGGGCTGAGGCCATAGCCAAAGAGAGGGAAAGGATGGAGCAATTTGGGGAGAAGGCACGCCAAATGCGACTGCTCTCCAAGAAAAATGAAGGTTCTGCCCCCGTCCGCTCCAGCATCCTCCCACCCCTGCCAGCAGCCGACAGAAAACGTACATCACAGACCCCAGTGTCTCTCAATCGCCCAGGCTCAGACAGCAAGTCCAAAGGTAAGTCAGCTTATTGTATTTTATCATATAAAACACTGCTCCTTCATAATCAGTCTTTTTCGTAACACTTTGCTACACCAATTAGGCTTATTTTAGCATAAAGAAAGACTTAATTCATAATAAACAAATAGTATGAATGATTTAGGCATAGTAACTCATAGGGGTGTGCAAAAATATCGGAATATTGATATATTGTATCGTTTAATGTGATGATACAGTATCGATATCATGGGTTACTGTATCGATATATCACCAAGAGTATTTTTAGGTGTGTTTTACTAAATTATTTTGTTACAGAGCTACAGTTTTGTTGCTTGTGGAGTGAAAGGAAACTCATTCATTCAACACATTTGATATTTTTACTGTTTTGATGATTAAAATGTTTATATGAACTTTGCACAAAAAGTGGTTTAACAAAGACTCTTAGTGTCACAGTCACGATTTAGCCTTTATTTTTTATTGAACCGTATTGAATCGATTTGAAATATATCATATTGAATCGAAAGTGCAGTGTATCGAGATATGTATCGTATCGTGGCCTGTGTATCGAGGATGTATCGTATCGGCAACTTCTTAATAATATCCAGCCCTAGTAACTCAGTTATTCCTAATAGCCTAAGTCCTAACCCCTTGATTAAGTAATGACTAAGCCTGAATGATTCTTCATAAAATACTGATAGCTATTTCTTCATTATGATTTTTTTTTTTTCATGCTTTATTAAGGCTAATGAAGGCGTAGGTATTATAGGTGTAATTATCTTTTTTTGTGTGTGGCAAACAGAACCTCCAGTGAAACAACATCGAATAGCATCTTTACGACCTCCTGCACGACTACCTTCACCGCCGTCACATTCAAAGGTCAGGGATGAAAGTAAATCTAGTACTTTATTTATTAATTTATTTACACATTTATAACACAAAATTAATGAGGATTTTAATTTGCTTTTCCTTTTTCTCTTTCCAATGCCATTCAGTCCAAGTCAGGTACAAATAGAATAGCTTCTGTGCCCCCGAGATGGCCATTTCCAATTGGAAAGATGGATCCTAGTTCTGAACCCATCATGCATGTCTACAGTAAAGACGAGTATTTGCTAATCAGCCACAAGGGTGTGCTTTCTGTGTGTGGAAACAAAAGTGACTTAACATCTCTTGAGCGCTGGGAAGAAGAATACAACTCATACTGCAAGCTGATCCAAATCCCCTTCTTTGCCAATTTCAAATTGTTAAAGCCGTTCTATATTTGGCGCCACAAAGTCACTAAGAAGAAGATACATTTAGCTCAAGAACATCTGAGAAACAATTTATTCTTTACTGATCCGGTTTGTAATGAAATGATACATTACCACATGAGTTTAACAATTTGCTCTATTAATATAATTTTTGGTTTGTGTATCATTATAGTCTCTTGGTCCAGCTCTACTAGACATCAAGAAACTATGCATAGAGATTGATACCACAGGCCTGTTTCGCCTGGATAAAAAACGGACCTACACTCTGAAAGAGTTTCAGGATTTTCATTTTGAACAGCTACAAGAGGTACAATCACAATGTCTGGTGCATAATAGAAATGACTTCCAAAATTCGTATACTGTACTATGTGTGTGTGTTTTAAGGTGCACAATGATCTGGATAATTTTCATGGGTTGGTAAAGGAGCTGGCCATAAGTGCTTGTCGAAACGCTTTCCTACAGCTGAAGCCTTGTGGTAAATATGGTGTGTAAGCTCATTTGAATGTGTGAGGTTGACAAAGATAAGGCTTGCTCTGTAAATCTATGATTATATTTTGCAGAGGAAGAAAATTATGAGAGAAGACGAGATTCTCTCACAAAACGGTTACAAGGGTAAATATTGTTTGAGCTTTCCCTCATATTAGATACGCTTTTTAAAAAAGCACATTTACTTAATGTTTTCAGTATTATAGGTGTTCTATTATGTACTTTTGTTTTCTTTCCAGTTTTATCCGTCTTATTGACTTCATAATTACCAACACACTGCATATGTTGGTGCTACATGGTGTGGAGAAAATATTGATGGCATTTCAGGAGCAAGTTGAAAAAACACCAGATTCTTCTCAAATGCAAAACTGGGACATACAGGCCAATGGTGCAACGGGGCCTGCAGCAAATGAGGATAAGAATAACACAGTATGATACTACCATGTTAATGTGAAGTTAATGTTAGTACTTTGTTCTCTATCCAAGTAATCTCCTGTCTTCATCAGGCTGTTGAAGCTGTCCAAGGCCAACCTATTTTCATCACAGAACTCAAACTTTCTGAGGATATGTTGCATTATGCCCCATCAGAGGAAAAATTTCAGGTACATTAATACATAGTCATTTTTTATTTGAATACCACCCATGTGTAACCTATTATTCTATCAAAAGAGGGCTATTGAGGAGCTGACTGAGCAGTTTAAAGAGACTGTATTATCTGTGCATGCCCTTATGTCCGATCAAGACTTGGATGAATTCATAAACCTGACAGAAGAAAATAAGGTTAAAATTGCTCATACTTCCTACATTATATAACATTCAGGCTTGCTGTTTTAGATTAGACATTTTCATGCTAATTATATATAACTGTTTAGGATGAAAAGGGACAACCATGTCTTGAAGCCCTTCTATACAGTGATAGTCACCTTCAACAGGCTATGTCAGAAATCAAGGTGCAGTTTCTATATCTATTAATTATAATTGTATAAATGTATTTTATAATGTGAATATTAACATAATCATACTTTGCTGTTCTGTTTGACGTTTAGACAGCAATTCACTTTGCTTTTGATACCGCAAGTGTATATGCTCACACATTTGAGCATTTTCGGACATTCTACAAGGAAAACAAAAATTTAGATGTTCAAGCATTACAACAAAAAGAACATGGTAAAAGCCTAACTAATCCTTGTTGTCAGTCAATCTTTACAAAACCTTATTATGACTTTTTCTCTTTTTAGGTTTTCTGTTTTTTGAAAAGGCATTAGCTCTATATCACAATCAGCACAATGAAGCCTTAACTATTCCACAGAAGAGGAGCCTTGGCTTACTTCTTGTTGAACAAACAGAACTCAAACAGAAACTTGTGCAGTCCCCTCTTAATTGTTTAGAGGTCAGAAGTAGAGCATATTATGAGCCTGTTCATAGTAATCACAATTCTTTTTTTGCAAAGTGTGTGCAACAGTTATTTCTGGTTTTAGGTCATCAATGGGCTCCTGACGCGACTTGCTAAGCACAAGGTCGACGCTGTTCTTAAAGAGACTAATGACGCCGAAATTAACCTGCGAGTTAGTCCATCAACCACGGCTGAATTAGCCAATTACCTTATTTTCTTGGAACAAATACAAGAGAGAGTAAGTAATTAACTTCCTCAGTATAATCATCTTTTTTTTTTTTTTTTTATAACAATAGCAAAAGTGTTACCATGGTCTTTCACCAGATCCATAGATTAACAGAAGAGGAAGAAGCAATCAGTCAGCTGTTTAATCTAATTGGCAATTACTCAGTTCCAACACCACCTGAAGATGCCTCATTGTTTGCCTCATTAAAACCTGCTATTAGCTTATTGGAAGTTAACATTCTTGATGCATCTTTGGCCGTAAAGGACATAACAAAAAAATTCAATTCTTCACTAAAGAAAGATATGAACGATCTGAAACAAAAAATTATGGAACTTGATCATAAATCACAGGTATTTACAATATTTTTTATTGTAAGCCTTTTGACATATTTTGATCTTAACTTTAAAAAAAATATTTTATTTGAATTTTCAGGACAAACAAATACTGGATATCAATGCAGACCCTGCGAAAGTACGACTGCTTTTGGGTGAAATCCAGATTTCTGTCGATGAGCTTTGTGCCCAGGCAGCCACTTATATGTCCTATCAGAAAAGATTTAATGTAAAAATATATATTTTGTTATTATCTGAACCATGCCAGCTGACAAAACCACTGAACCTCTCTTTATGAACGAATAGGTGGAGGTGAAGTTTGAGTCTTTGAAAATGTTGACCACAAAAGTTCAACTGAAGCAGCTGCTGTGGGATTCTTTGGAGGAATGGGACACTTTACAGGAAAAATGGCGAAAGGTATGGAACAACATATTAAATATGTTACATATAACAAATATCATTGCATTACTACACTGTAAATGTATTAGAATTATTTTATTTATTTGCATATGAACTTTTTTTTTTTTGCATCAAAACTTTGAAACACTTGTCACTGTTCACACCCAGAGTTTGCTTTCGAAGCTGGACCTGGAGATGTTAGCAGCACAAGTTACTAAATACTCTAAATATGCAAACCAAATGGAGAAGGGGCTGCCATGTAACAATTTAGTGCCAAGTTTTAAGAAGAAAGTGGAACTGATGAAGTGTAGGGTAAGTTTAACATGATGTGATTAACAACATGTTATTGGAAATCTAACAAAATCTTATGTCTGTGTTTTAGCTTCCTGTGATAACTGATCTCCGTAACCCATGTATAAAACCTGAACATTGGGAAACTCTGGGGTATATGGTGGGACAAAATCTGGAGGTGGAGAAGCTTACTATTGCAGAATTAGAGGAGCTTGATCTATTCAGCTATGGGCCAGAGATCCAAGAGGTAATGCATTTTACATCATTTTATTTTACTTTGATTTTCCTGAAGCCCAAAATCATTCTGGACTACTTAACAACACTACCGCTCCAAAAACTGATTCCTTTATTTTATTTTCAGATTTCAGGACAAGCTTCAGGAGAGGCCTCTGTTGAGACACTAATTAAAAAGGTATGGATATTCCCCCATTATTTCCTCCATTCAGTACATTTTACTTATGTCTTAATGAATAACTACAGGTGGAGGATATTTGGAAAACTACAGAATTCACTGTTCTGTCTCATGGCGACTCCAAAGAAGTTTTTATCTTGGGTGGAACTGATGAAATACAGGTACGTGCACAAGCATTATCTTATAATTTAAAACAAAATGGCATTTTCTATGTGTGTTTCTTTTGTATTTTAAAGATGGCCCTGGATGACAGCATTATCAATGTTGGGACAGTTGCATCATCTCGTTATGTGACTCGTATCAAGTCCAGGGTGGATGAGTTGCTGAGACAGTTGCATCTTTTCAATCAAACATTGGTAAAATCAATTAGATCTAACATGTTCAACTGAAGATTCATTTTTGTTATTTTTAAATGAGATGTATACAGAGAGTCCAATATATCTCTGGTTGTATTCTACAGTAAAAAAAAAATCCACGCCTTGTCCCAGTTATTCTCCACTATACCTAACTTCTAAAATGTTTTCAGGATGAGTGGCTCACATGCCAAAGAAATTGGCTGTATCTGGAGAGTATATTTTTTGACCCAGACATAAAGAGGCAGCTTCCTGCAGAATCGAAGATGTTTCTCAAAGTGGACAAGTCTTGGAAGATGATTATGTCAAGGGTAAAAAATAATGCGTAATGCTCTGAGAGCAGCGACTCAGCCTCGTGAGTAACTGTTAGGAGTATATAATAATTTAGTGCAAAAGGTTAAAGCTGACAAAACTTAATTTATTTTTTACAAAGATCTACTAGAGACGTTTAAGAGCAACAATGCCCTTTTGGATGAGATACATAAATGTCTTGAGGCTTATCTTGACTCTAAGAGAGTAATTTTCCCAAGGTACAGTATTATTATTATTGTATTATTATATTATAATGTGGACCTATTTAATATATTTTCATTGCAGGTTTTATTTCTTATCTAATGATGAGCTGCTTAAGATTCTGGCCCAGACAAGAAATCCTCAAGCAGTGCAGCCCCATCTTAGGAAATGTTTTGATTCCATTACACGGCTAGAGTTTGCCCTGTTGCCTGAAAAGTCTCGAGATGCCACAGAGGGTGACGTTGATCCTCAGCAAGACACAATTTATAGCAAAGACATCCTGAAAATGGTCTCTCCAGAGGGTGAAAAGGTCAATTATGAAACACAAACAAACAACCACAAAAACAATCAAATTATCTTAGGTGTTGCCTGTAAATGTGTTTTGTTAATTCATGAGTTCTGTGTCTTCATTCCAGGTGTCATTAACTAAGGGTCTTAAGGCTCAGGGGAATGTAGAAGATTGGCTGTGTAAGGTGGAGGAGGCCATGTTTGTATCACTGCAGCATCTCAGCAAAGCCGCCATAGCAGATTACCAGGTCAAGTCCAGAGAGGAATGGGTCGTGGCTGGACATCCGTCACAGGTAAAGCAACACAAGACTTTCACTGACTCTGCTGAACCTGAATGGGGGAAAGTAAATGTCTTTTTTTGTTTTATATATATATATATTTTTTTTTGGATGAAAATAAAAGTACATATCTTACCCGTGTTAAGAATATGATTTGTGCATTTGTTTGTATACTTGTATCTGTATCATTCACATCAATATTTTATAATGATGTGTAGGGTTTTCATCTCTTTGTGTTTTTGTGATTTGTCCAATAGGTGGTGCTGACGATCTCCCAGATGATGTGGTGCAGAGATATGGATGCCTGCCTTGAAGGGGACCATGACCACTGTGTTGCATTACAGCAGTTTGAACAAACCAACGTTAATGTAAGTTTCTTCAGTGTGTTCTTCCTTATTTCATTCAAATAGTCTTTAACGTCCTCGGCATCTTCTTCTAGAGACTGAATTCTTTGGCAGCTTTAGTAAGGGGACAACTACCACCCTTACATCGGAATATAATCACCGCGCTCATCACCATTGATGTTCACGCCAGAGACATTGTCACAGATCTTGTCCGACAGAAGGTACATTTTACCACTTGTGATTTTACATGTTATGTAAATGAATTGATAAATAAAATAAATTAATTACTTTGCATGTAATTATATTCATATATCAATATTACAGGTGGACTCCAGGTCAAACTTTGAATGGCAGAGACAGTTACGTTACTACTGGGACATGGATTTGGACAACTGTGTTGCCACTATGGCTCTGTCCACCTATATATATGGCTATGAATACCTTGGAGCCTGTCCAAGGCTTGTTATTACTCCACTTACAGTACATATTTTATTGATTATCAATTACATAATTTACACACACATTTTAATTATAGTTATATTTATAGTTTTCCTTTTTTTGCTTTGTTTTGTTTTCAGGATCGTTGCTATTTATGTCTGATGGGAGCTCTGCAGTTAGACCTCGGAGGTGCTCCTGCAGGGCCAGCTGGGACAGGAAAAACAGAAACCACCAAGGATCTGGCCAAGGCTTTAGCCATACAGTGTGTGTGGTCTTCAACTGTTCTGATGGGTTGGACTACAAGGTTAGACAGGATTAAATACCTTTGTACGGACACCTGCATGTTCCTTGTAAACACAGCCTTTTTCTCCAGATAAACCTTTCAAATTAACATGTTGAATTTACATAATGTTGACACTAGGTGGAATAATGACATAAAAAGTGCATAATTTGAGGTTCCATTTACTGTGTGCTGCTTTTATGTATAAAACATAATTTATATATTAAAAATGAATACATAAATAATTAATAATAATAATAATAATATGTATATTGTGTCTTTCAGATGATGGGCCGCTTCTTCAGTGGTCTTGCTCAGTCTGGAGCTTGGTGTTGCTTTGATGAGTTTAATCGAATTGACATTGAAGTGTTGTCTGTGATTGCTCAACAGCTCATCACTATTCGAAATGCTAAAGCCGCAAAGGTCTGCTTAAAGAATGTTTTCACTCTTTCATTATCATACATTTTGGATTCAGACAGTGTTTATGGAAATTGTAACATCTTTCTTTTTAATATTTTGCAGCTGTCAAGGTTTCGATTTGAGGGAAGGGAGATCAAACTAGTGATGACCTGTGCTGCCTTTATTACTATGAATCCTGGCTATGCTGGTAGAACAGAGTTGCCAGACAATCTAAAGGCTTTATTCAGACCCATAGCCATGATGGTCCCTAATTATGCTCTTATTGCTGAGGTAATATTTGTATCATAATTTATGTAACATTTTAACTTTTTCTTTTTGTATTTACTTTATCTTTTTGTATGTGTCTTTTTCTTGCTTCAGGTGATTTTATACTCTGAAGGATTTGAATCAAGTAAGACGCTGGCTAGGAAGATGACCCAGATGTACAAGCTATGCTCAGAGCAGCTGTCACAACAAGACCACTATGATTTTGGCATGAGAGCGGTCAAATCTGTGCTGGTGATGGCTGGGTGAGAGAAATATAAACACGCAAACACATGTACTTAGATACAGAGGTTTAGTTACATAAAGCAGAAAACAATCACAAGGAATTGAAGAGAGACATAACATAATATACAGCCCCATGGAAAACTACACAATTCAGTAAACTAGTATTGATTTTAGCAACATATTAAGTTTAGGGTTAGACCTATCAGGTAGAGAGGGAGAGTAGGCAATTTTGGAGATAGAAAAACCCAGTTGCACTTGTTCTTCTTGCTTGGGTTTTTAAACTCATTTAAATTGATTCACCTCCACCCAGTGTAGAGAGCATCATGTGATCAAATTTTGTTCTTAGCTAAAGTTCTTTGTGCTGTAAATGACTTGTGATTCGTTGTCTGCCATTGCACACGACTGGCCATTTGCTTTCCCCACATTTCGTTTGTGTAACTGAGTGATAAAGAAGAGGAAAAGGGAAAAGTTGTGCTGCATTTGTGATTACACTGACTACATATTGTTTAAAAATCATAAAAACAGGCAAAGCAAAACTCTTCTATGCTGCAATGTGTCAGTGTTTTTAGCTTAAATAAGCATACACCTACTTGTTCTTATTCTTGCATGTCTATATATTTAGATCCCTGAAGAGGAGCAACCCCCACCTCAGTGAAGATGTGGTACTTATCCGAGCTTTGCGGGACTCTAACCTTCCAAAGTTCCAAAGTTTCTCACAGATGATGCTGTCTTGTTTGGGTAAAGACTTTGGTCATATATGTTAGAAAACATAAGAAAATATATATTTTAATTTAATTTGTTTATTTTTTTTTTTTATATTTCATAAAATGCTCTTGCATTCTTATAGTGGGATCTTATCTGACTTATTTCCTGGGGTGTCAATCCCTGAGCATGACTATGGTGTTCTACATTCCACTATTGTAGAGTGTCTAGTTAAGGGCAATTTACAACCTCTGCCTGCAATGACCAAAAAGGTAATGACTGTCAACTCTTTTTGTCTTTTTAAAGAAGACGTTTTCTTTAAAAAAAAATAAAAATACTATAGTATTCTTAATTTGAATTTCAGGTAATCCAGTTGTATGAGACTATGCTAGTGCGCCATGGAGTTATGTTAGTTGGGCCAACTGGAGGGGGTAAAACTACTGTCTACACTATTCTGGCCAACACACTGGAGACCCTTTATAATTCAGAGTATAAGGAAACCAACCCCTTCTACCAGCCAGTCAAGACCTATGTTCTGAACCCCAAATCAGTGACAATGGGAGAACTCTATGGCGAGGTATTGCTGATCATCAACACTAATTTAATAGATATTTTAGAAAATTGATGTACTGGAATGTTTTTTTTTTTTGTTTTTTGTTTTTTCTGTTCTCCATAGATGAACAATTTGACTCTTGAGTGGATTGATGGACTGATGGCGTTGAGTGTTCGTGATGCAGTTAGTGACACGACTGACGATCACAAATGGGTCATATGTGATGGCCCCGTGGACGCCCTGTGGATTGAGAACATGAACACTGTGCTTGATGACAACAAGATGCTCTGTCTGGCCAATAGTGAACGAATCAAGCTCACTCCATCAATTCACATGGTGTTTGAGGTTGGCATATACTGTACATTAATCTTTTTATTTGTTATAGTTTTGCACATCTTTAAAATTGTTGTAACTGCTTTTGTAGGTTCAAGATCTGGCTGTGGCTTCTCCAGCAACTGTCAGTCGATGTGGAATGGTATATATTGATCCAGATGAGCTCAAATGGATGCCTTATGTTCAGACATGGATCAATGGTCTCGGAGACAAGGTTACACTATTCTGTGTTTGTATTTTACATAAACTCATTCGATATTTTATATAGTAGTGTGTGTTGTTACCACTCATAACATGCTCACATATCATGATTTACTGCAAAATCTAAAAGCTAATTTAATTAAAAGAAAACTGATATTTTATCATTCATTTTACTTTTTTTTTTCAGTTTCCAGAGGCAGTCAGCAAATATCTCCTGGGGTTATTTGAAAACTACGTGGAGAAGGGTCTTCAGTTTGTCTCAAAGAACTGTATACAGGCTATTCGCCAAGTGGACATAAGTAAAGTCACCACTCTCTGTGCTTTACTTGAAGTATTGCTGCTTGGCCAGGAAGGACCTGGATTTACAATGGTATACAAACAGTAGAAGATCACAATTTAAAGATTCACATCTGTTATTATTCCTTTATTTACTGAAGTGGAGGATTTTAAAACATCACAGTTTCAAGATTTATCTTGGGCATTTGTCTTGTTTTTTTTAGGATGCACGTGATCTCAACAGGGTTATTTGCCAGACATTTGTCTTCTGCTATATTTGGTCTGTTGGAGGCAATCTGACAAGCACATACTGGGAGTCCTTTGAGGCTTTTGTTAAAGAACAATTTTCAGGCAACAGGGATGCCGAGGTACAAACATTAATCATTTACATACATTAATTTATTTACCATAGGTTGATGCTTTAGTTTAAGAAAGAAACAGTTATAGCAACATTTTGATTTGCATCTGTTTAATAATTGTTCGATGTTTGTTTTAATCCTAAACTATAGATTCCAGAGCAAATGGTTCTACGGAATGTACACATGAATTTTAAGAACATTCGTCTCCAACCGTGGGACAAAATCATTCCTGCTTTTAAGTACAATAGTGAGCAGCCATTTTTTGAGATGCTGGTCCCAACCCCAGACACTGTGCGATATGGGTATTTGATGGAGAAACTGCTGTCTGTGCAACGCTCTGTACTTTTCACTGGTGATACTGGAGTGGGGAAGGTATATATGCAAAGTTATGATGTATTATAAAAATAGGTTATAAACACTATTTGAAAAACATAATGCATGTATTTTGATGTTTTTATAGTCAGTTGTTGCCCGTGATCTACTAAACAGGATACAAGAAAAGGAAGGATATCTTCCCATCTTCATCAACTTCTCTGCTCAAACTTCCTCTGCACGCACCCAAGAAATTATTGAGTCTAAACTGGAAAAGAAGAGAAAAAATATTCTTGGTAAACAACAAATATACAATACTGGAAGACATTGGCCACGACATATTACTCTTTTCTTTCACATGTAGCCTATATAATGCTTGTGTGGTTGGGTAAAGTAAAATTGTTGTTTTTAATAGGTGCTCCTGGAAATAAAAAATTGGTAGTCTTTGTGGATGACTTGAACATGCCTAAGCTGGACAGCTATGGTTCTCAGCCACCCATCGAACTCCTCCGTCAGTTCCAAGACTTCTCTGGGTTCTACGACAGAGGAAA
Source organism: Boleophthalmus pectinirostris (assembly GCF_026225935.1). Classification (NCBI taxonomy): domain Eukaryota; kingdom Metazoa; phylum Chordata; class Actinopteri; order Gobiiformes; family Gobiidae; genus Boleophthalmus; species Boleophthalmus pectinirostris. Next base: position 17,571 of record NW_026571523.1, on the reverse strand, counting down.
GTTCTTTTGGAAAGAGATCCAGGTAACCTGTTTATATGTTTTGTAAAGTAAATGTATTTGATCTTTGAAAAAGTACTCTAATTTGAAACATGGCTTACATACTGTTTGTCTGGCACACCACATTTGTATTTCCTGTTAATGCAAGTATTCTATTCGCTGTACAAGGACATGACTATTGCAGCTGCATGTGCTCCTCCGGGAGGTGGCCGCAACCCAATAACTCCTCGATTTATCCGCCACTTCAGTATGCTGTGTTTGCCTACACCATCAGAGCTGTGCCTCAAACAGATCTTCACGGTGAGAGCAAAACCTCTATCTATCTACCAATCCATTTGTTCACAATACCAACTTTATTCAGCCGTCACACACCTTTTCAGCTTCCAATCAATATTTTTGTGAGGCCAGACCATGTAGTTGTTCCCTTTTCTCTTAGCCTTTCTCTTATTCCTCTTTTACCTCTAAACTCCGCTCCAGGCTATCCTAAATGGTTTCCTCACCGAGTTTGCAGGGGAAGCAAAGGCCTGCTCCTCTCACATTGTGGACGCAGCTGTGGAGATTTACAATCGTTTGAGTTTGGATTTGCTCCCCACTCCAGCAAAGTCTCACTATGTCTTCAATCTCAGGGACCTTTCCAAGTGTGTTCAAGGTGAGATGCAAAGTAATGCTTTAACTTCTTCAAACACAGACATTTAAGGCACAAGGTAAACACAGGCCTTCGTGGAGAACAGATGCAAGTATCACATCTGACAGCGTGCTGTTTAGGAACAAAGTGAAGAACAAATGACATTTACAACACATGAAGCTGTAGAATAATAAAAACCAAACACAATGCTAAATCAGAAGACAGACATGATACTGCAGGAATATAAAAAGACTAGCTAATTTATTATTATTTTATTTACGCGTGTCTGTCTTTTTTCATGAATAAACAGGCATATTACAGTGTGATTCTACTTATGTGAAAACAAAGAATCAGATCTTTCGCCTTTTCTGTCATGAATGCCAGCGAGTATTTCATGACCGTCTTATAAACAACCAGGATAAGGCTTACTTCAATACCATCATCTGTGATATGGCCAGTAAGTAAAAAACAACACACATTCATTTTATGTTGGGTGCAAAAATGTGTTGTAATAGTTTTGTTCATCACCTAGGTAGATATTTTAGCATTACTATGGAGCCTGAAAGCTTTGTGACACATCCAATTATATTCGGGGACTTTATGACGGTAAGTTTAATCACAATTTATGAACGTTCACATGCAACCGTTACTTCATATTATTGTGAGGATGTATTATAGGTGGGTGCAGAGAAAGAAGACCGCATATATGAAGATCTAACAGACATAGAGAAGATACAGGCTGTCCTGCAAGACTACCTTGATGACTACAACCTGACCTTCTCCAAGGAGACGAAGTTGGTTTTCTTCCAGGATGCTACTGAACATGTCTCTAGGTATGTCTGAGTTTTTAGATTTATGTTTTGCTCAGATTTGTGACAAAAAGAGGAAAAACTTTTTACAATTTTATATTCTTTCTAGAATTGCCCGTGTGATTCGCCAAGAGAGAGGAAATGCACTCCTTGTGGGGGTGGGAGGAACAGGAAAGCAGTCTCTAACCAGACTAGCAGCTCATATGTGTGGCTATCGGTGCTTTGAAATCGAACTAACCCGAGGCTACAACTATGACAGCTTTCATGAAGACCTGAGGAGGCTCTATAAGATGGCTGGTGTGGAAGGCAAAGATATGGTGTTTCTCTTTACTGATACTCAGGTACAAATGCACCACTTCTGATGGATAGGGGCCCAAAAATCCAGGATCTTACTTTGAATTATTTATTATTGCAGATTGTGGTGGAAGAGTTTTTGGAAGATATCAACAACATGCTGAATTCTGGTGAAGTGCCAAATCTTTTTGAGAAGGATGAGTTGGAACAAGTCCTGGCAGCCACTCGGCCAAAAGCGAAAAAGGCTGGAATAAGTGAAGAGAACCGGGACGAGGTACAAGCAAAGAGTGACAAAACACCAAAACAAGTTCAAACAATATTTAGAAGTTTTCTGTCACAAGAAGTGTGAAATGCCTATCAAAATATGCTTGCATTTCAATTTACGTTCTAGGTTTTCCAGTACTTCATTTCTCGTGTTCGAGAGAAACTGCACATAGTGTTGTGCATGAGCCCTGTAGGTGATGCCTTTAGGTCCCGATGCCGGATGTTCCCTTCACTTGTCAACTGTTGCACTATTGATTGGTTTATACAGGTATATGTACATTTAAACATAACTGGCCATTTTTAGCATTCACAGTACTATATACAATAATAATATATGTATTTTTCCTCCTCTAGTGGCCACGGGAGGCTCTGCTTTCTGTCTCTCAGGCCTTTTTCCAGAACATAGACTTTGGCAGTGCTCTTCTGAAACAGAGCTTTTCCACCATGTGTGTGGAGATACATGTGAGTGTGTCCGACATGGCTGAGCGCTACTACTCCGAGCTGAGACGCAGGTATTACACCACACCTACCTCATACCTGGAGCTCATTAACCTCTACCTGTCCATGTTGGGGGAAAAGAAACAACAATTAGTCCTTGTAAGTTAATATCTTTCATTGGCATTTCTACATATGTGTACACTGCATTCCTATAATAATGCATCTATGTTCATTAAAAGGCAAAGGACCGTGTGAAGAATGGACTGACAAAGTTGCTTGAGACCAATAAGCTAGTGGACAAAATGAAAGTGGACTTGTCGGCTTTGGAGCCAGTTCTTCAACAAAAGTCTATTGATGTTGATGCTCTGATGAAGAAGCTCGTTGTTGATCAGGAGAAAGCTGATGAGGTAAGCATGAAACACAGCTGTGCAACATTTTAGATGCAAATGCTTTTTGTACATGTAACATTTTTGTCATATTTGTCATTTTATGTGTGTATATTGTATGTGTGTATATATAACAGGTCCGTAGTGTGGTTAAAGAAGATGAGGCTTCAGCTAAGTACCAGGCAAGCGAAACGCAAGCCATTGCTGATGATGCCCAAAGGGACCTTAGATGAGGCTCTGCCTGCTCTGGAGGGAGCCAATCAGGCCCTGAACTCCCTGGACAAGGCTGACATCTCAGAGATCAAAGTGTTTACTAAGCCCCCTGACCTGGTCATGACCGTCATGGAAGCTGTCTGCATCCTGCTCAACTGCAAGTGAGTGAGAACCTCAGCACTTTTTTGCTGTTTTTGCTGAGTGATTTTCCTTTTTTAATATCACATATTATACACCTATAGTCAACATCCAGAGAATTACCATACCATCTCATGACTTGGCACCTTTCCCTCTGTCACCTCTCTAATTTAATCGATCAGTCCTCACTGCGGTGCTGTGGATTTGGTCTAGGTCAAAATAATACTGTTTTGGTATGGGCAATATTATCTTCTGCCTGCCCATTGTTTTCTAAGAAGGCATTGTGTATGTTAAATGAGCCTTGTTTTGGTCTGAAGTCATAAATACAGTGTCAAAAACCCTTGGTACTAGGGTCAACTTAAACTGATTTATTCACAAAGGACACTGCCCATTAACTTCCAGATAATGTCTATTTTACATCCTTTGCAGACCAGATTGGCCAAGCGCTAAGCAGTTACTTGGAGATTCAAATTTTCTCAAGCGTCTAACTGACTATGACAAAGACAATATTAAGCCACAGATCCTGCAAAAGCTAGTGAAATATGTTAATAATCCAGATTTCATCCCCGAAAAGGTTTGTCTGAAAATGATTTAAAACTCATACATAGCAGGGTAGTTTTGTACTGGAAATTGTTCTTCTAATTATTTTTTGTATAGGTCGAGAAAGTTTCCAGAGCCTGCAAATCAATGTGCATGTGGGTCAGAGCGATGGATCTGTACAGCAAGGTTCTGAAAGAAGTTCGCCCTAAAAGAGAAAAACTGGCCAAAGCACAAGTATGTCTGCAGACACTGCTAACACTAGTCCTTCTACAGCTAATATGCTATTTTTAGTTGTACGGTAATGCATTGTACTTACAGTTCTATAGTCAGTTATATAGACCAGATTAGACATTGTCATATTGTTACATAATATTAGTTCCTTGAAATCTAATTCATATAGGAAGAACTGGATGTGACTATGGCAACCCTAAGGGACAAGCAGCAGAAGCTAATGGAAGTTGAGAACAAGATCCGTGTCTTACATGAGCAGTTTAAGAGCAGTGAGAGAGAGAAGGAGGATCTCGGTAAGAGCTACTCCTCTTCCTCTGGGCAGTATGGCGCTGAATGGTATAATTTTCTATTTATTTTTTTTAAATCTCTTGTACCTAGTGAACACCATGGCTCTGACACAGGCTCGGTTAAGTAGAGCAGGGAAACTCACATCTGCTCTTGGAGACGAGCAGGTTCGCTGGGACCAGAGTGTTGCCCAGTTTGAACAGGAGATCATCAACATTGTGGGCAATGTCTTTATTGCTGCTGCCTGTGTGGCATATTATGGAGCATTTACCTCACACTATAGACAGCTGGTAAGTGTAAGCTCCTGTCAGAACTGAATGAATAACAGAAATAATTCTGTCATCATAGCACAATTTTTACATTCCACATATTATCTTAGCTAATCGAGCAGTGGATAAAACAGTGCCAAGGACTGAATATTCCCATCAGCTCCAGCTTCAGCCTGATTAAGATTCTGGGTGACTCTTATGTTATTCGTCAGTGGAACACAGAAGGTCTGCCTCGAGACACAGTTTCCACAGAAAACGCCATCTTGGTGACGCAGGGCCGCCGTTGGCCTCTCATGATAGATCCACAGGACCAGGTATAATGGGCCACTTTCTGAAAAAAATACCATGCATGATCCAAATAGTCCATTTGCATTTTTTAAATGAAATTAATCAATTTTTATGTTTCAATAGGCCAACAGGTGGATTCGTTCCAAAGAAGGCAAAAATGGTTTAAAAGTAATCAAATTAACAGACCCAAATTTTCTACGTACACTTGAAAATGCAATCCGTCTCGGCTCGCCTGTGCTGTTGGAGGAGGTAGGCCTTGTTACTGTGATAATAGAACTGATATTAGTCAAAAACAATGACCTTTGACTATTTGTTAATTTATCTATAGCTTAAAGAGACCTTGGACCCTGCTTTGGAGCCTATTCTGCTGAAACAGACTTTTGTATCAGGTGGACGTACTCTGATCCATCTTGGGGACTCAGATATTGACTATGACAAAAACTTCAAATTTTATATGACAACAAAAATGGCTAATCCACATTATCTCCCAGAGGTGAGAAACACATAAATGTCTTGTAAATGTTTTTGTATTGTAGAAAAAGCACAGATAAAAGTAGTGCCACATCCCAAAATCCCTACGGTTTCAGAGCAGCAACTGTTAAATAAATCAATGCATGTCACTTGTTCATGTCAGGTCTTCTGCTGAGGCATCTACTGTGTATCTATCCACTTTATTCAGAACAGGCCCTCTCTAGTATTTTAACATCGTGGTAATAAAACATGATATTGTTGCTGGTTATGCAAATTTCCCATGGGTCAAGAAGAACCTGAGACAGTGCTAAAACATGTACGTTTTTGTACTATTTTAAAGTAACTCTCCCACTTTTTCAGGTGTGTATCAAAGTTACTATTATTAATTTCACTGTGACCAAGTCTGGCCTAGAAGATCAACTACTAAGGTAAGTGAAAATGCCCTATAGCTCCACCAACAATTACAATTTCTAAGTCTTGAATGCTATTTTTAGTGATGTTGTTCGCCTGGAGAGTCCCCATCTGGAAGAGCAGAGGAATGAGCTGATTGTTCGAATTAACAAAGACCGCAACCAGCTAAAAGACATTGAGGACCGCATACTGAAGCTGCTGTTTACATCTGAAGGAAATATACTTGATAATGAGGAGCTTGTTCAAACGCTGCAGGAGTCTAAGGTATGTTGATATGAAGTACATGTTTTTTATGTCTGTCACTATCAGAAAATAAGCTTTTGTTTTTGTCAGGTGACATCTGAGGCTATAAAAGTTCGCCTAGAGGAAGCAGAGGCCACAGAGGTCATGATCAATACAGCAAGAGAGCGATACCGCCCCGTAGCCACCCGCGGCTCTGTATTATATTTTGTTGTCGCCAGTCTCTCTGAAATCGATCCAATGTACCAGTTCTCACTCAAGTACTACTTCAAACAGGTAGACCAACATTTAAAAAAAAAAAGCTTCTTTTACTGTCACAATTCAAGAACATGGCTTACAAATTGTATTATTTATTTACAACTGTACTGAGGCCATGTGTTATTTTATTATGTTAAAAATTAGACGTGTTTACCCTAAAGAATTAAAAAGATTTTGAGGAAAAGGAAAGGAACACTTGGCTGTCTCATTTTCAAATAGATCAACTTTGATTTTTTACACTGTCCAAATTCATCAGTATCTCAATCTGTCATTTGTGTTTTGTTTTTCTTTCAACAAATCTACAGCTGTTTGTCACCACAATCGAGACATCCCAGAAGAGCAGCATCCTGGAGGAGCGTCTTGAGATCCTACTTGACCAGATCCTGCTGAATTCCTACATAAACGTGTCTCGCGGTCTGTTTGAGCAGCACAAGCTCATCTACAGCTTCATGTTGTGTGTGGACATCATGAGGCAGAGACAAGAGATCTCAGAGGTCGAGTGGCAGTTCTTCCTCCGAGGAGCTGCCTCACCGGACAAGGTGAGCTACTATGAACGTAACAGTACAGCTTCAGCGATGGGGAGAGATGGTGAAAAATTTAATTTATGCTAATCATAAATACGAAGGTAAATGTATGAATTGTATGAAAATATAGCACCACATGCTAATGTCACTTTTTTCCATCACACTGAAACAAGTGTCATTTGCCCACCATGATCCTTACATCTGTCATCCAGCTGTCAGAAGCTTAAACTCTAATGATTTTTAAATGTGTCTTGCATGAGCACTTATGTCCTTTTCTACAGAAGGAACCTGTGCATGCTGTTTTGAATCACCGTCAGACGACTCCATGTTTTTTCATCACTTTGTTTTACGATTCTAGGAAAACCCAGATCGTCCTGATGTACCATGGATAAGTGATTTTTACTGGAAGACTTGTTTTCAACTTGATCACATCCTGCGCTGTTTCAAAGGCATATCCAATGAAATCACCAAGACTCACATCAATATTAAACTAGGTAACTGCACCTCTCTTAGTAGTATCATGGAAAGTCCAGGCAGGTCAAGCATATTCAACACATTATACAACTTCTGTAATGCATGTGCTCCATATAAAGGTTTTTTGAAGAGGCTTTTCATATAAACCTTTGGGAATCATTTTTCACTTCTTTCTTCTCCAGGACGTTTTCAAGCATCACTTAATCCAGAGACCTGGGAGGGCTATGTCAAAGATCTACTGCCTCTTGAGGAATCCAACAGGACCAAGGAAGGCGGAGTCAAGGGTCACTGGAACGAGAGACTGGGGTCTTTCCAGAAATTAATCTTAATCAAGTGCTTAATGGAAGAGAAGGTAAACACATAACCACAACATTTTTGGAAAAATATTTTGATGTCGTGAAAAATTTGTGGATTTTTAAATTTTTTTTCTGATAAAAAATTCTATTACACTTTGGTATTACAATTTGTATTTTGAACTCAAACATGAACTAACTATGAAACTAGTTAGAAGAATCACATTCATTTAGTCCGTCTATATCTCATGTTCAAAATAACATGACATCACAAGGTAGAAAAGAGTGTTGTCTGTTTGAGAGAAGAACTCATCCTAAATATGCAGGGCTTGTGTGTTAAATGTGTGTGGATGAAGCAAAACAAAAAACAACAACAGGTAACAACATCATAACATAGACTCAAAAATAGCTTAATATTGGCCCTTCTAGACAAAAACAATAATGAATATTACATTTTGTTCATCATGCTCATTATTAGTTGAGGATCATTATTTGTTTTTTGTTTTTTTAGTTTTTTTCACTGTTTCTTGTCACTTAAGTAAATGAGTTCACTCCTCTCCAGGTTGTATTCGCTGCTACTGAGTTTGTGATTGTCAATTTGGGGAAACAGTTTGTGGAGAACCCCCCAGTTGACCTTGCCAACCTGTACAACGACATGTCTCCCTGCACCCCACTCGTGTTCATCCTCAGCACCGGCTCTGATCCCATGGGTGCCTTCCAGCGCTTTGCCAAAGAACGAGGCTATCTTGAAAAGTATTTAACATTACTGCTAGTCATTACTGGCAACGCATGTTGGTTGGAGTTTTATGCTCACTTGATCTTCTTTTATGCAGGGTTGAGTCTATTTCATTGGGGCAGGGACAAGGGCCGATAGCCGAAAAGATGATACGTGAAGCAATGGAAAGTGGGAACTGGGTATTCCTTCAGAACTGTCATTTAGCTGTGTCCTGGATGCTGGCAATGGAGGAACTTATCAAAACATTCTCAGAACCAGGTATACAAGATTCAATAATTCAAGTTCAATTATCCAAATCTATGTATAAGTAGGTCTTATTTAATTCATTAAAACATTTTTTTTTTTGCACTTGTAGATACAAAGATCCATGAAAACTTCCGGTTATTCTTGAGCTCTATGCCCACAAAAGTATTTCCTGTCACAGTATTGCAAAACTCTGTTAAGGTTTGTACATTTATTTTGGTAGTTTTTCTTATTTAATTCAAATATTACAATGTAATTTCACCTAGGAAAAGTGTTTTAAAATGACTGGATGGAATGTGTGTTTGCGAAAAGGCACTCAGACGTTGTAATCACCAAACTTCAGACTGCGGGGAATGGTTCTTTTGTTGTTTTGGTGTGATAAGAGTGCAATAAGGCTAATTGAAAAGCTCAATCAATCTGATTTTCATTCCCTTAATGAGACAATGCATGATATTTTGTTACAGTGGAACACCCGTTATCTTATCCAGTGGTGAAAAGCCTATTAATTGATATTCTAAGACAAATATTATTGCTTTATTAGAAATGCACAGCTACTAGATAACCTCATCTTATATGAAAGGTTGGAGGGAAGTAGGATTTAATGATTATTAGACATCACACTGTTTCAAAATTACAATGAATATAGCCTTAGGTCTTTGATTAAAAAAAAAAAAAAAGTCCTATACAAGAGGGTTTATTCTATTTGATACTTGAATGCATTGTTTCATCTCGATCTCCCATTTGAATAATTCATGTGATTACTAGGTGACGAATGAGCCTCCCAAAGGACTGCGAGCAAATATGAGAAGAGCCTTCACAGAAATCACCACAAACTTCTTTGAGGACCATGTTCTAGGAAACCACTGGAGAAAAATCGTCTTTGGTATATGCTTTTTCCATGCAATAATCCAGGTAGCAATTTCTTCTTTGCTTCATAAAGTGCTGTCTGCCTAAAGTCAACGTGGATAATTCACAATGTGCATATCTTTTGTGCTTTATTTTTTGTGACTAGGAGCGGAAGAAGTTTGGCCCTCTAGGCTGGAACATCCGTTATGAGTTCAATGATAGTGACAGGGAGTGTGCTCTGCTTAACCTCAACCTGTACTGCAAAGACGGCTCCATCCCGTGGGACGCACTTGTTTACATCACTGGTGAGAATATTAATAATCATTTTTGTCATACATAACAATCTGCTATTTTTATTTGAGAAATCTGAAAAAAGGGAAACAATTTATTTAACATTTTCTTACTAATAATAAACCAGTGTGCATCCTTTATTTATACTTTGCAGTTACATCGTGCTGGGGGTGTGTGTATATATATATATATATATATATATATATATATATATGTATGTATGTATGTATGTATGTATGTATATATGTATATATGTATATATGTATATGTATATATATATATATATATATATGTATATATGTATATATATGTACATATATATATATATATTTAAACCGCACATTTTCAGGAGCCTGTTATCAGTTCGAGTGTTTGTGATACTTTTTAGGAGTTTTGATTTTTTTTTTTTTTTTATTCCAAGACATAATCATTAATTCACTTTAATTGACAATGAGCATTCAGAGACCAGTTTATTTATTATTCATTTATATTAAAGGTTGTTTTATTCATATACATTGGATAACTGTCCCTCAATATAAATTGGTGTCATTAATAGACAAAATAAGAACATTTGTAATATATATTATTTTATTGTTTTTGCTTTAATTAATTGCAAATGCTCAGAAACAAATTCAGAAAAGATTATTTAAAGCTTGTAAACACACTATGGCAATGCATATTTGGAAACAAAGAAACAAATATTACACATAGAGGCAGGCAAACTGTCAGTTGTTTGCTTTGTTCCCACCACTGACTCTTAAAACCACCATTTCACCAGCACATTAGAGAGTCCTTTCATTACTTTTTCACTCATCACAATAATTCATATGTGTGTTCTAAATGTCATTAAAACCTTGTTAACCAAGCTATTTTTTTTAAAAACAAGGAATGGGAATGAGAAAAATTGGTGTTTTGTTACAAACCTGTTTTTAAGGATTTCACTATGTTCTTCCTCAGGTGAGATCACATATGGAGGCAGAGTGACAGATGTTTGGGATCAGCGATGCCTAAGAACCATTTTGAAAGGCTTCTTCTCACCTCCATCTCTGAGTCCAGGCTACACTTACTCTTCCTCAGGTAGGAGTTCTACCATGGTAACAACATATAGTTTTTTTATAAACAAAACATTTACAATCTAGGCCAACAGTACTAACTTTGGTTTTGTTTGTGCGCTAGGGATCTACTATGCCCCAGAGTCTAGTCATCTCAAGGACTTCAGGGATTATATAGAAAGTCTCCCCATTATTGATGATCCAGAGGTGTTTGGTATGCACGAGAACGCCAACTTGGCTTTTCAGGTAATTAATTAAGTCTCCAAAAACTTCATAGAGAACATCTGAAAGCTTTTTATCTCATTGTGTTAATTAGACTTGTCAAGTTTGGTTTAGTTTTCTGTGTGCCTAGAAGCATGATTTCACTATTTGTTTTACTTTTTATTTGCAGCGACAAGAAACTTTATCTTTAATTAGCACCATACTGGATGTGAACCCTCGATCTGCAGCCACTCATGGGGCCAAGAGTAATGATGATGTAGTCTGCGAGTTGGCTATGTCCATCTTGGAAAAACTCCCTAGTTAGTACCCATTAAATTGCATATTGTATCTGTTCTTATCCAGTCCAATTTAGTATGGCAATATATATTTTATTTTTTTTTATTTTTCTGTCCACCCGCAGAGCATCTGGACATGAGTGAAGCTACAGAGTCCCTGTTTATCCGAGATGAACATGGACGCTTGAACTCGCTCACAACCGTGCTGGGCCAGGAGGCAGATCGATTCAACAATTTACTCAAAGTGCTCAAGGTGAGGCACACGACTATATTTATGGTTTGTGCTCTTTGCTAAAAGATTCATGTTTTCATATCGTAAGAAAACCATGCACTTTGAATGAGCCCTTGGTGTACATTGTGTATACTGTGAAGTTCAAGTCAAGTTGTACATTGTTGTACAATGTGCTTTTTTTTTAATATATATAAAAATTGATCAAATGTATAATTGATTAAATTTAAATTGAATTAGGTCGAATGGAATGCATGCTGTGATTACATTTGTCAAGTCTACCTGCCAATCCTATGGTGTTAAAGAAGCAGGAGCAGAGATCAGTGTGGACTTTAAAAAATATTGATTGAATTAGTTAAAATTGTAAAAACACTTTCTCCAACAGATCTGCCTTGTTAAAAAAGTTAAAATGTTGGCTATATACCTTGTTTTGTCTCTTAGACTTCTCTTGTAACGCTACAAAAGGCCATTGGGGGTCTGGTAGTGATGTCAGAGGAGATGGACCGTATCTACACGAGCTTCCTCAACAACCAGGTCCCGAGTCACTGGGCCAACTCTGCATACCCCTCCCTCAAAACACTCGCCTCATGGGTCAAAGATCTGGTGCTCAGAACATTTTTTATTCAGGTAAGCAAAAGAACAAAAAAAAATCTGTGTATATTATACTGTCTAATATGTATTTAAACTAATATTAGGTTTATGCAGATTTTTGATACTTATAGAGAGCTGGGTCCCTTTAAAGTCCCATAAGATACACTAGGCTGGTTATGCACCATGGTTAGTAAAACATGCAAAGCAAAAAAAAAAAAAAAAAAGCTGCTCTTCTCTTCTCTTGTGCCCTCCTTTGCTAGACTTGGATCACACGTGGACAGCCCAAATCGTTCTGGATCTCTGGGTTCTTCTTCCCTCAAGGCTTTCTCACTGGTAAAAACATTGTCACGTTTTTTTAATGAACCATAGCAGCAACATAAGGTTGGATTATATAAAGAGTAATCTTTCTAATCTGTTTTTATAGGAGTGCTGCAGAATCATGCAAGACATTACAATTTGCCTATCGATGAGTTGAGCTTTCGCTTTAACATGGTGCCGGCCTACAGGGATCAGGCTGTTGTGAGTGAAGTGATACGAGGTCTCCCAGAAAATGCTAAACTTGACATGGATGATGAGGTAATAATGCTGGGCTGAAAAAAGTGCATTTTTATATTATTATACTAGACATATTCTTTCTTTGCCTTGCACATGTTGTAATGTTGTGTCCTGCAGAGCTCAAAATACTTGCCACACATTCCTCTATGGCAGTGGATTTGTAATCTATGAAGCTCCTCTATGTTCATATGCAGTCACTAAACTTTTTATTATGCCTGCAATGCTTAATTCAATGTTTGTTTTTAGCTTGATACAAAGTGTTTGGCTGCTGGGTTACGGTATACATCAATTTCATGACAGCTAAGACCTAGAGGTAGTTCCTAGACATATACATTATTTCATTAGACCTAGAAACACCAAGGTGAAGGAGTCATTTAAAATGTCTAAATAATGGATAATGTATGAACTTTAGTGCTGTACATGATCCTGATGAGAAGTGTTTTTGCTGTCATGTTATTCAACTACCAAAACAAATAACATGCTAACAGTGTACAGACAAAAACAGCTTATAATTAAATGCAGACATGACACGTATGAGAGACTTGTTTATGAGCACATGACATGTTTCATTTTGACCCTAAGAGCAGCTTTACAATAAATCTGTACTGGGGCTAGACAAACTTTACTACATGAAAAAAATGGGCATAGACCCTATATCTTGAGGCTGTTCATTAAATGCTAAGGTTGTATATTTTCTTGTGTTCACAACAGCTGCCTGATCCAAAGGACGGAGTTCTGATCCATGGGGTGTTTATGGACGCGAGCCGCTGGGACGATGACAACATGGTGATTGCAGACGCTTTACCCCGAGTGATGAACTCCATGTTACCAGTGGTGCACTTTGAGCCTCAGCAGAACTACACCCCTGATCCCAAACTGTACGAGGCTCCTCTGTACAAGACCTCTGCTCGGGCTGGGACTCTCTCCACTACTGGTGTGTACTGGGAGGTTGCATAGTATTTCCCATGAATTAACAAACCCAGTTTTTACATCACAACATTCTAGCATTCCTATAGTTGAGCTGGAGGACAGCTTTTTGGTTTTACTGTTTAGTTTAACCAGCACTGGCACATGGTTTATGGTTAGTATATCTGTAATTACTGGGTATAGCTTCATGAAACAAAAACTGACACAAAGTTAATTGGGTTCTCTTTCAAAACAAAAAATAATAATAGTTACAAGTTACGTTACAACACCTTCAGAAGGGAATGCCCCAAATTGCTGTCAGCTGAAAGAAGTTAAAGCCATAAGACAAAAATTGCAAGTTTGTGAAACCAAGTGGGTGGGTCATATTATTCAAATTGAAATATTTATTTCTAAAACAGCAAATCCCCATGGAGTTCCATAGTCCTCTGCCATTCATCTGAAAATATGACTTCATTAAAATAGAGAACATCCATCCAAACTATACAAGCTGTTTATTTATTACATTTTTTTTTCATATTTTGTCTCTATCCAGGCCACTCTACAAACTTTGTCGTGACAGTCATGCTTCCGTCCAGCCAACCAAGTGATTATTGGATCTCCAAAGCTTCTGCTCTACTGTGTCAGTTGGATGACTAGCTTTTGTCTTTGCTTCATGTTTAAATAAACATATTTGGAACATACTGTACTGTTTTTTGTGGTATATTGACATAAAATGCTATTTTTAGAGATGTGACAAAAAGCTGTCCATCTTCTCACAGGCAGCTACATTATCTGTAAATATGAAGAAAGCTGTATGTTAGCTTATGTGCTCATTGAAATTTGCAGTACACCACACGCCTCGGAGACATCAGACAACGGACAGAGGGGAGAGTGGATGGGTGAGTGAAGACGCAGCAATCTTAATGGTTTATAAATGAAGAAACATGGCTGGGCATTGACTAAAAGAGAGAGATGAGTGTAGACTGGAGAAAGCGGTGATGATCGTCAAATGAACAAATGTTTCCACCACTGCCCCCTCACATTCACAGCCTGTTTGTGTCACTTAGGTTATGCAGTGCAAAGACATAAAGTACGCCTCTACAAACACATTACGGCTAGTGCTGTGATGTAAGGGCAAGGCACAGGCACACAGTAAGCTACAATGCACAAGCAGTTTTTGTTCCATTTTTGTTTAGTTTTACCGCTTTAGGTTGAATATTTAAGATTCTATTTTAGGATTTCCAATTTGCATACATTCATATACATATTATCAATTTAAGAAACATTACAATCCAAAATGTATAAGCAGTTCATTTACTGGTTAAGTCCAGTAGTATAAGAACCCACTCTACCCTTAAGGTCTTAACAAAGATAAAATGGTGGCTGTTAGAATAATTGTATATTATCCCATATTTTCTATGTATTGTTTTTTGTGTAAATTTTGAATAATGTCTTTGTGCTTGAGAAACTGTATGCAGTGACCTTTCACCCACTCTGCACAACACGTACACAATGGCTGATTCAACGCTCTGCTGGGAAGAGACAGTTCTCAAGGTTGCAGAGAAGGAACTGTCTCTTAGGACTCCCTGACTCCCTGACTACTGATATGCTACACAGTGCACCTTACCAGTCACCTGCTGTTGATAATACATATTTATACAATGAATAATGATGTCTGGTGTTTCTTCTGTTTTCAACCCCTCCCTTTAGAGCAGAAACACCCATTGTAACTAGGGACCACCCTAAGGAAATAAAAAGAGGAGACGGACCTGAGTGCTGTAACTGTATGCACTTTCTGTCCATTCTCCTCGCGAGTAAAACCTGATTAATCTCTTGTTCTTGTTTTTACAATGTTTAGGTGGGCTTAAACCTGACATTAACTTGGTCCTTCGAGCTGGATCCCAAGACACCTGAGGACTCCAACGGACGTTGAGAATCCAGAAAGACCGTGGCCAGGGTGGACTCGACAGCGAGTCTTTGAGACCCTTTCCGGGATGGTTGTCTTCTCGTCGGTTGGAGTCTGATGGTTGACGGGAGTCCGAGGGAGAAAGACAACAGACAGTGAGTAGGACTTTTGTTAAAAAGCGAGTGACTGAGGGTCATTGCGCGTAGAAAAACCCTATCAATCCTAGGCTCTAATAGGTAAAACTAAAGGATGTCCAACTACTAGATGTAATTTAACAGGCTAGGGAGTAAAATTCTGTAAATACATTAAGGCGCAGTCCTCTTCGTGTTAAATTCTGGAAAACGAAAGAGAAAAAGTCCTTGAGTGAGAATGGTCATGTGAATGGAAGATAATAACCACTATATTATTGTCCTCATACTAACCGATTGAGAAAGGAAATAGTGAGTCTTTGTGGATGTAAAGACAAGATTTCTCCACCTTGATGGATTGAAGTGAGAATTTCATCACTATCTCAATCAAGAAAATTTGAACCAGTTTTTAGAGACCTCCCTAGGAGTGACAAAACTGGTCCAAATTGTTTCAAAATGGGAAACAACCAATTAACAGGGAGATCTACAGATAGGTTAATATGTAAAGACTACAAGGTGATGGAAGTAAAAGACAAAACAACGTCAAGTATCTAGAGAAATGGATAACAAAATAAAATTTTAAGGGAAGATTAAATGTGCAAGAACTCGAGAGGTTGCGTGAGCAAATAAAAGAAAGAACTGAAAATAATGAAAGAAAAATGCGCAAAAATATAGATGTAGACTACATCTATAGTGATGCAAACAGTGCCAGTGCAGCTAGTGTAATACTCCCATGGGATCAACACACAAAAGATGAAATGTACAGAAATCACCTGCCTCCACACATCTCACTCTACAAGCCTATAGAGTGGGAATGGAAAGATCTAGGTAGAATGGTACATAGAGGACAAAATGCCAGAGATTGGATAGTGACTGGAATAAATACCTGGGCAAGCGCAAAGACTGGTTTAACAAAATGCTCATTATTCTGGACAACTAGGATGACTGGACAGGCTAATCTGAGACCTTTTGACCAACAGCCATGATGAATATTTTTGACACAGGAAGATGAGGACTTCTTATCTGAAGTACCTCAGACAGTGTGGTCTACCGGACCTTCTGACGTAGGATTAATAAAAGGAGCCTTACCAGTTATTATACGACCAAAATCAGAATATAGATGTTGAGCCATGGTTTAACACATGTCTCAACAGGAGGGATGGTAGGACAGGTAGATAAACACTATACAACCTATGGATTCAATTCTTACTCAAGACATTTTTGTAAAGCATGTCTAACCTATGCAAAGCACAATTCACAAGGAAATTTGAGACCAAAAAGAGGACGGTTTCCACAACCACAATATCCATTTCAAATAATTCACATGGACTTCATAGAACTTAACCAAAGTGAAGGGAAAAATATTGCTTGGTAATAATTGTTCCCAACGAAAAAATCCCAACGCTCTGACAGTGGCTAAAGCACTATGCAAGGATATTATACCAAGGTTTGGTATACCAGAGAAAATTTATAGTGAGTATATTATAGTACATATTATTATTATAGTACAATGGTACCCATTTCATAAACAGTTTGATATCTCACATTGGAAAACTATTCCATATTGATTTAAAGAACCATTGTGCTTAGCACCCTCAGAGCACTGGACTAGTGGAAAGGCTGAACTTGAACTGCTGAATAGACAGGCCAACTAGCATAACCGCTAGCTATACATCGCACAAGCTAAATAAACTGTCCATGATGCTGTGATGCCTTCAACTTAATTACACTAATCGTAATGGTCGGACAGGCATTGCAAATATATTTTGTAGCAACACTGACTTACTTTTTACCTTACCTTAGCCTACCTTTGTTTTAATTTGTATTTCTTTGGATTGTCAAATCCAGCTTCCCGCACTTTTCACAGGAAATGACGTAAGCGGACACGTCACTATTCCCTTTTTTCTTGAGACGGGTGTAAATAGAAGAATCGTGTCCATTGAACTATTGACACCCAGGGTGCAAATAGACACTCCGAAAAAATAAAAGAACCGGTTTGGCAAAAGATAACTTACCTTTGACACTATTCAATTCATTTTCATTCAAGTTACTAAACGGTGTAAGAAATGGGCAAATATTCACAATGTAACTGTACTTTTCTTTTTACTTTCCTCATTTCAAAATCTGGAGCATAATCAATACA
>NW_026571522.1:0-25000 GCF_026225935.1 Boleophthalmus pectinirostris | reverse complement strand
TCATTGTCATTACCTGGCTGTGGTTCAAAGTCCTTCAGGTTCACTTCGTACTCATCTTCAGTGATATACTGATGCCGTCCCATCATCACAATGGCAAACTTAAACTGGAAAATAAATAAATAAAATAAAATAAGGAAATCAAATTTTAATGTACAGACAATAAGTTACACTGTAAATAGATATTGTATTACAATGTACCTTCTCAAATTCTTTCTCCTGGATGTCTAGCATGGTCTGGATCCTCCTCATCACCTCTCGGAAGGGTTCTCCCTGAAAAGCAACGTTTTTATTTCATTTTTTTTTAAAGGACCAAACTTTGGGAAAAGTAGGATATAAACACATTTTTGTCCGTTAATTGTGATGAAAAGTATGCACTGGTTAATGTGATCCTCCTCCTGTGTGTGCTGCCATGTGTGCTCAAGAGTCTGTGTCTCCTTCCTCTTGGCTGTACATCACGTCTCCTTCCCCGTGTGTGTGTGAAAGGACAGTTGCCGTTTAGATTTTGACTCATGTTTTGTTTTCATGCTGAAGCATTGTTCTCATTAAACGGGTCGTTCTGAGTCAGTGAAAGCAACACTGTGGCTAGACCTGCCATTTAAGGGCAGAGCTCCACTGTGAATGATCCCGTCACATTAGGATTGACAGGATGAGCAGCTCCTGCCCTTGTTGAGGAAAAAATGAAGATAGGCCTAGATTTTGAATAAACTACAGTTTATTTTAACACCCTATATGTAGGTTTAATAAAAACCTCCAAAATTAATCAATGTTTTATTTTACTCAATCATAGGCCTATGTCAAGCTACATGTTTTTGAGATGTTTTTGTACCATTTATAAAGTCTTTATGAAAGTAAAACTATAAAGTGGTTTAAAAAAGGACCCGAGGTAGACAAAGCAGCCCTCAGGTAGAGCTAATTGACACAATAAATAGAAATAAATAAACCTGCAAAACACGTGGGTTATTATAAAGTGTGTTAACACCTCATTCAACGTTTCAAGAATCCAGTGTGTCAAAACAGACAACATGATGCATTATAATTCTTATTGTGATATATATACACATTTTATTTTAAATAAAAGTATTCCCACTTGAATTTAATTTATTTAAAAGCAAGGGGAAATTGAATATTTTGTAAACAAACCTGTCGGATCTTTAGCAAGAAGGGGATCCCAAAGGTGCCAAAGACTTCTTTGTGGAAGTGAGCAACAGGAATGAGCATTTCAGTGTCCTTGTCCAAGTCCACCTGATCCAAGGGAATTTCCTATAGGAGACAAGAACACAAAAATGTACGTAATAACGTTGATTTCATGTGGGACATTGCAAAAACAAACATCTGCAAGGACAGAGTTGCCATCTGGCTAATGTTCATATTTATGCTGCCCCCCTGTGGCTAAATCACCACATTTGCTCAGTGCAAAATGTGAGTCTGCAGCAGAAAGGGACAAAGCTGGACAAACACTATTCTTAGCCATCCAGAGCCATCCATGACATCTGTAAGCTGTGGTTAGGCTGGCCACTTGTACATGTCTGACCATTTACACTGGATCAAGTAAAAGCAGAATGAGAAAATCTGTTTTTGACGATGCTCTAATGAAGGCCACTTCTTCATTAGTTTTACTCTGTCCATCCCACACGTCATGAACAAGTTCTTGTATCATCCTCTTTATTTGGGTAAACCTTTTATATTTGTTACACATGTTGCACCAAAGTTTTATTGGTTTGAAAAGATATCAACTGAGTTGTCTGAGCAATGTTGGGCCTTAGTAGATGGATGGGAACACCAGGTGCCACAGTGGGACAGCAGGGATTCTAGTGTAAACTTACTGTGCCCTTAGGTAACACACATTGACTTGTAAATGTGGTGTGTGGTTGGCAATGGGCAGAGGGGCCTATAGAAGCAAAGCAGTCTGTGGTGTCATCTACCAAACCCGGACAGCTGTGGCTACAATAGCAGCTTACCACCTCTGAGTGTGGACAGAATGAATAATGCAGGTAAAGCTCTTCTCTTGAAAAGTGCTTTGGATTTTTCCAACACATTATTATTTTCAATATAAACTCTTATTAATCAATACAAATGATTCCGAAAACACAACTAAAATGCTAAGCTTGAAAAGACGAGATTGTAAGTGTATGTGCAACTAAAATGACATCCATCACATTTATCCTGTGTTATGCATTTCAGTTTCAATCCCCGGGACTGACCTCTATTCTGAAGGTGCGACTAGCAGCCGGAGATAAACATTCTAGAAGCTCATCCTCCTGGTGAACTCCTATGATTTTATAGCTTACTATCTCGAGCAGCCTGCAAAACAGACAAGGACAAAGACCATTTAGCTTTTAACTATACACAATTCACAAGTAGAGTGGTGTCACATAAATGGAATGATGGACTATACACTATTTGACGTCAAATTCTCAGCAACAATCATAAATAACTCCCAAATGTTACACACCTGAGCTTTTCAGAGCCCTTTTCTGAGAGCTCCACAGCTTTTTTACATTCTTCCAAAAGGTCCCGCACACAGCCATGTTTGTCAGGGTAGAGAGTGATTTCCTGCTCAAACACAAATAAGATGGTTAAGTATCAGTGTGAATTCTCCCCGGCTTTTCATAGCAAGGCATAGAACAATACCTCTTCTCTGAACTGACTGTTGAGCCATATACATTTAAAACTCCTCCTGTTCTCAAAGTCTGTAATCTTCATCTTCAACTGTAAAAACAAAAGTTAACATAAGCACCAGAGTGTGTTTTATACTTGTATTTCAGGAATGAAGCATGATTCTTTCACACCTGCTGGTAGTAGAGTTTCTTGGGCTGCCGGGGTTTGAAGAATTGCAGCAGATCCCGTAACGTTCCCTCATAGTTGTGTCTGAGAGGGTTCCCTGGCCCGTCCCTGTACCTAGCCACCACACCACCAGGCAGGGGGGAGGAGGACCAAAGGGGAAAGGATGGATGACAAAATGTGAGAGGAAAAAAAATGAGAGGGTGAAGCCAGCGGAGAAAAAGGAAGAGAGCGGGAAGGGGAGGAGCCACAGGAAGACAAAAGATACAGGTGGGGGGGACAGGTTACGTAACATTTCTACTCGAATTGTCCAAAAACACACAATACTTATATCGAAACTATTGTTTAAAAGAATTCAAAGTTCAATTGCAAGTGCTGGGGAACATGTTTAAGAGCAGATGAGACAAGCGTCCTACCCCTGTGACTTGAAGAACTGCAGCAGCATGGGATCTGTATTCAACCTCTGGGCTACGGTCTTTGCAACCTAAAATCACACAACAGCATCAAAATCACTTTCTTTGTCAGGCATGACGTTAAGATTTAAATAATATACATAAACTACAAGCAACAAAATCACATTTAAATTAACAAAAAGTTGTATGGCTGGTGGTTCATAAAAGATGCAAGTTTATCCCATACCTAAAAAATGTTTTTTTATGGCATAATCCTAGAATTTAAACAACCAATACATGGGGCTCATTGGTTACGGAAAGGTATTAGGAGGATTGGTGACTTATTTGATTGGGCCGGGTAGATAGAGACATGCACATACAATAAAAGTTAAGTCTGAGTGCTGGGTCTGAAAACAAAAATTGTAAAAAAGAAAAAAAAAAAAAATTTGCATCACAGTTCTTTGGAGCTCCCCATTTTTGTATTTCAGTATTTTAGCTATTTTGATAGCACCACAATTATGTGTGCCGCTATTAAAATATTTTTTTAATATTGAGAGCTCCAAAGGTGCAAACTGTTTTGCTTTTTTTCCCCCCCTGGAGGACATGTCCTATAATGCCGTCAAAGAAAAATACGATTCAGAAGGAAGTCTTGGTCACTTTTGGAAGTATCCTCAGATGAGACTGATAAAAAGGAAAAATTAAAGCTGTCACACGAGTGGAACCATTCTCAATAAAAAGAATATTAGCAGAAATTATCTATGTATCTGACAATTTTTGACACATGCTCCGTTGAACTTTCTGAAATGGATAAATCTGTTGGGCTTCATGCAGAGCTGGTTACCATGTAACCCACCCAAGATATGTAGTTTGTGTTTGCTGGAGGAAAAGGGCCATTTGAGTTTTAGAGGGTTTAGAGCTAGACTGGTGACATGCGCCCCGCTCATTAAGACACCTACATTTAAAATGTGGAAGGTGATGAAGAGGATGACTAAGAATTTGATGTGTGAGAGGATACTGAAGAGGGTATAAACAGTGGGAGGGAAGCACCTTGTATATAAATATGTACAAATGTTGAATTTTGGCATTTTGTTTGTTTCTCTCATCTTTTATATTCTGTTTTATATGTAATGATAAATATTTTAAACTATTGAATCTAAAAAAATATTAGGTATTAAAGTATTCTTTGTACCTGAAAGTAGTTCATGCGGTTGGAAAGTGTGACCACAAAGCCAGGGTCATTGTGAATGGTCTTGTCACAGAAAATGACATCCACTCGGTGATACAGATCTCGAAAATAGTCCTTTGCAGTCGGCAGCTCACTGCTGTCATTCTCTGGGTCGTCCCTGTGTGGGCAGGAGTGCAAACACAGTTACAACAACAAGGACAAGACCGTATGAAGAACAGAGTCTGCAGGAGGCCTACTTCTGGAAGACAATGATGTCCCCATCCATGAGCTCGTCCAGGGCTTTGTCTAGAGAGACATCATAGTCCTGGATTCGCTCTGTTAGATTGGGCTTTACTTCCTGAAAACAAAGATTGAAATGCGTCAGCAAACAATGTGTTCACACAGAAGTGTGAAAGGAATGAGACAAAATACAAGATGAAATATCACTGTATCAGTGAGTATGTGATGCAAGAACAACTCACCTCATAGAGGATAAGACTAGTTTCCTGCTGAAAGCCTGCCCTTTCACACATGACCGGCAGCAGGTCTCCTACACAGGAGACAATGTGATACAATAAAAATGGTTCTCTCTTAGATCATCTATTATGCATTGTGAGAATAACTTACTTATTTTACAGGATATAGGTGTGTAGATATGTCCACAATAACTTAAGCTTCTGGTTTTGGGGTCATACATCTTCAAGAATAACATGACGTCATCTGGGGGGGAAAGAAGTCACTAATGAGTGCAATGTACAAGTTTATAAGACATTTTTATCTGGTTAATAAGAACATAAATGTTCCACCCTGTGAAACCCTTAATGCAGCATTTGGAGTGCTTCTCATTGCTCAACAGTATCTGAGTCAGTGTAATACTTACGGTCTTTATCAAACTTGGGTAATGTAGCCCCACTGGCGGCCAACTCCGGGTCCACTGTCTCCAGGAATATTGTCCAGGGATTCTCATTATCACTCAAGTCAATCATCTATAGACAGGAATAAATGTTTTTAGTTTTACATCAAGTATGTTTGAAAAGTGAACATTCGTCAGTCACTTACAGACTTGTTGCAGTCTGCCTCATAGTCAAGCATGGCAGGCCGCTTGGTCCCGTTGCTCCGAGCCTGCATTGGCCAAAGCCTCATCTGGTCTTGTGGAAAACCCTGTAATGCATTAATTGATCAACTTTTTTATTCAACGAGCTAATGACACATACTTCTGAACTAAAGAAATCAACTATAGAAATAGCACGTGTATGCACATAATTACACAGGGCAGGCAAACAGGAAAGTCCTCTCTAACATGGACACCAATTGTTTAAGTGCATTGACTCACTACTTTCTACCTTTAGCACATTATATCAAAAAGAAGCTGTTGACCTACTATATGAGATCAAGTAACACTTACCATGGTCTGGGACAAGTTTTGGACAAACTCTTGTAGAGTTGAGCTCTTGAGGACTTTGAAGACTGTGTACTTGACCTTCTCCTCGTCATACATGTCATTGCCCTGGTGGCCGCAGAACTGGTCTTCTGTCACCATCTTGAAAGTATAATGATTTTTTTTTTAAATTATAAAATCATATGTTTATGTATACCAACATGGACAGTGGTAGTTTTATCATCTGATGGTTTTTCCAGTGTCAAAACCGCACATGTGGCCATACCTGGACCTGCATATACAGGTGGGCCTCCTGACGCTCTTTCCTCTTTTGAGCCTCCACTCTCTTCTCCTCCTGAAGACGCTCTACCAACTGCTGAGGGATGTCCACATCAGTCATGGGCTGTAGAACCTCACCTGATACAGAAATGAATGAGAATTACACAACTGAACCTGAAGAACACCAGATGGAGGAGAGAGTGAAGGTCACTTACTGAGCTTGGACTCTCTGATGTAAACCAACATGTATGCATTGGTGCAATGACGCACTGAAAGGTCATCGTCATGACCACCATAGTTGTGTTCTATGGCTTCCTCCTTTGTGCACCGCGAAACCACATCGTCATCAAACTTGCACCACTGCAAAAACACAACATTGATTTAAAACAAAAAAGGCAGACTAACAAGCTTTAGAATATTGCAAATGTATTTTGATCATAAGCCTTACATTCATTTATAGAGCATGCATTGATATTAGACAATGTGAAAAAAATTCTTAGACTAACATAATTAAAAGGTGAAGTGCAATTGAAAACAATTCCAACATGAATCCCAACCAGTGTTTGTGAAAAATGTAGAATAAAAGTTGTTCTCACTATTGGTTCATTGAGACTCACTTTGCCGTCTCCTTTTGGATTAAGATAGACGACGTAGTGACCTCCATGGTTGTCGCCACTGTGCACAAGCACGGCATGTAGGATGTAGTTGGCTGGGTCCTTGGAGTCAGGCTTTTGAAGAAACTCATCTAGAGGCAACTGATCTGGAAACTCAAACCTAAAAGAGAAAATAAAACAAATTACAAAACTGCATGAGGGAAAATTTTCATTCAGAACATTCTTTCGTACTACTTTCTAAAAAAACCCCATGGGAATTGTAGGTGGTCAGTTACCCCCTGGGCCAAAAGCCATCCTCTCAGATAATACAATATTTACCTGTCATTGATCTTGATGTTTTGGTCAGTTTGTGGGTCATACATGAACCTCATCAGCTGCAGATGAAGGATCGGGGGAAAGGTAAGAAACTTCACTCCCTTTTCGGCTTCCTGTGGAGTAAACAAGCATTTGGTTCTGACATTCCATTGATATTTACTGTTCTCTCATAGATCCTGCAAATTCAGAGAAACACCCTTTGCCCCCAACTTGACAAATTTACAATCTGCATAGACTATTATTATTTCCATATTTTGGATACAGTATGGAGCTATAAAAAACAACAAAGATTTAAGTGAGCCCTGACCTGAAGTCCATGTTCCCCAGCATCATATTTATTGTCACCATCCAACTGTTCAGTCGCAACATAGTCTTTGAAGGACTCAAAAACTATAAACAAAAGCCATGTTAGAAAATGAAACAGAGATGAAATCTTCATTTCTTAAGCCATAATGCAACTTACTGTTTTTCTTTCCTTTTATGCTAAGCTGAATGTCATAGTAGTCTTCTATTCTCTCTGATCGGTAGTCTACATGTTTACACTGGATGTATGACTAAAAGAAAGACACAATACATATTTAAACAAAAAGTAGCAAACCAGTTTACAAATATACCCCACTGCTAACCATTATTCATTTCAACAAATGGGTAACTACTGTACATACCACCATCTTCCCCCTGAAGAGCTTGGGGATGGTTCCCTCAACACAAGTGCCTTTCATTTTGTTCTCCACATTATCTAGGAGCTGCAAACATATGCATACAATACATAAATTATTAAGTAGACATTCACATAACCACAAGTTTAAGAGGCGTATATGAAACTCACCACTCTGCACAGCTCCTGTACATCATGTTGCATGAAGCTATCGAGAGTTTCCCAACTTCAAAAATGAAAAAAAAAACACAAGTTGTTAATTAAATTATTCATTTACAGGTTAATGATGGAAAATAGATACACATTTTATGTATGTATATAATGTTAACTACTGCTCAAAAGAATAAATATAACTAACACAATTCTACTAGAAGCTGAACGCTCAATAGAATAATGACGACAACTGTACATGTGTACATATAATAAAAAAGGTTTTTCCTGTTTACCCAAAGGACTTTGTGAGTTTCTTGGTGCCAACAGGTTTGTCGCTATGTTGCAACTCATAGAAAACCCTCTGTAAGGCCAGGGGCACACTCTTAGACGAGTCATCGCCCTCTGTGGGCATCATGTAGACCGCCTGAGAAGAGCAGTCAAGAAGGCAAACCAGTTTCCAAGACTTTCTGCAGTAACGTGAAGATATCAAATCATGTCAGAGGTAAACAGTAACTTACCCGTCTTAGCTGATTAGTGAAAAAGAGGGTCTGTAACAGGCTATTCATGTAGCATGTAGCTCCTTGGTTTTTGAGACCGACATAGCCTGTGTGTTTCTTTGAGTCCCAACTGATAACAGAGAGAATGTATATTCATACAACTTAGTACGTATCAACTAAGGCATAGTTAAGATTAAAAAATACATACGCGACTCCGTGAGGAGCATCAGCCTGAACATAGACTTCAAACGTGACTTTGTCATCTTCAATGAAGCCTCTTTCTGGGTCAGTCACATCCTAAAATGCAAGAAAGTGCTGCTTAGCTTTATAACAGACAGGCAGAAGACAATGGCAAGCTACAGTTAAACCAGTGGAGAAAAAAAATATATATTCCCATGAGTACTTACACTCCAGGACATGAAATTTGAAAAGCCCCAATCATTCTCTTTGTGGAAGAAGAGATGACTGATTCGACGACTAAATGACTTCTCATCATCTTTGTAGTGAACAATCTTCAGCATGGCCTGAGCATGACATGACCACGACCTGAACCAAGACAATAACAATGAATACTCATTTTGACTTACAGTAGTATAATCATTACTATTATCAAAGACTGACTTTTTAGCTCTTTAACTGAGTGTATTCAGTTAAAGACTGACAAAAGAGTAATGCAAGTTCTAAAATTCTGACATATTTAACAGGATGACAACTTAATTAAAACTTACGTAGAATCAGACTCTGCATTACATTGCAGAAAAAAGCCTACACTCTTTTGGTGTGGCCTGTCAGGATAGAAGCGTGGCATCACCATTATCTTCCATGGAAGGTTTCGGACAAAACAGGATGGGCTGAGTACCGACTCGCTAAGCCGGCTAAAACGTTCCACTACAAAGCGAAAGTTGCCTCAGAGCGCCAGCTAGTGTCTGCAAAACAAAAAAGGAAATAAAAATGTCACCTAACATTGAATATAATAAATATATATATTTTTTTTTTACTTAATTCAAAAACAATTTAATCAGGGCTTCATACAATCTGACAGAGTTCTTAATGTGTCCTCACCATCCTCCATGTCCTCCTCTGTGTTATTGTGTCCATCTGCCATTGCCACATTACCATTGATCACTGGGTTGGAAGGGATTCTTGGAGGCTCATCGGTCTCCCCAGCTGTAGATAGACAAAATTGTAATCATAAATGTTATGTCTTTGATTATTTCATTTGTATATAACCTAAATCATAAGTACCACATTAATCAAATAAAAGTTTTGTCTAGGAAAGTCCAAACCCAGGAAAAAGGTGTTCAACTTTCAAAAGTATATCACAGGTAATTTCCTGTGACAATATTTCAGCTGTAGACACTTTTATTGGGCAACTGATGGAGTGTCCAGTTAAATAATTAAGTGCTTGAAATCATCACTGCAAAATATTGCAAAGTCATTTTAAAGGTGCATTATACAACTTCTGGTGGATTTTTCCTTATTCAGTTGTTTGCATTATCTATGACCGGTCAGATTTAACCTGTATCTTTGCCCGGCAGTGTTACCATCTTGTTTACATGGGAATTCAAGTGATTAATGTCATACTGTGGAACATCTGAGGCAAAACACCAACATCTCCATAGATATGACCAGATGCTGGTAGACTCTCAATCACAGTAGTTACACAATCAGCTTGTACACTCTCTACATATAAACAAATTACTATTTAATCTATGAGAGATCTAACAACCATTACCCCTAATGCAGCCTATGCTGACTGCTAAGATCACGATCTTGAGAATTCATTTCTAAACCAGCTTTGTTTTATCCTCCTGTAGCTATTGTTGTGTTTGAAAGATGTTACTGTTTTTAATAAGAAGGGATTTTGCCCTTTTGTTTTACTTCTGAACATTATGTGACAAATACATGGTAGCCAACTGAAGTCTGGTAAGTGAATTATACTACACACACTGATGGTCCATGCAAGTAAAAAGATCTACAGGAAAACAAACCCTTCTAGTGGGCACACCTGCAGGCTGGGTAACATTTTGCTTTTTTCACCTTAGAGCTGCATTACATGCTTGCATTAGTTCTTTGGCAGGTCATATATAGTAATAAAACAAGCCACTGCAGGCTTGTGCAGTTCATTGACTTTTTAAACATTACATGCGCAAATGACGCAGTGATGCTGAAGACCTTCTACACCCTCAAGATTATAATGCTAAAGATGAATGAGGCCAGTACAACTTCGATTGTTTGTTTTCACTGCAAGCTATAAAAAAAAGTGAACCAACATAAACATGGATCATTAAAAATGGCGAGCTCCATGCCGTATGCTATTCATACAATGAAGCAGCAAATCCCCGCGCTACTTCAGTGCGGGCCTGGCTGCTTCTCTGCAGCGGCAACTATCGATACATGCCAGCACTGCTGCACGGTGCACAACATCATTACAAACAGCACCACTGGCTGCAAATTTAAAAATGTTGTTTCAATACTGCAATATGTATAAGTTTAAAAGGACCAGTTTGACAGGCAAAGGGAATAGACAGGTCCACGTTAGCCGCTAGCCGAAAACACAAGACACTGCGCTTTCCAGGCCACCATTGCTAACCAACCATTAGCCAGGATGACAGATAGCTTACCGGCTAACCAGCCACTTATGCAAAGAAACCTAAAAAACTTGTTTTGTCCTAATAGGTACTGGAACATACACCTCAATTATGATGACATCATTACATCTGGAGCGAAAAATGTAGCACAATATTGAACGCAACGATATACAAGCCACCATTTTGGATCGCCACACACCCCCTCAGCGAGTTGTAGCTTATTTGCTAACTAGCATGCTACAGGCAAATAACGAAACAAAATAAACTATGATGTTAATCGTCTTGTAACTGCTAAATGGGAGATTTGCTTTACCTTCCAATAAAACTTCAAAGATGATTGAAATATGGAGGCTAAAACTTTGTCTTTTTAATTTTAACGGTTTGTTACGATTCGTTTTTCCATCCTTACAGGCCCATAATAATAATAAGCAATATTGGACTCCATGCTACAAGTAAGCGATAGATAAACCAACATTTGTTGATTAGAGTTACATCCAAATGCAAATCTAAAAACAAAAATTGACTGCAAGAGTCATCGCCCTGACTCTGAAGTGTCAACAACCCAAGGAAGATGAATTTACCTGGTGTTGTTTCCATAATTGCCATATTTACCATCTCACCAGTTGCAAACATAAGAAAGTTGGTTTTCTGGGAAACAGTCCGATGGAAAAACCATGTTATGGCTGTAACTTTTTACTTCACCTTTAAGTTCAGAATTGTCAGTTGTGATGAACAAAACTGAACTGAATTTGCATGGCTTATTGAATGTCTACTCTGTTGGATGTCGTTGTTATCGTGATCTTTTTACGTATTGTCAATAATAGTAGAAAGTACTATAAACGAACACACTGGCAAATAACGCAAAATGAGGTCAGCTCCACACAAGTATGCTGCAATGGACGCAAAATCAGCAGAAATACAGTCAGCTATCAAGGGTAGCACTGGGCCTTGTGTTTACTGTAGGTAGATCAGAAGTTAGTGATGGATCAGTAACACATTTCACAACTCTACTTTTTGTTCAAAACGTGTGCGTCCATGTCTGGGCTCACCTTCCATCTCCATATCCTCGGGCTCGCTGAGCTGCTGCTCGCCGGCTTTCTGCTGCTGCGTGTGGTGATGGTGGTTCATGTTGGCAGCGGCGGTGTCGGTGCTTATGGTGCGGGGCTCTCGGTGATCTTTGTTTCCTTCGGTGTTGTCCGAAGTCGGCTCGGCCGTGGACCGGGTTTTTGGCTGCTGCTGGTGAGGTGTGGTAGGATGCGGAGGTGGGGTAGTCAGGTCGAGCCTTGGCGGCCGGGCCTGCTCTGCTGCGCCCTCGGCCTTGTCCGCTGTCAGCGCCGGGGAGTGAGGAGGGGAGGTCGGCGGGGGAGCGGGTAAAGAAACGCGGACGTATTTGCTCGCTATTCGCCCAATCTCGGCGCCTTTGGTGGGTGCAAAGTGCTGTCTGACGGCGATATGGTACTGTCGTTGAACCACAGAG
This sequence comes from Boleophthalmus pectinirostris, assembly GCF_026225935.1. NCBI lineage: Eukaryota > Metazoa > Chordata > Actinopteri > Gobiiformes > Gobiidae > Boleophthalmus > Boleophthalmus pectinirostris. The sequence continues at coordinate 12,700 of NW_026571522.1, read as the reverse complement.
GTTGGCCCGCTGAAATAAGCTAAATCAGTCAGGCTTTACCCCGGGAAATGTGGGGCAACGAGATAACTTTAAAACACGACCTGCAATTGGATGAGCAAATACCCTGTTTATAGCATACGTTAAGCTACCTGACACTAGGCAGCCAGTTAGTGATATTGGTACAACAACAATCAAAACAATGGCTCATTTGCTATTGATATTTAACAACTTTGCCTGCAATATGCCCAGTCCGTACGTTCCTCCAATTGTCCCTCGTCTGGGGCAGAGCGCAGGAAAAAGCTATCCATTCAATCCAGTTTCCAATACGGAAAAACACAAATGTTAATGTTGAAGTTCGCGGCCTGAATTTAAACAAATCCCCAACGCGTCCTAACACAGTAAACAACCAAATGCTGCACCTTGTTGCATTTCTAGCGGATCTGTTATTTCTTAGGAGTATTGTGCCCGGTCATACAGCGTTAGCATAAGCCGTGCAGCTCTCAGCCCGCTCCTCCCGTGGTTTGTGATGTGTTGAGTCTCAAGTAAATCTCAAAATGGCGGTCGCGCTCTTCTCTGAAATGTCACATCCGCATGGAGCATGGTGATCCAAACACTGCCCATCCCCGACTAGGCTCATTTTCACTGCGATAATGTGCATATGATTGTCTACTGTCAACTTCTGCATGGTATACACTCATAATAATGTTTTGTAAAGGAGACCCGATCCCCCAGACTGTTTTGAAAAGCAAATTTAAATGTAGTAAGCGGGGGGAAAATAAGGGACACACAGTCATAGGCTGCAGTATAATTATATATTTTTATATCAAAAGTTTAAAAAAAATAACACGCACACACAAAATATTTGATAGAGATAGGGCCCCACCATTCGGGCAACTAGCATAACATGACTTTGCCCTTTTTGTTGGATTCTTGCCCTTTTTTTGTTGTATTCACATACAACTCTTATAATCAAAAGAAAAAAAAAAAAGCATGCAATAATTAAGCATCAGGTATGTTTACATTACATCAGTATTATTTAGTGTGTGAAGAGGAGGCTGAGAAAGCGTGAGTGAGAAAACCTCCGCTTTGGGGCAATGATGTCAAGAATGACTAAATAGCACCGCCTAGTGTACATATTGCTTCTTCCCCCTTTTTTCTCCTTTTCCATCTCGCCAAACATCTCACATTCATCGCAAATAATTAAACAGATTAGTTGAAAAAAATAGTGACAATGGCTTAACCAAATGTGGTCAGTATTAGTTTGTACTTGCATTGTATTTTGTAAGTAAGATTGGACTTATTTGTGCATATTATGTCCTACTGCTGCACTACACTACTGCAAACACTGTGTAAAACAGAATTTTCACGGGGTTCTTTTGTATAGATTGTGTATCAGACAGGCCTTTAGCGCTCGGCCCGCCCCGTGCTGCTCTGAGCCAATGCTATGAGCGTGTGTCGGGACACGGGGTGGGCTTTCCGGGCTTTCGCGCATAACAGGCTACTGTGGATTGTATATATCTCGACGTCGACAACTAAGAAAACAGTTAGCTAAGCTTATCCTCGGAGAGGACATAAGTCCGTAGCACATTTCGTTTGTTCTGCGAAGTAGTTGCAATCATTGCAACCTGTGTTATATTTTTCACACGTTATATTTTCTTAACAGTATACTGTTGCGTCGTCGAATAATTTCATTAAATGGAGGAGAAGAAGGAAGAGGGGGACTCGGAGATACAGGAACACGGACCTGAACACTGGTTCTCAAAATGGGAGCGGCAGTGTTTGGCCGAAGCCGAGCAGAGGGAGCCCAGGGAGGAAGAGGCCGAAGAGGAGCAGGATAAACTGTGGCATCTTTTCCAGAACTCTGCCACCGCAGTAGCACAGCTCTACAAAGGTCCAAAACTTACTTTGTCTGTAATCCGGAATTCACTGTCATATGTCAGCACCACAGTCATGAGCGATTTAATGTCGCGCACATTTTGTGCATATAGCATAACGCAGATTATTTATTATTATTTTTTTTATGATTATTATTTTAATGTTTTTGGTTTTTGGACACAGGTCATGCCAGTTTCTGGCCTCACGGAACAGTTGTCTCTTAAAAATTCGCCGTAAGAGTACACTTGAATATACGCAGTCGGTTTACACGCACTGTATATTTACATTATGTCCATGTACAAGTGCGTCCTGTCACTAAAAGAAGGTTTGATGATCTTTCTGTCTATTTCGGTCGCTAAAACTTCAGCTAGATGGTAGCTAGCTAACAGCGAATAGCATTTAAAGCTGATTGGTGTACTTTATGCACAGGAGTTTGAAATTATGTCGATTTTATGATAATGACTCTGTTTTACTTTTACCTTGTATGTCATTTCTACGGTCTATAAGGAAACCTTATTTTAGGCCAACAATAAGCTTGCTTGCTTGACATTTTGAAGTTAAGACAGCAGCTGCGATGAAAACTGGTCGGAAAAGCTACCGTAGCTACAAAATGGAGAAAATATCAACAATCGTAACTACGCGACACTTTCACACGAACTAACTTAATGTTTTGTCACAGTGGCACGAAATCTTTCTTATTTGCTGTAATATTCATAAAACATTGTTGAGTACGTTCAACTTTGTATCTACCAGCTGATTGAACAGATTACGAGGAACTGCTAAGACCAGCATAAAAATACAAAATGGCGAGGACCTCATGTTTTATTAAGTATTATTTATTATATGTCTTCGTCTTATTGTGTCCTTTGTTGCTATCAGCCAACACATTTATTCTGCCTAAAAACTCGTTTGGCACAGCTGTGCAACTTGACTGCTGAGAGGACATTAAATTGGAGTGGAGTTGTTTGTTTTCAGTCTATATTCTACTCCTCCATAACATTACCACTATTTCAAAAATGTTTTCATATGTAATAAGTGTTTACTTCTTCTTCCACAGATAGAGTTTGTCATCAACAAGGCTTGTCACTGTGGGTGCCATTTCAGAATGCAGCAACAGCTGTTACAAATCTCTATAAAGGTAAATCTGACACGGACATGTCACTTGCTACTGTATTGTCTTTTGTACAATACTTAACAAATGAGCAAGCTATATAGTTTTCCCTCAGTATTTATTGTCTGTAGGTTATATTTTATTTACACTAGTAGAGTACTTTTTTCATGTACTGAATCTTTTCATGGCCTTTTCTAAAATATGCTTTTGTTATTTATCACCCTTAAAGAGAGTATAGAGGCTCATCAAAGGAGTTTTGATCGTGGCATTCAAACAGGTCATCAGCGTCGAAATAAGGCAAGTTTTTATACTTCAATTTGTCACAAGAGAAAATGTTATTTACAATTACTTCACTATTTCAGGACATGTTGGCTTGGGTGAAAAAGCGCAGAAGAACCATCCGCAGAGAGGATCTTATTAGCTTTTTGTGTGGCAAAGCACCACCCCACAGGGGTGGTAGGACCAGCACACGTCTGACTGTGGTAGCTCCAAGTCGTGCCAATTCACCAGCAGAGACCGGCTCCTCTGTGGAAGCAGATCTTCAACCTTTCAGGGAAGCCATTGCCCTGCATGGTAAGGTTATTTGACCCATTTTTAATTCAATTCACAGTGAAGTAATATGAGTCAGTCTTGTACAGCGTAGTTTTGTAAAGGGATACAATACCCCCTGTTATTTAACTGGTGGTTTAACACAGTCCCTGACAAAAGTCTTGTCGCTTATCCATTTTGTAGAAACAAAAGCTTATAACCTGACTTTAAATTAATCGATTGGTTTTAGAAATGTCTCATATGAAAGCTAAAACCCTCCCAAATTATGTTCAATATACTAAAATAAATTTGCTTCACTGAAGAAAGATTGATCATTTAATAAACACAGAAAGGTCAGATTTTAGCAAGACAAAAGTTTTGTCGCCTACAGAAAATTGAACAAATAATTTACTTCAAATACAAAAATATGTTGCATAACGTCAGTGAATTAAGTAGTGGTGCTGTGAGATCCATATTTAATATCTTGTATGACTTCCATGAGCTTGAAGGACGCATCCATGCGGTTCGACAATGATTCATACAATTTGTTGATGAAGTCATCAGGAATAGCAAAGAAAGCAGTCTTACATGCCTCCCAGAGTTCATCAAGATTCTTTGGTTTTGCCTTCCATGCTTCCTCTTTCATTCTACCCCAGACATGCTCAATGATGTTCATGTCTGGTGACTGGGCTGGCCAGTCCTGGAGCACCTTGATCTTCTTCACCTTGAGAAACTTTGATGTAGAGATAGAAGTATGCGATGGAGTACCATCCTGCTGCAAAATTTGACCCCTTTTATGGTTGGGAATGTAAGAGGTAGCGAATACTTCTTGATATTTTAGGCTATTGACATTGCCTCCCACCCTGCAAATGTCTTGCACACCCCCATACTGGATGGAACCCCAGACCATGATTTTTCCGCCACCAAACTTAACTGTTTTCTGGGTGAATCTTGGATCCATGCGGCTCCAGTAGGTCTCCTGCAATATTTGCGGTGGCTGTGATGTAATTGAGCCGAGGATTCATCTGAGAAATCCACCTTCTGCCACTTTTCCAGTGTCCATCCTTTTAGCAGGCTGTGGGCCTTGGCAAATGCCACACGTTTTTTTAATTGCCTTTTGTTTAGTGCTGGTTTCTGTGCACTGGTTCGACCATGGAGGCCATTTCGAGACAGAATTCTACAACTGTTCTGGTTGACACAGGGACTTGAGGTGACCAGGCCTGGTGGAGCTTTGCTGCAGTGGAAAAGGGGCTGGCCTTGGATTTTCCAATCAACAGATGGTCCTCCCGAGCAGTTGTCTTGCGGGGTCTGCCGGGCCTGGGCTTGTCAAAAACATCTCCAGTCATTTCAGATCTTTTTGTTATTCTTTGTACTTGACGCTGAGACACATTGAAGGTGTCACCACCTCAGCAGTGGATCTGGTCTTCAGCCTCTTGATAATTAATCGCTTTGGTCTCAGGGTGGATCTTAGGTATGTTGTCAGAGGTCAAGTTGCAATTGATATGAAGGTCTGGTGTGCTGGGGTTCTTTTTATACACACCCACTAATTGACTGATCAGTAACTGATGACAGGTGAGGCTGTAATCTAGGATTGGGTGCATCATATGACAAGGCGACAAGACTTTTGTCTTGCCAAAATCTGACCTTTCTGTGTTCATTAAATGATAAATCTTTCTTCAGTGAAGCAAATTTATTTTAGTATATTGAGCATAATTTGGGAGGGTTTTAGCTTTCATATGAGACATTTCTAAAACCAATCGATTAATTTAAAGTCAGGTTATAAGCTTTTGTTTCTACAAAATGGATAAGCGACAAGACTTTTGTCAGGGACTGTAGTTTGTCTGCTGATTTGTAGAGGCATTTACTGCTTTTTGTATGTGACAACACGCTTGTCTGTCTGTGATTATACTTGGCCACGTGTGGCTCAAAGATAAGGTCATGTTGTGCTTGAATGTTGGCCAATGACAAGAAAGTTCCTTACTGGGCTAGCTACTCCCTTGTTTGTGTGTTAGAAGAGATATGCTGCTTTCATATGGTGTTGAATGAATTGTAAATATGATTTTCCCAGTGGAAGTGTCACATAAACATCACACCAAGCCTTTTTCTCAGGCCAGTGAAATGAGGAATTCTGAAACCAGCATCACAGGGATCCGAGGAATGAAGTCAGAGATGTTTGAATGGCATCAAAATGAAGTTCACAAAAATTGATGGACTGTAAGATATTTTGTACCAAGTGAATATTAAGATGTTTATGTTCAAAACATAAACTAAACATTGAGTGTTCTCAGCATCCAACCAAAATCACCCAATGCTTGAACCAACAGTTGTGTGAATGACGCATGTTCATCGGGTATCGGTTCAAGTGGACATTTAAAAAAATGTCCATAGACGATAATAACTGTGACATTGCATATGACTTCTTGGTAGTGTTGTGATTCTGATTGAGAACTTTTTAAAAGTTGCTGAGGGTACAGCTCTGGTGAGGAGGAGTAATGTTAGGTATTCGGTGGTGTGAATTACAGTGGTGTGTCCCAGTCTGAGGTCATCTGTGTCCTTTGTAGTAATTAATCACTGTAGGTTTTGAAACCCCTTTTTGTATTAAGATAGACCCATGTTGTACAGTAGCTTATATGTCACTGTGAATGTTAATTGCTAATGATTTATCGGTGGACCTAATATCGTCTTTTACTGCAAACGGGTCAGTTTTATATTCCATTCTACAAATGGTTGGACTCTCATCCAGCAGTTCAAGGTATTTACTATTGTGTGTTCTGTTTCTATGTTTTCAGGTCTAAGTGGGGCAATGGCCAGTATTAGTGTGCGCTCTGGTGCCCCAGGGTCTCCGACACACATCAGTGGCAGCAGCAGTAATGGGGCAGGAGCCGGAGCAGGTGGAGGGGGGTCGTCCGGCACAGTGTGTCGCTCCAGGCGTAATGGCCTCCAGGATGTGGACCTGAATACTTTCATCTCTGAGGAGATGGCACTTCATCTGGACTCTTCCTCTGCTGGAGGAACCAGGAAACGAAATTCCAACCAATGTAGTGATGTCATTACAGACTCCCCAACACATAAACGTAATCGGATGATCTGATGTGCATTCTGCCTTTGTGAAACAGGAGTGCGTGACTTGTGAACTCACAGCCGCTTGGATTCTCTGCTGCGCACAAGAATATATCGGCTGAAGTCCGTTTGCTTTTCAGATATTGGCTGTTGTTTCATCTCCTTGTCGTGTTTCTCTGTGGTATTACTAGGAAAAGGCAGGCAATGAGAACCATCAGTGTGCAAACAGCTGCTTGGAAATGGCACACACACATCTCAGGAAAGGACTGGGAGGTGCAGAGTCCTTCTAAAATGATTTATTGAAGATTTGGAGATTGTTTTGTGGTACTTGAACATCCTACTGTTCTACTACAAGATTGTGAAACTGAAGGCAGTATGGCAGGGTAGCATACTATATCTAAAGCTTTTTATCAGTACTCTTTGAACAGTCTGTGGCTGGTAAGGAGCGTCAAACGCAAGTACCACTCAACAACTCTTCTCCCAAATCTTAGTGAGTCACTTAAAAGGTGTTCTGATGCACTGTGTTGCTCTGAAAGTGAACACGACTTGATCTCCTGCAAATGCGCCCTTTCCGAATTGTGTCATCCATTCTCACCCACTACCTTAAAATGGAAGTGAGAGCCGTAATCAACAGTGATTTGAAATGAGTCTGGGGCATAACTTGTCAATCTACTTGAGAATGTTGTTTTTCTGTTACATTGGTTCTGGGTATGATTTGAAAGTTTTCTTCTTTTAACTTGTTTCGGTTGAGCCAAGCTTTGTATTTTGCACCTGCCAGTGTTGAATTCGCTTTGATGCCACTGTTTGCAGTAGTGCTTGCCATGTTTATTCTTTATTAAAATGTATTCAGGATAATCAAAAGGAAATATGCTTTTAGTTAAGTACATTTACAAACTATGATGGCCTGTTTTGCCTTTGTCTTACCCTCAAAGCTGCTGAATTAAGTGACTGGGATTATGAGTTGCAATAAGGATTTCTGCACTTTGTTTTGACCTCTTTAATTCATGCAATTTAATCAGCTCTTCCATTCTCAGTTGTAGCCATGTCGAGCTTAAGCACCCCAAAACCTTTTTTAGATTCAGATGGCTTTTGAAAGGAATTTATTTGTAACAAACACCAACATCAAAATGGTCTCTTTCTTTAAGCTAGATTCAAGATGATTGCGGAGTTTAAAATGGAATTTGGAGATATTTTTCACAAAGCTTTGAAAGCTTAAAAAAAATCACTTTTTGTTGTGGATATGTCAGTCATACATGTACAAGTCCAAACTTATTTGTTCCTTAATTTTTATGAAACATCATGTTCTTCACCTTCAACTTGCCATCAAACCAAGCTGAATTAAAACTTTAATTACATTTAAGTCTCACATTTTAGTTACAAGTTAATTTATGTTGCAGATTTATACATTTGCGAGACAACCAACTTTATTATTTTTCTTTTTTTTATATATACACACAATGAATAGTTCAGTGCTTGGATACACGTTCATGTGTAGGGCTGCAGTTAACAATTGAATGTTTACCTATCTTCAGTAGGTGTTATAAATGCATAAATCAAAACTGAACACTACGGATTATAACTATTTTGTTTTTCCAGCAAAACAATTCTGAGTACATATCGATGTGTCATAGGAAAAAACCATGATACCTCTATGTTGTTGAGTTATTGCAGCCCGACAAGTAAAGTTATCTAAATATATTTTTTAAAAAAAAGCAACTTAATTTAGCAATTGTATCATTTACAGAATGTTAAGTACTAACAGATTGCACTATAATTTTTTTTATTTCAGTTCAGGGGTCTTCCTAAAATCACCTGTCCCCATCTTTTTCAACCAAGAATTACTTGATTAATTTTGGTTTCTGTACATTAGGGTTTTAATTTTGCATTTAATTCACAGAACTATAAAGTTGACATTAGTTAATCAAAACAATCACCTACCCCGTCTCTTTAGACCACTATTTGACTTTGACCTGCAAGGTTCTCCTCTTTCTCTGAATGGTTGAGTTCAGCTTGTGTTTTGCCATTTGCTAGCCTTAATCTCAGAAGGCTATCACTTTTCTTGGATATGTTGAATTAGTAAATAGTTAATCTAATAAATTAACATAAAACTGTTGAAATATGTGGTTCACATTGTTAAATAAATTATCAGACAATTTGACAAGCACTGATTGGACAGTTATTGACTGATTGACTTAGTTTGTATTCCAAAATGTTCAGCTGCTTTCTTACTGGTATTTACGATCACATCACATTTTAACCACAAGATGGAGCCATATCAGCAGAATGTGCAGATTAAAAACCCAATAACACTGGCAGGATCTGATTATGCATTATGGTAAGTCCTCAATATATGACAGCTCATGTTCAGTTCTGATTTTTAAAACGAATACAGCCACATGTTAAAGCCACTACCTTCAAATTTAATGAATCAAGCTATACAATGATGACAATGAGGGTTCTGTTTATTTCACATTTCTAGCACATTTAACAAAACAATGCACTATCAATGTGACACACTGCATGGAGCGACGCAGTAGTGAAAGATGAGCAAGATAATAAATAAGAAAACAAGCCTATTTATAATGTTTGGTCCATTATCAAATTACAAGATGCTCTTAGCTGGATATCCTTCAATAGTAAGCTTTTCAGCTGATACCTTATGAGTTCGTCGGTCGATATTTTTGTACCTCCTGTTAACTTTACGCTGTGGAGCTCTATGGTTTGAGGAGGATGTGCACAAGTGTCACTCAGATCTGACTGAGAGGCAGAAACTTCTGGTAATAACTCTTAGTCACATCGATCATCAAGTCCTGCGTACACTCTGGTAATTCCCCTGAAAACAAACCTGAGAAAACAAACAGGACAGAAATAACATAAGTGTAACTAGAATTAAAGGTCCTATATTACGCAAAAGTGACTCTTGTGAGCTTTAAGACATGTTAAAATATTGTTACCTCATCAAAAACATAACTGGAGTTGTGTTTTGTTTCATTCATGCATGTTTGAGTAACCCTTTAATGGTAATCTACCTACAACTGAAAAGCTCAAAATGCATGTATGAATAAAACAAAACATAACTCCAGGTATGTTTTGAAACAACTTTAACAGTGTAATGTGGGTCCTTTAATCAATTTATGCAACATAGTAATGTCTGTGTTTGACTGACCAGGACATCCAGAGAAGACAGTGAATGGGGGAACCACGGTCTCTGGTGGTAGTACAGTATTGTCTAAAATCTTGCAACAATCTTTGAGCACACAGCGACGACCCTGCATCCAAGACAAAGACAAGTATATTTATTAGAACAGCTGAAGGATGAATTGCAATCGAATTGAATAAGAAAATGTAACCCTGTAGTTTAGAACTGTACCAGCATATTCTTAAATGTGATTCTTGTATTAGTTTGCCAGTTCTTACACTACCATTCAAACATCTGGACACACCATCTGAAAGTTTTTCTTTATTTTTATTATTTTCTACATTTTGTAAGCATATAGAAGAAATCAAATATGAAGCAAGTTACATGGAATTATGCAGTAAAGAGAAAAGTTAAACAACTCTACTAGATATATTTCAACAAAGCAAGCGAGTTATTTGACTTTTTTTCTTTGCTACATGATTCCATATATCTTACGTCAGATGTCGTCTGTATGTGTGTAAATGGAGAAAGTAGTAAAAATATTGAAAAATAAAGACTGAATGTGGTGGTGTGTCCGTTTTTTGTAAATTGTTCTGGATGATGTGTTTAAAAGGTGAAGTTGGAACAGAATCCTATTACTGAAATATAAATCACAAATCTTATCTCAATCGCTTTCCCAAACCCAACTTTCCCAAATCTTGCAGCTCTATTGATTAATAATCTAATCATAAACAACAAAAATATGTTCTTTTTGTCAGTTATAAAAACCTGGATATAATTGCCAAGAGTCAGTTTTCTATTCACGTCCAGTGTGGATCTGATGAGCATGTGACTTTACTTTACCACTCAAAGCAAAGTAAAAAGTTCAACTCACTATAACACAGTTCTTTCCAATGTGAACATATGACCCAATCTGTGCTGCATTCACCACACAGTCTTCTTCAATAAAGACATGGTCCCCAATGTGCAGGGGAAAGAATGCCACCCTAGAGGCAAACACAAACAAATACATATATACTGTAAATGGTTTTGAAGATGATTATGAAATGTATTGCTATCTATTGCAAATTACTTAAATATTGTACTTGTGAGCTTTAAGCCATGTTGAAATGTTACCTCCTCAAAAATGTACCTGGAGTTGTGTTTTGTTTCATTCACACATGTTTGAATAAACCTTTAATATTAGTCTGTTTACATCCCCAAAGACCTAAATGCTCTGCTCCACCTTGTGACGTCATGAAGCAGTAAGTTTTCATGTTAACAGCTCCTTTTACATTTTGTTCAGTAGAGATTGTCAATTCCTGGGCTGAATTTGTCCATCTGATTCTAGTGAAGGTGTACGGAGTTTAAAAACACAGTGGAGCCCTTCCTGTATTACCACATGACATCACAAGGTGTAAAGAAGAATTCAGCCTAAATTAGAATGTGTGTGCGTGTGTTACAAGAAGTGTGAATGAAAAAAAAACGCAATTCGAGATATGTTTTTGATGAGGAAACAACATTATAACATCAGAAAATAGTTTAATAAGATCCCATAATTATAATAGACGTACCCTTTGCTGAATTTTTTAAAAGGTGGTCGTATCACGCTTCTGCTTTTCACAACACAGTGTCTGCCGACCCGGACGTTTGCAAGATCGCCTCTGATAATGCAGTCATTCATAACAATTGCCTGAAAGATTATTAAATAAAGTTGTCAGAGTAATGCAATAAAAGTGGACGTACCATCTCCAGCAAAGGATCCTTACTTTCCCGTTAAGGACGATGTTTTGACTGCCACATAGCACCGACTGTCTGCTCACTTTATTGCCAGAAGCCTTAAAAGAAATAAAAGAAAAGTTAAGTTAATATTTTCTGCTGATTTTACTGCACAAAAGAAAACAGTGAACTAGAAAGCAACGCCCAAAGCTAAGCAGCTAACGTTAGCATTAAAAGCTACTAGTCGGTGTCTAAACTTATTACCGTTTCGATGTATTCCGCTTTATTGTACAGTATTTCGGACAACTCCATGACCCAAAATTTGTGAATACGTCTGTGTAATTGGAATATTGCACGGATTATTTGCTATTTATTTATATTAGTCTATCCTGCTCCTCTCCTTCTCTCAGATCTAGGTTTTTCGGTCTAGGCTAAACTAATCGATCAACGATCACATGCGTGCCAAACTAATTTAATAATGATTAGTGCTCGTTAACATTTAACATATCAGTCTGGGTTGTTGTTTACATTATCTGCTTTGGAATTAATTTAGAGAAGTTTGCATTTGGAGCCTAACGTTATACATTTTCAATATGTTTACATTAATTATACATGGAAATGGGATGGAAACTAAGATGGAACACTTAATTGCTTTAAAGTAGTAGAGCAAATTCTATCCTTCGGGTAAAGTGAATTTTATAGAACAAAGAACTGTTAATAATACACTTAAAACATTATTCAAGATATTGTTTTGTTTCACGGTGCAGATGATCGATTACTCTGGCCTCAGGAGAACATAACGTGACAAAGTTTATTTTCTTTCTGTGGCTTACTCTTTTAAATGGCCTTCAAATTTACAAATAAAAAGGGCATATATTACAGTAGAAAAGTTAAACACAATTTCGACCAATGTATATAAAAAAAAGTAAACAACTTTAGTAGGCATGCGCAGATCGTGTCCTGGCCAGACCTCGGGTTCTTGTTCGCGCTGCATGCTGGGAGCAGTCACTGTAGACAGTCCATCATGGCGGCCCGTGTCCTGATGCAGTGTGTCCGCTCTGTTGCCCGGCCTTCACTGAGGCTGTGCTCGGCTAATCTGACGGTCAGAGGCGCTGCGGTCTCCAGCGCAGTGTCCCACCGGAGCCTGTGTTTCTCCGGGGACAGTCGCAGGACGCGGTGGCTGGAGCAGAGCCGGGTGAGTGCGGCTAACATTGAGCAGCTTTGGCCTGGCGCTGGTGCCTGTGACCTAGCGACGTCTTTCAAAACTATCAGGCCATCCGTGCCCGGCACACTCCACAACACCGTGCACC
>NW_026571521.1:0-50000 GCF_026225935.1 Boleophthalmus pectinirostris | reverse complement strand
AGTGATAACACTTTTTTTTTTAAAACCAGTTCCTTAATTTTTATCGCCCTAACTTTCGGAGAGGCGTACAAGCACTTTGATGGAGGCGACTGAGGGTTACCGACTTAAATGGCAGACCACAAAAAACAGATTACAACACTCTTATCAACCAACGCAGTAAACAATAAAAAATCCCCCATAAATCAGTTCTTAGAAACAGAGCCAATTGTATTCCACTATTCAGAGATACGCTGATTAGACAGACCGGGCTCCGAGGTGTTTGACCACAGTGCAGAGGTGAGAGGGGGCGGGACTTGTCCGTGCGTAGGTGTGTGTGTGAGTGTGTGTGGTAGGCGTGTGTGTGAGTGTGTGTGGTAGGCGTGTGTAGGGGCTGTAATGACTCTGTTTAGTGGAAAGAGGAGACCCAAAACAGTAAGTAGATTCACTCCCCCCACCGCCTGCTAGGAAGCTTCAAGTACATGTGACAGGTTTCAGGTAATCTAATAATAATGTTACTTCGTTTAGTGCAGTATTTACCGGAGTAGATTATATAATGTGTCATGTCCAAGTCCAACCAAAAAGTAAAAGTATTAAAGGTCCCATATTACACTATTTTCTGATCTGTGTTTTAATGTTGTTTCCTTATCAAAAACAGACCTGGAGTTGTGTTTTGTTTCATTTAAACAGAGGAGCAGAGCATTTTGAACTTTAGAATAACCAGTCTAATAATAAAGTGTTAGTCAAACGTGTGAATGAAACCAAACACAACTCTGGGTAAGTTTTGGAGGCGATAACAGCATTATTACATGACTTAAAGGTCACAAGAGTCAATTTTGTGCCATTTAAGAAGACAGATAACCACATATTGTTGCAAAACCATGAATAGAATAATATGAAATGAGTTGTCTAATCCAAGCAATCATATGTACTTAGCATGTTGTGGCATGCGAGCACCTTTTGACACACAAGAAAGCTTTTGTGTTTGCATAAATGAACAAGGGACGACAAAAACAGGTTGAACGGGTTGAAAGAACGTAAAGATATTACTTTAATTATTATTATTGTTAATGGTTTTGCATAGTTCTCTGGCATGAGTTTAAAAAAGTCTGAGGTAGATTTTATACACACATGAAGTAAGTGAGTTTGAAATATTTAGGCTAAATGTCAAATGACTTGCGACAAAGTGAAAAAAGCACCGTGAAAACTAGACTAGACTTTCAGCTCTTTTGTGGGATCTGGATCTGTTCATTTCAAAAGAAAGACTGGCCTTTTGTATATTTAACTCATTTTATCTACTAACTAATCACAAAAAATCACTGAAACTGAGAGTGGGATTGTGTTTAGTCCACCCCTTGAAATTATAAAGTTTAAATAAAATGAACTATAATTATAATGAACATCATTTATTTATTTATTGCACAAAGCTCTCATTTGTGCTGCCTCTATGCTGATTCTTGTGTTAATAATGTGTAAAAATACAAACAAACTAGAATGAAAAATATTCAATTCTTTTGAAAAATGAGATCCAGTTCCAACCTTTCAGATTAAGGAACTAAAAACAAACAGAAATACACTTATGATGATGACTGATACAGATACAGATACTAACATTTATCAGCCTACGTCTGACTGAGTATAGACTCTGTATCCATCTGAGTCATTAAGGTTCCCCCTGAAATTAGGGAAGCCAAAACTTCCACTTTTCGATGGCCTTTTTCTTTGAACTTCTAAAATTTCCTAAAGTTAACTGATACTGTGACTAAATTATCTTGGAACTGGTCTGAAAATGTCACCGCAAATTCCAGATAAATTTTCAATTTTTTTTTTAAACTAACACAAGAACTCGTACTATTATTTCACACTAGCGATGTATCACTTCTCGTTTAAGGTCATGAGGAGAAAATCAGCCAATAAGAAGCGTCCGTGCAGCGCGCCTCAGCTGTTGCCAGGCAGATTCACTCACAGCACTGTATAGTTTCACTTTCAGATTCTCGGAAAACACGCAGCTTCGGAGACAGAGACGACCGCAACGTGGAGCCATTGCAGGTCTAGAATTACACTTGGTTTTGTGTCGTCTGCTCGTTCGTGCGATAGAAAATAGGACACAGAAACTGTATCTTGTACTGTATTATCATTTTAATCCGAATCGGAGCAAGATGCTATCTGAGGATTGTATGAGTGTGCATGGGCCCATTTGGAAAGACTGGAACGTAACCCTAGTAAAGTGTCGTACCTTACGTAGACTTTAAACAAAATAAGTCTAAAGATTATTAATGACGTGGACTATTTTTGAGTACAATACACTTACATATTTAGTTCTTGCTAACAAAAAATGTAGCATTGCAAAAAAAAAAAAAAAAAAAAAAAAAAAACGTAAATAAAAATATTTATAATATCATATAAAAATAATACATACATGAATAATTAAATAAGATCAATTAATAATAAAATACAACATAAAATATATACAACTAAAATTATAATTAATATTAAATAAAACTAAATAAATACATAAATAAAGATAATATTAACAAGGCACATAATATTTATAATAACACTTCAAAATCAATATAAAGCTGATGGGAAGATGTGATATTTCCTGGAAAAGCTCATTTCAGGAAAAGGAGGGAAAACAGGAAACAGTAACTCCCCTTGGAGAGGTCTTCAGATTTCAGTTTAATCTTGACTCACTTGACTCCTTTTACAATAAATGTTAGGCTTCCTCAATCACTTCTACAGCTGCTCCTTCCTGTCCTCTGTTCAAACATACAGTATGTGTCACTTATGTGTAAATTGTGTGTCAGCCTTTAGTCACCAATAAGCTCCAACAAGCACATTCTTTGAAGTGGGGTTAATGCACATATTGTCAAACTTGGACAGCTGCTATTTGTCTGGATGGAGATCATTCTGAAACATGGAGAGAAACCAAAACTTACACACTTTAACTGAGCTCATCAGAACACCGTGTTCCACACTCGGTTTCAATTTACAACGTAGTCCGGACTTTTCATGCCAAGTCCCACCAAAGAAAAGATAAGTCCCACAAAATTTAAAGACATATTGTGCTGCTATGTAGTTATAATCTACGACATCCATGGATCATTATGTTACAATTTACACATTTTAAATCGCAATATTCATCTAAAAAGAATCAAGTCATCTGATTTCTGCGTTAGAAAACTGCTGTGCCCAATGGAAGCTGTAAATATTATCACAAAAAAGATTCTGCAACACCGATGGATAGCTGCAGATCACATTAGCAAGTTGCAGACTTTTTAAAAAATGGGTACCAAAATAGCTACACAATGCTGCTGATCAGGTGATTAAAGAGTGCTCAGACATGCATGAATCACTCCAAATACAACTTCGAGAGCGTAAATGAGAAGAGGAAGCTCTGAAAAGTTGATTTGCAGAGGTCTCCAGGTCTAATCTAGGGCCAAACCAGGTCCAAAAGTGGACTAAATCAATTCCACTGTTGCTCTAAACAAGAAATTATCAAAATAAAGACAAAACTCTGGATAAAATGAACTCTAAATGAGGTAATCCCACAAACTGAAGAGCTAAGTACCATCTGAAGGAGCTAGTCTATATACTGTACCTTCACCATTTCAGTAGTGACAAAGTATCTGTTTGTACCATGTCGACAATTCTTGCATTCTTCAGGAATTAAATATAAAAAAACAAAAACAAAACTGCTAATCTCCTTGATCTTGATAATAATACAGTATATACCATTGGCCTAATCTATCATTAATAATTTAGGTTTCACTTTCCTTTTTATAGGTGACATTTTGAGGACATGTATCGTATTTTGGTTTGAATAGTTAGTTTCTAAGACGACTGAGCCAAGTTTTAATCGCTCTGAAAATCCATGTATAATTCTCTTTGAAATAACATGAGTCCAAACTGAACTTCAAGCTGAAATAACATGGGAAAGTTTGACGATATTGTTTGTAAAGGATCAGGACGTTTGAATGTGATTGTCGACCTAAGATCTGCACCAAACCGAGCTCTAACTTGGATGGAAGCCGTTTTTTTATGTGTTGTTTTAAAAAGGGAGTTTCCTTTTTGTCATTAATCATGGTTGGACTGGGTTTTAGGAAAGAATAAACCAAAAATACTTGCAAAAGAATTGGCATGTAATCACTGTAAACTCTTGGTTAAGTCTAATGTAGAAATAATTGTTGTTTACCAAGTGCTTAGCAGATTACAGAACTTAAAGCAAACCTACTATACATTTCAGAGCTTTTAATCATGCCATTAATGTTGATTTTATTCAGATTTACACACTCAAAGTTGTATTTAGAGTGATCCATTCAGGTTTGAGTAATCTTTATTCTTTACCAAACATGCTCACTGCTCTGTTCTTTGTTCTCCAATTTAATTTTTAAAATCAGTGATACATGTAGGATTTGGCAACATTGCGTAGTCTTTTTGGCACAAATGAACAAAAAACAAAGGTGTCTTAAAGTTGCACTGTGTAACTTTTTGGCTGGGGGTCTGTCAACTGTTTTTTTCTATGGATGTGTCATTCTTCTGTCTGGAATCTTCTAGCCTGATTCATCAGTTGGTTTCACTTCGTGGAAACCGTCTGACCACAAAGAATTAGGATTCGTTTGCGCAACTGTAGGCGAGTACTTTTTTAATTTAAACTATAGCTGCTATTTGGTCGTGATGTATGTAATGCGCCGCTAACAGGACGAACTGGTATATTAAGCTTTTCCCAAATCCAGTAGGGTAGGAAGAAGGTCAATAACGTCTTTCCCCTTGATAAAATTTACCAAACATTCTCTTTGTTTCAGCTTTAAATCCTCGATCTCGGGAATTGTTGCCAACGCAGACTGTATGACTCTTCGCTGATTGGCTGGTGCCCGAACTCGCACTTCCAGGGTCCTTGCAAACCGTCTAGTGTATTCCGATTCCTGACTTGGTCGCTGGAGACAAATGAAAGTGAGTGGAGGCAGTAGGTGGCACTAGGAATGTTCCTCAGTATGACATTAAACAGCTCTACCTTACATTTATTTGATTACAGATGGTTTTATAGGTCAAAAACACTTAGAAAAACAGACATTCTGACTATGAGCGGGACGTCTCTCCACAGATCTGACCTGTAACTTGGTCTGGTTTGGTCTCTATGATGATAGAAAGGTTTGATACCAAACTGTGAAACATCTCTGCAGAGAAAAGCATTTGACGGGCCCTCCACCAGAAAAGTTACACAGTGCATCTTTGAGTAAAAATATTAAAAGTACCCGTTTAAAAATGCACTTAAAGAGTAAAAAGTAAAAGTATTTTGCATATTTTGAGTTCTAAAAAAGCTTTGAATACAGTGATTATACGGATTTGTGCTGAATTTTGTTCAGCAGAAACAATGGAATCAATGTTTTTATTCTAGCTGTTTCACTGCAAAAAACTAAATCTAGACAAGTTAAGACGACTTGAATTAAGAAAGTTTCATCATGATTTGAGAAAATTTCACTTGACAAGTAAAATGATTTGCCATTGGAATAAGACTTTTTGTACTTAAAATATGAAAATACATCTTGCCACACTTAAAATAAGAAAAACAACAACTTTTTGCACTTAAAATAAGAAATGTAAGAAATGTAATGTTGCTTGAAATATTCCATTTTACTTGTCAACTTGAATCGACTTAAATAAAGTAAAATGTTCTTAATTTAAGTCATTTTAACTTTCCTAGATATTGTTTTTTCCAAGTGTATTTATTTCTATATCAGTATTTGCTCAGTCTTGCTAAAAAACAAAACAAAAAACAAAACGTAGTGGAGTAGAAAGTTCAGATATTTGCTCTTAAACGTGATAAAGTAAAAGTAAGAAGCATGAAAAAAATCACTTAAAGGTGCACTATGTAACTTAAAGGGTGCAAGATCTGCTACTTCTTGTCTCCATGGAGATGCTATTTCATGCCTTGAATGTTCCACACTAGGGCATTAAACATATCTCTCTTGCATTTGCTCAGTTACAGGTGATTTATAGCTGAAAAACGCCTTCAGAAACACGAATTCTTACATTGTTCAGGCTCGCTTCTCCATAGATCTGACCGTTATTTAACCTGTCTGTACTGTGATAACAAAGTTTTATTTTCATACTGTGGAATAATCAAGGAAAAACAATTATATATCCATGGAAACAAGCACTAAAGCGTCCATAGGTTAACGTTACCATAAGTGGTTCTACCTGTTATTTTCACCTTTGTACACGCTGGCCAGGCCCTGTGTTTGTGAAAGCTAAAGAAAAATGTAATTTATGCAGCTTATTGTGTTTCTAATATTTACCGTGCTTAAAGAGGTGTGTACAGTGTGGTACGGGGGTCAAAAAGCATTCATTTGTCATCTTTATTTTTCATCTCGTCATTTTTACTTTCGCATTCATTCTCCATAGGTCATTTGAGTTACTTGTTCCTTACCACATACAGGTGTGTTTCTTGGAAAGGCATCAAAACAATCTTCCAGACAGTTGGGATTCAAGTTAATTTAGTTTTAACTGTACTTTCACTTTTCTATTTAATTAGTGCTTTTGTTTCTGATGAATAACTACGGCATTCCAAGATCTAATCACGTGGGTTATGATGACTTATACTGAGTCAAAGTCCGTTGGATGGTTAAAAATTATGCAAATTTGATTGCATTTTTACATTGAAATTTTGTCTTAAAGGTCCCATATTTCGCTATTTTCAGATTTATGTTATAATGTTTGCTCATCAAAAACATACCTGGAGTTGTGTTTGTTTCACCCACATAGGGCTGGGTGATATGGATCAAAAAATATATCTCGATATATTTTGCTATATCTCGATATACGATATATATATCTCGATATGTTCAAGAAAAAATAACCCCCTAAAACTGAAAACTGCAAAAACAAATCTGCCAAATTCCACAAGGTCTTTTTTTTTTTTTATTGAAGTGTAAGAGGTCGGCAGTTCATACAGGAACATTTAAGATTACAAAAAACCCTAATTACATAAATAATAATTTAACTGTAAAATAAAAGAAATAAAACATATTTCCTTCTTTTCATTCATAAATAAAACAACTCAACACAAGCTCATCTTTGCATTAACTCTGTTCTCCAAACCAGAACCAGAACAATGAGCTCCTTTATCAGAAGAAGCTCAGGATGTTCGTTATTTTAATAGATCCATGTTCCAGCAGTAAGGAGCTCTGAGGTTTAATCCCACAATCCACTGCAGATCAAACCCAACGTTTCCAAACACTATTGTACAAGTGACACTGCAGCAGATTATTAATTAAAATATTCTGCATAAATAAACTTTACATTGCTAAACTTTACAATATATAAAACATAACAACTCTAGAGCCACATCAGCCCGTTTGCAATAATAATGTGTTTAATGCAGTTTTGCGCACGTGTGTTTACATTTTACAGAAACGAAACTTAACTTGGCTAATTTGCATAAACAGCACTTCTCATGCAGCTCAGCTCCTTTAGCTTCTTTCGGGCTAAAGGACGCGACGCACAAACCCTGCAGTTCTTCTCTCAGAAAACACTCTGTTCCAAATTGTGATGTCATGTGGTAACACACGAACCCGCTTCACTGCGTTTCTAAACTCCCACACACCTTCACTAGAATCATTTGGATCATTTCATTAATTCCTGGGCTTGACAATCTCTACTGAACAAACGGGAAAAGGTAGATCAGACATGTCAAACTCAGACCCGGGAGCCAAATTTGGGCCACGTTATAATTATATTTGGCCCGCAAGATCATATCGAACATGTATTAGAGCTGGCCCCACCGGCTTAGAAGTTTTGATATTATTTTATATTATGCTTGTTCTGGATTCAGTGTTTAAGCAAAACTATTATTAAACATTTATTTTAGCTTGGATTAATGTTTTCTTTATCAGTTTTGACTGTTCATAGTTGAAAGATTGGATATTCATTGAAGCAAGTTGTTATTTTTGACTGGTGGAAAACAAAAAACAAACAAACAAACAAAAAACATTTGAAAGAAGTTAAAAAGTTCAAAAGCTACAGATAGATTTTGTTATTATAGATATATTAGTTTATTATTTTATATTATGCTTGTTCTGGATTCAATGTTTAAGCAAAACTATTATTAAACATTTATTTTAATAAGAAAAAGTTTAACATTACATATCTAAAGAAGAGAAAACGTGAAGATGTTGTTGAAATTTTTCACAATAAATATTTAGTTTGGCCTACGACTTAGTCCCAGTTTTTAATCTCGGCCCTCTGTGAATTTGAGTTTAACATGCCTGAGGTAGATGTTAACTTGAAAACTACCGCTTCGTGACATCACAAGGTGGAACGGAACATTTTGAACTTGGCAGGTGTAGACAGAGTAATAACAAAATATTACTCAAACACCTGTAAATGAAACAAAACACAGCTCCGGGTTTGTTTTTGATGACGTAACAACATGGTTTAAAGCTCACAAGAGTCACTTTTGTGTGATATTTTACCTTCACAAAGTTTACATTTACAGTTTGGTTTTAGTGTTTAGATGACTTACTAATCAGTTACAGGCCAAGGGAAAAACGATTAAATAAAAGAACACAGTGTCCCAAAACGTTCATTGCCAAACTTACAAAGCTCCAGTCAAGGTTTTACTGTGGTGAAATCCTATTGTGAGATACGGAAAAATACAAAACTATGACGTGAGAATACACCTAAAATATGACCTATTCTTACGTAAACTCTTATCAAAGTTGTATCTAAGGTGACGTTATGTCGCCTCGTTTGTAAACATAGTCTCGTGTTATGATGACAATCGGCCCCGGGTACAGTTCGTGCAAAGAAGTAAAAGTGAAAGGACAAACCAACACGAAAATCTTTCAAGATGAAGTCACGCAAGTTGAGGAATCTTTGGAGAAGCACCTACAAAGTTCCGCAATATCGTATTAATCTTGTCGATCTCCATGGAGACAAGCAGGCGATGCCGCATGTCAGAGCAGCGGCGTAGCGAGCAAATAAGAATGCATGTTTCTGAGCAATAAAAACACTTGCAATATAAGTTTAATGTAGGATTCCAGGTGAAGCATTAACATCGCCATGGTGACAAGCTGTTGGCGAGCATCCAAAGGAAAAGTTACACTATGCAGCTTTAAATTAAATTAAACTGTACTCAATTTTGTTACTCAAGTAAAAGTAAAAGTATCACATGAAAAAATCTACTTAAGTAAAAATATTAAACTGCCCGCATTAAAATGTTGAGAGATCTTTAGAGAAGCACCAAATGTTCTGCACTATGGCATTAATCTTATCTATTTCCTTGGAGACAAGCAGGCGACGCGGCAGGTCAGAGTTACAGGTCAGATCTGCGGAATGGCTGCTAATTAAAAATGCATGTTTTTGAGCAATAAAAACACTGGCAAGATAAATTTAATGTAAGATTCCAGGCGAATCATTAACATCACCATGGAGACAAGCAGTTGGTGAGCACCCAAAGGAAAAGTTACACTATGCAGCTTTAAATGAAATTAAACTGTACTCAATTTTGTTACTCAAGTAAATCTAAAAAGATACTAGCGCAAAAAAAAACAAAAAAAAACTCAAATAAAAGTAAAAGTATCACATGAAAAAAATCTACTTAAATAAAAATATTAAACTACCCACTTAAACATTTTGAGAGATCTTTAGAGAAGCACCTACAGCATTAATCTTATATATCTCCATGGAGACAAGCAGGCCATAGGTCAAAGTTACAGGTCAGATCTGCGGAATGGCGAGCAATTAAGAATGCATGTATCTGAGCAATAAAACACTTGCCATATAAGTTTATTACTGTGCTTTATAAAATTCCAGATGAAGCATTAACATCACCATGGAGACAAGAAGTTGGCAAGCATCCAAAAGAAAAGTTACACAGTGCAGCTTTAAATGAAATTAAACTGTACTCAAATTTGTTAAAAAATATGAAAAAATACTCAAGTAAATGTAAAAGCATCACATGAAAAAATCTACTTAAGTAAAAATATTAAACTACCCGCTTAAAAATGTTGTTTAGAGAAGCATCTAATGTTCTGCACTATGGCATTCATCTTTTCTATCTCCACGGATACAAGCAGGCGACGCCATTAGCCAAAGTTACAGGTCAGATCTGCAGAGTGGCTGCTAATTAAAAATGCATGTTTTTGAGCAAAACTCTTGCAAGACAAGTTTAATATCGTGCTGTGTAAGATTCCAGGTAGAGCAGGAGCAGCTGGCAGACACACAAAGGAAAAGTTACACAGAGCAGCTTTAGATAAAATTCAGCTTTACTGGAAAAATCTGCATACATTTATCTGCATGTAAATGTAAAACTACAATCTGACAAAGAAAAGGATTGAAACATGAAGGCCATAGTGTTTCATATCTACATTTCAAACAATGAGATCATTTCTTTTAAGTGGTATTTGGCAGCGCTGCGTTGCTTATCACCAGGAGATTATTTCGCAATAGCAGTTATAATAAAAGTGAATAAGGACGTTCCTGTTTTTCTTTCAGGGAAGTTATCGGGCATTTCTTTATTGTAATGAAATGACTCATCTTTTTGTAAACACTTTATAACAGAGTAAATAAGCCAAGCAATGCTGTATGATTTAATTTTATTTATTTTTTTAAATAAAGGTTTGCATAAGGCAGCAATCACACATGCATCATATCAAAACTGGGGTTCAACCGTAGACTGTATGTACAAATGGGCAAAGCTCACCTGCTAACCGCTGCTTTCCAAACAGGAAGTGAGCATGGGTGCGCTTCTGGCTCCACAGACTCTGGTTTCAATTTACTTTATATTGAGAAATTGTCACACCTCTTAACTGTAACTGCTGCTGTCAGGCTCCTCATTTTGGTCTTAAAATATTCACTCTACCTGATCCTGGTGATTTTATTTAGCTTTTTTGTCCATAAATCAATTCCCGTTCCTAATATGAAGCTTCAAAAGCGTTCCTACATCTGCCAGCCTCGGTGAGCTTCATTTGACTGGAGCTGAGGGTGACTCTTGTTTTATTATTGTTTGTACAAATTAGTAACGTGTTAAAAATAAACCCTAACCTTTTCAGCAGGTCTCAAACAATAATAAAAAATAGTTATAAAATGATAAAAAATAACTTTTCAGTCCTGTCTAAACATGTAGTGGAGTAGAAAGTACAGATACCTACTTTCAGATGTAATGAAGTATATTTCCATATGTTGATTTTACTTGTACCTATAAATGTATATAATTATGCCTTATTTTTTTCAAACTTATTTAAAATTTATGATTAGCATTTATATTTTTACTCTTTGTTATTGCAATATAATGTAATGTGTGAGCTACTGTGTTCAAATAATTTCCCTTGTGGATCAATAAATTCTATCCACAAGTACAATTTTTGATATTTGCACTTTACTACAGTAGGCTGCAGTACTTTTACTACTTTTACTTTATTACATTAACTCACGGGATATGGCATTGTGTTTTATTTGGATATCCACAGTCATCATCATTAATCATTAACTTTTATTTATTATAACAAAAGCAACTGATCCAGCTCCATGAACCAACCGAAAGACAAGATTTCCAAAACAATGCACGCTTTTGTTCGAAATCACTGCCCTAAGTTCCCATTTCTTGCATGCATGCTCACTCAGCACTACATTTGGTGCATATGCTGTTGATTAGTACTTCGCTTTGTCTGTTTTGCACATGACATGCCCACTGAACACAAACAGCTTATGTCTGAGCAGAGTTACACAGAAATGAAACTCATGGAGAAAAAAAAAAAAAAAAAAAAAACAAGGACGGGAGTTTGGTTGACATGCAGAGTTATCAAAACATGCACAGAAAAAAAACACACACACATTTTTCATATAATATTTATGCTGCATTCTGTGGAGACCTTGCAGATGAGAAAAATAATGTTTGTAGCAGTAGTGGAGTATTGCAGTATTGCAGCCTATATTGAAAGGACAAGTAAGGCCAATAGAAGGGTGAAGACTGAACTTATCAGAAAGTACTTTGTATATTATCTGTGGTGGGCCATGCTGTTTTTACTGTTTGCTGTTAAGATAAGCATTTACTGCAAATGAGTATACAGTTTAGAGGGAGTTGCTCAAGTAAAAGTAAAAAGTACTTACAAATACTAGCATAAAAATATAATGTGTTTGATTTTGTAGGTAAACTCTCAATATTTTTTTTTTTATATCTTACTTTTTAAATCTCTTATGTTTCTAATACTGCTGCTGTTACTACTACTACTACTACTACTACTACTACTACTACTACTACTACTACTACTACTACTACTACTACTACTACTACTACTACTACTACTACTACTACTACTACTACTACTACTACTACTACTACTACTACTACTACTACTACTACTACTACTACTACTACCACTACTACTACCACCATTACTACTACTACTACTACCATCACTGCTACTACTACTACTACCACCACTACTACTACCACCACTAGTACTACCACCACTACTACTACCACCACTACTACTACCACCACTACTACTACCACCACCACTACTACTACTACCACCACCACTACTACTACTATTACTACTCATGTTACGGCAGCTGTACTATGAAATCACTTTACTTTAACTTGTTGCTACCAATACAAAAATGACTATTGTGACATCCACTTTTGTTTTGTGTGCAAACATTGAGACGTAATGCAAAAAATAAATAAACAAACAAACAAATACATATAGAATATTTGATAAAAATCTAGGTTATTCTATAAAATTTTGTAAAACATAAATTGCTAATGCGAAATATATCTACAGTATATGAAGATTCCAGACAGGCTTTTTGTGTAGAAATTGCAAAACATTTTAAAATCACCATTGATGTAGACTGTTTGTACACAGCAAAACAAAAGATCGGCGTCTGACCTTAAGCTGAGTACTTGAAAATCATGTTTACCTTGTTTAAGTAATTAGTCTGAAGTACAAAATGAAACTTAAAGAGCACCACCACCCTTCAGTCTACCACTTCACAGTTTAAAAATACTCTTAACTTTCTATTTCCCTTGCCAAATATTTCACAAGGTTATTGCTTAGTAACACATATATCTTTGCACATCACCATACTAGCTCATGCATCTGACACAGGGGCTCCTCCAGTTTTCCTTACTATGTGAAACTCAAAGTGTTGCAAGTGTGTGCTGATTTTATCAAAACTGTTTAATGGCCAAGTGCAGACTAGTGCATTGATCTGGCGCCATATTAAAGGGGAGATTTGCAATTCAAATTTAGCTTTCATTATATTACACAAAACTATCTCTTGTGAGCTTTAAATCATGTTAGAATATTGTCACCTCCTCAAAAACATACCTGGAGTTGTGTTTTGTTCTACCTTGTAATGTCACGAAGGGGAAGTTTTCAAAATAACATCCACCTTTTTTTTTTTACCTTTAGTTGAGCAGAGATCGGCATTTCCAGGACTGAAATAATCCGAATTATTCTAGTAAAGGTGTGTGGAGTTTAAAAGGTCACACTCCAGGTCACACATGTAGGTTTCAAAGACGTCAGGTAGCAGATTTTCAGCAAAAGAAAAGAAACGCATACATTAAAACCTGCTGTTTGCTACTGTGAAATGAAACTATAGAGGCGTTTACAGACCTGTTTCTATAATTAAGATGAACATAAGCACTAATTATGATCCAGGCATGTGATAGATTTGTATTAAATTCCTGAAAAAAAAGCATATTATCTCTTCTTTAAGTCTGTTTGCAGTATAACAAAAATAAAAGTTGCCAAGAACCTGTTTAGAAAAAACAAAAAACAAAAAACAAACAAAAAACCCCACATAGGCTGCGCTTAAGTAAGTTTACTAAGTAACTATTACACATACTTCTTCTCCAAACTCAAGGGAATAAGATGACTCCAAAGGTCACTGCTTGAAAATCTTAGTAATCAGTAAGTTTCTTATAGAACTTTTAGTTTAGGTCATCCAATTTATTTACAAAAACCCCTCAGGCCTACTCAAAAGTTGTAAATAAAATGACCATAATTGGATATTTTCTATTACATCATCTTGACTCTAAACTAGTATTAGTAATTTTAATGTGTCTTCTATTACAATAAAGAGGAAGTGCACATGACACAAAATCAGCTGTCTTTTCCAGATCAGTGAACCCATCAGAGAAACGATATATTGTCCAGTCTTGGTTACTGTCATGTTTACTATTTTTCTATAAGTCTCGCAGTGATGTGGTTTTGTGGTTTGGACTGCAACCATTGGTAGAAATACAAGACTTGCATTAAAACGTGGTGGCGCGTTTCACTTTCGTTTATTAAAAGAAGTCGAATGTTTGACTAGAAACTCAGTCGACACGTTGACGGGGGAGGGGCCTGTCAGTGAAGGTGGACTACAGTATAAAAGAGAGAGAAGAGCAGAAACGCGATCAGAGTTTTGTTACGAAAAAGCAGAAACGCGCAGACCTCAAAGTGAACCGACTGTTTAATAATAAGCAGCGTAGCGCATTTACGTCACCCTCGGATTTACGCACAGTTTTTGGAGGGATTTAATGATCTTTAAACGCTCAACGGTGTCCATGCACAAAAAATACGGTAAGGTTTTCAAGACGATTCATTACGCACACTTAGATTATTTTAACCAAAACCGCAATTCGCTAGATGTCGTGAGATTTATGGTTTCTAATCCTGTTCTAAATCGAGCGTAAAAGTTACGTGTCCCATACCCATAAAGTTCTTAAAATGGGCAAGGATATGTAACAGTACTCAAAAGTAATAGGATCCAAACAATCACGTCATTTCTCCATAAAACTGGAACAATGGAGCAAAAAGAGTGTTGAGTGGAAAAGTCTAGACCCATCTGTTGTGGAATGGTTTGTCTCTTCAGCAAAGAGAGAACAAAGAGAATCTCATTGACTTAAAAGTCTAGAGTTTGTCAGTGTTTGTGAGTGACTTTTATTAATGGATCTTGTGTATGTTTTGTTTGCAGGATGGTAGTGCAGTGGGCAGAGATGGGAGAGGGTCTGGGTGGAGGATGGTAGCCAACAGCACCCTGGAAGGTCTTCATGACTGCACACACTCGCTCTCATCGTCCTCTGCCTCGTCCTCTTCATCCTCCTCTGGGTCCTCTTTGTCCTCATCATCATCCCTGTGCTCCTCTTCGTCCTCTTCGTCGGTGAGCCCACTCAGTTGGGAGGATCTTCAGAGAGTCCCTCCTCCTGCTCCGGTGCACAGATCTGTCCCCTGTGTTTACCTCACACATTTCCCAGTCTTCTCCTGTAAAGAAGACTGTGACATCATCACGGACACGGCCTCTAAGCTGGAGCGCAGTGGGTTCTACTGGGGTCCTCTGGGTGTGGAAGAGGCTCATCGTCTGCTCAAAGAGGCTCCTCTGGGCAGTTTCCTGATCCGAGACAGCCGTCAGAAGGACGTGTTCTTCACTTTGTCCTACCACTCCAAGAGCGGCCCGGTCAGTGTCCGCATTGAGTTCAAGAAGCAGCGATTCTCTTTGGCTGGAAACGAGCGCTCCTTCCCTTCACTCTTTGCTCTGTTAGAACATTACATCAGCTCACCCAAGAAGAGCCTAAGTGTGCCCTACAGGAAATGGGAGCCCACTCTGCAGGAGCTGTGCAGAAAGAGAGTGTTGGAGCTGAGCGGGGACTTAGGTCACATATCAGAGTTGCCCATCACCAGAGTGGTCAAAGACTTCATACAAGAATTTCCCTACAAGTTATGAGTGTGCTCTGCTCTGTTCTGTGCGCACCTGCCCTGACTGCTCTGTCACAGAGACACTGGGCTCCTGTTTGGGAGCTCAAACCCAGTCAGATATTTCATGAACATTACAGGACTATCCTCAACAGTTCAGTGAAAATGACCTTTAGTCTATTTATACGCTGGAAAAAGAATACTCATATGTCAAATAGTGCTGCTGTGTTAAAACAAAACCACAGGGAGAGAGTAAAAGCGCACACAGCTCTGGGCCTACGGGCTTCTCTGGGAAATGTAGCACCTGAGCTTCTACCACTGGAGGCGCTCTTACGTTTACACAGGACACTTGGAGGAATACAAGCCTGGTGGAGAGTACGGTTAAAACCAAACATGTGTAGCACAAACTATTTAAAACTCTAATGTGAAAGTTTACATTCTGAATGTATACTCGCACTGGCTCACATACCATCATTGCTATCTGATGTCATTGGTCAAGAAGATGGTGTAAGAAACAGTGTGCTCTGTACTGTATCATCCAAATTATGATCTATTTTTTTAAGTTTTATTTACTAATATTATTAAATTAAATGTTCTAACTTGAAACCTTGTTGGTGTTATCATTGTGACGCAGACAGGAGGGGCCACAGTGTAACGTACAGTATCATCCCCACAATGATTCATCTGTGGAGCCTGTGTGGAGCCTGCAGACACTGGTGGGCGGGGCTACTGGGGCAGTCAATGGCCTTTTACCAGAAACATACTAATAGTGCGGGCGTGAATACTAACCTAGCAAAATGAGAAATGCATCATAGTGTAAAAGTCTGTGAGGAAGTTTTTTTTTCTTCTTACCTTTTTTTTTAATCCTTTTAAGTTATTGGTAAGAAAGTGACGGGTCAGAGTTCATTCATATTCACTACTACCGTTGTTCACTACTGGGTGCGGCGTCGGTGCACTCGAGAAGCAAGTGCTTATAAGACCAGCCATGACTCACAGTAGTGTATTATAATAAAAGAATGTAGCTCATGCCATACCATAAAAATAAATGAACTAGTATCTTAACGGTAATTTGTACATTTTCTTAAACGTATTTCAGCCTTTATAAAATGGAATATTTTTTAGGGAAAACTTTTAGCAACTCTGTCTATAATTAGAGGTGGGTGGAGTGGCCAATTTGTATTTAAGGTTAATAATAATTTTTTTTAGCAATAATAATAATAATTTGACATTACAAAGTAGTACAAAGTGGTGATCAGATAGATAAAAATATTAAATAAAGTGCCTTTTGTCTAACCAAAACTTTTACTCAATGAAACAAAAACTAAATATTCAAGAAGTAAAAGTACCCAGTTTCTGACAACTACCATTACACATTTGACACTTAATGATTCATACTGGTGTATTGAGAAAAGTAAGTGGTTAATTTTCATTTTGTATATCCTCATATTTATGTCAAATGATGTCAGCACTTCTTTTAAACCCTCTCTGTGCGTAGTGATCAAGAGCGTGTTCCTATTTCTGTACTATTTAAAGTTTAAGTGAGAGGTCATTTTGAACTTTCTGTCACTGGTAACCAAAATCTGCTATTTCTTGATACTAGCAACACATGTCAAGCTATCGTAACACTACCGGGAACACACAAGACTGCGCACATGTGCCGAGACTTCTCTGAATACAGCAACCACAGAAAAGCAACACGTATAGACCACAAGATCACACAAGGCCCCACCACGTTGCATTCATGTCAACAACTCAGGCCCTTATAGGAACGCAAACCACGAAAATCAAATAGTACTCAAACTATTAAGTACGAGGCAGTATAGAAGGTTGTTGTAGTAGAATAATTTATTGCAGTTACTTTTTCTTCAATAATTTTACAGTCAAAAGCATTTACAGGGCATACAAACGTACACACGCACACTACAATCATATAGGCTAGAGGTGGGCCATATTGGTACACAATTTAGTTTTGTTTTATTTCAGTAATTATCTGATTTTCCACAATCCAGTATTGCGTTGGAATATGAGTACATGGTTTGGTTGAGGTTCCAGTATTGCACAAAAAGTGAATGTGCAAGTATGACTGAAAACAAAAGTGAGGAAAAACCACTTTCTAGCAAGTTTTGAAAGGTCACATGAAAGGTTTCGGTAGCACTTTATAATAATTACACCTAATTATCTGAATTACCTCAAGACTTAAAGGGTCCATATGATGCCATTTCCTGATCTATGTTATAATGTTGTTTCCACATCAAAAACACACCTAGAGTTCCCTTTTGTTTCATTTGCTTAATGTTTAACACACAAATCTTGCATATTTAGGCTTCGCTCAAACAGAAAACACCCTGTTCCACCTTGTGATGTCATGAGATCCACTGTGTTTTTAAACTCCATGCACCTTCACCAGAGTTATTTGGATCATTTCCGCTCTGGAATTTCCAATCTCTGCTAAACTAAAGGTAAAAGGAGGTGTTAACTTGAAAAATACAGACTACAGATATGTACAGGTTTGTTTTTGAGGAGGTAATAACATTATAACATGGCTTAAAGCTCACAAGAGTCAGTTTTTAACATTAAAGTCTGAATGATTTGGGAAAAAATACTGAATTGCTTCCTTTCTGGGAAGCATGGTGTTTACGATTTGATTTGCAGTTTATGTTTTTACAAGCGATTCTCTGTTACTGAAATATGAACTAGGCAACTAACGCCAGAATCACATTTCAGAGCATGTTCGCACAGATTTAAACTAAACTGAGTCAGCTGTTTTTATGGACACAGTTCCGGTTAAATTGCAATTTTGACATGATGTGCGATTTATCTTGCAACCCTGCTAAGAATGATTAAGGCTTAGTAACTAAACTAATACCCTAACCCTTTAATTAAGTTAGTTTATGAGGAATGCTTCAGGTTTAGTGTCTCAGTAGCTATTTGTTTATTATGAATTCAGTCTTTCTTGATGCGTGATTAATGATAATTAAGATGCAATCATTATAAAGTGCAGCCCAAGCTTAATTTCAGCAGATTTTAAATGATTTTATAGACAATATTCTAATCGTGTATTGTTCAAAATATCAGTATTACTTAGTACATAACAACATATAGCCCACCTCTATCATAAATGAGCACTGGAAGTTGTCACAGATCCAAGCCCAGTGCACCAGTGATCACTACCACTGCCATTCTGCTGCTATTTACAAGAACCATAAGGAAATACTAAGAGAAAAACTCCATAAAGAGAGTATTGCTCTGAATTTCTTATTTATAAAGTGGATGACTGTACAGTGTAAGAAACAACCCACTCGTAATAATCATTAAGACTGTACAATATAATGGCACAGAAAGGAAAAAGTCAAAGATCAATGGCCGTGAGAGGTCGCTATGACATTCTGTGCTTTGTTTGTGTCCAAAATAGACTTAGAAATCCCATTCAAACGTACAGAGAGACGCCAGCATACGGAAACTTGTATTACATTCACCTGTCAGCTCTGATTAGCTTTTGCAGAAGTAAAGCTGTGTTGTTTCACTCATTACACAAAGTGAGAGAGGCTGCGCTACTCTCCAAATTACAGCTTAGTCATGTCGCAGAGAAAGAGCATTTTCAGAAGGTCTTGAGTTCTCGTTTCGATCCGGTCTGTTAAGGTACAGTCCGTGTCAAGTGCTTCCAGGAACACGACTGATGCTGTTGGTGCATGGCAGGGCGTGCTGACTGTACATTCACGCACTGCTGGCCATGTGAGACACAAGCCACGGGTTAATTAGTAAAGCAGCTATACGGAACATTAGACTGCAGTCATCGTAGCTGTTCATTCACGGTGTGCGTCTATATTTAGCGTGTTTATTTCAGTGAGCGTCAACCCTCTTGGACTCTTATCAAATGTGACGTTGCCATAAAACTGCAGATTAAATTCACGATATTGCACTTCAACATATAGAACTCAACGCGGCCCAAGTTTATACCTGTTTCTTAGTTCGTGTGTGTTAAAATGAATGATACACAACTGGTAGCCTGAATCGAAGAGTGTGAAAAGCACAGATGGTTGTAGGGGTGGGCGATATGGCAAAGAATTCGATCACAATTTTCATTTTCATTTTCAT
Source organism: Boleophthalmus pectinirostris (assembly GCF_026225935.1). Classification (NCBI taxonomy): domain Eukaryota; kingdom Metazoa; phylum Chordata; class Actinopteri; order Gobiiformes; family Gobiidae; genus Boleophthalmus; species Boleophthalmus pectinirostris. The sequence goes on along the minus strand of NW_026571521.1, from coordinate 30,243 downwards.
GTACGCTTTGATGCTAAGATGTAAATAAAGTCATCTGCATCTTTTAAATAATCACGCCTCTCTGCGATTGGTTTAATTCCGCTGTCACTCACTCAGAGCCTTATAGGAACCACAGACTGTAAAAAGAAGTGGACATGATGCTTAGGGGTGTGCAAAAATACTGAAATATTGATATATCGTGTCGTTTAATGTGCTGATACAGTATCGATATTGTGGGCTGCTGTATTGATATATCACCAAGAGTATTTTTTGGTATATTTTACTAAATTATTTTGTTACAGTGCTACAGTTTTGTTGCTTGTTTAGAGGCAGGAAATTCGTTTGTGCAACACATTTCGCATTTTCACCATTTTGATGATTAAAGTGGGCGTTTCATATTAACTTTACACAAAAAGTGGTTTAACAAATCATCACAGCCATGATTAAGCAAATATTTTTTAACTAATCAATTTGAAATATATCCTATTGAATAGAAAGCTCACTGTATCGAGGTATGCATCGTATCGACAACTTCTAAATGATATCCAGCCTTAATGATGCTAGTGGTTATGGGACAAATATGAAGCTACTTATTGGGAACAGAAATTTATTTACGGACAAAATTGCGAAATGAAAAACCCAGGATCACGTAGAGGGGGTTAATACGAACATTTTAAGACCAAATGATGAGACTCGCTGCAACAGTTAGTGAGAGAGGGGTGACAATTTTTCAATGTAGTCAATTAAAGTCGATGGAGCCAGAAGCACAAGAAGAGTTTCTATTTAGAACAAGGCAGGTTCACTAGAGGGTTAGTTTTGTCTATTTACAGTCAGGACGAACCTATGAGAGAAGAGGGAGTGTCTGTTTGCCCAAAGACTTACATTAAATAGGAGAAATAGTGAAAATAGTATATCCTCCCTTGCATAAGATCACTACTCGAATTTTATCACCATATCGCCCAGCCCTAAACAGTAGTATTGAGACAGACACGCCCCACACACTGTAAGGACACAGCAGCTGTTGTTTGTGGCAGGTGAAGTATGTGTGATGGTATCTGATTAAAACAAAGAGCTAAAAACACATTTGCATGATGTCTGCAGTGGCAAGGACGGACACATCCACAGAAAAAGTCCATTAAAAGCCTGTGAGAGACTCTGAAAACAGAAGGAGTAGAAAGGTTGCTGGTTGTGCCTATTGACGCGTGTACTGAGGACACGCTGGTGCAGGTCTTCTCCCCTAACGAGAGTCATGTTTTAAATAGATCACTTGAGTGTTGATAGTGGTACAAACACTGGTCGTGCTCCTGTGCTTGAGTCCTAGTCCAGTTCAGGTGAGTCTATGGTGTCACATTGGACTGTGGGTGCTCGGGTGAGTCTTCATCAGTGGGTGTCATTTGCTCTTCTTTAACAGTAGCATCTGTCTCCTCTTCTTCCTCATCTCCCGTGTGTCCTGGCTCCTTCTCTCCCTCCTCTTCCTCTTCTGTGATGGTGTCCTGTCCTTTGGGGGGGTGGCTGGTGCAGGGGTGGAGGTGCGGCGAGTCAGCAGGGGGCAGTAGAGTGAGTGACTCCACACTGAGGCTGTCCGTGGTGTTGTCTGTGAGGAGGGAGATGGTGGGCTGGGCGGCTGGGGTCAGGCTGGGGGCCAGCACAGGGCCGTGTGCAGAGGCAGGAGCGCCCTCTTCTGGTGCTGAAGAGGCAGGGGGGGTATATGCAGACAACACGCTCTCATCTACAAATACAGACACAACAGGGTCATTCTACATACCGCTGATCAACTCAACTCAAATGATATCAGCAAAAATGTAGTATCAGTAGCAATCAGCAGATCCAGTGCACATACTGCAAAAGAATGGGAATTATGCTAAGCTGATGGTTAAGAAAAACAATAGCTCTTCTGAGAAAAGCATCATTGGTTTGTTCTAGAACTGGTTTAGCTCACATCTGTACACAGTTTTGTTAAAACCCACATGAATCACCTACACTTGCACTTAAAAGTGCACTGTCACATTTTTCTGGTGGAGAGTCTGCCACTTGTTCTCTCTGACATGTTATGCTCTGCCAGAAATGTTCCACAGAACAGGATTAAACTAATCTATATTAAGGACTCCCTTGAAAAAGATATGATGCATCTCAAGGGCCAACCCAAAATAAAATATTGCATGTATTTGATTAGCTGAAATGTTATTGATTAAGAATAACAAGCATTCTTAATGTTAGTGGGGTCACTTCTCCACAGATCTGGCATACATAGTTACATCTGCTGCACCTGCTTTTTAATGCCATTTTAAAAATGTGAAAAACAGAACTAAACTGCAGTCAAAACAAATTCCTCACTTTCCAAATTCCAAGCATTCAAATTATTCACCTTGATGAGTTCATGACATTCAGAGGCCAGAGCAGTTATTCTGTGTTTGTGAAAAACACTCTATAATTGGACCCTTAGGGCTGCTTTTACAACCATATAAATAAAGCCTGTACAGCCTCTTTTAAGAGTTCTGTTTGTATGTGCCTGTGTGTGTTACCTGCAGGGCTCTGTGTTGACACTGTACTGTTGGTGACAGAATCACAGCGACCTGTGCTTCCACTGCCGCTGGAGGTGGGAGAGGGGGAGGACAGGGGGGAGGGGCTGTGCTGGGACACACAGTGGGCCACTGCAAAGCCTGGGTATGACAACATAAACTCAGCATCACTACTGACATCATTTGTGGTCAGATACAGTTTCTATAGAAATACTTCTGCTGCATTAGTTAAGAAGTTTCAGAGATCATATCCTGAACACATTTCCTCATAACATCTGTAAAGGTCAAAATGTTTTGCTAAGATGACTACAGTCAAAAGGTAAGATAACTTTTGACTGTAGTTAAATGTTTTGACTGGCTGTGTTCATGTATATATATATATATATATATATATATATATATATATATATATATATATATATATATATATATATATATATATATATATATATATGTCTATTTCACAAGTATGGTTCCTTCAAAAGTGATACAAAAATTACCACAATCTGATATCAGCCATGGAATGATTTAGGGCAGGACATTTTTTCTCTTAACTAACTCACTTATTATAATTTTTTATGAATTGTCTCGGAATATAAATTTCATGACCATAAACCAGACTGACTTTTTATTTAGCAATATTAATTATAAAAAAATTGCTTTTAACTGACAGGGAATCATGGTCTGGTCCAGAGAGTAAATAACGGTCTTAAAAATTGAATAAATATAAGAACCACAGTGATGGGAACACTTAGATGACTATAAAACATAAACCACTATCCATTTACTAGTGCACAAAGTTAGGCATCAAAATTATACATTTATAATGGTAATAGGCAATAGCACAATATGTATAATTTGAAATCCCTTGGTGAGCTACTTAGAAGGGGGAAAACTACAAGTTGGAGACCTCTGCTGTAGACCCTTCTGTTCAAAGGCCCAAGCTGAACATTGAACTACTGGATTTTGATTGGGTTCAAGTTGATTGTATTGCTCATGTCCAAGTATTACCTGGTACTTTATCCACAGAAGCGAAAACAGATCTGTTCGCCGTGGGGTCGTTGGGGGCTCGTCTAGACTGCTCGTAGAAGCGGAATGGGAGGCCTCCTGGTGATGGATTCACGGTCTGTCCAAAACCCAGCACTTCAGAGGCACTTGGCTGCACAGGGAGGTCTAAGAGAGCTACATACAACCTCAGTATTAGACACTAGCACACAGCTGACAGAATAGGCAGGACAGTGGCTCTAGTTCTCACCTGCAATCCTCTGCATCTTCATTCGCCGGGCCTGGATGCGTCCTTTGGCCAGTCTCTGCTTGGCGATGATGCAGCGTATGTGGTCAGCAAATATGAAGTTGGCCTGCAGAATGGGCAAGGGCTTGGCGTGGGGGTTCGAACTGGGTTTATGGATCACTATGTTTAAGGCTCTACTGTCGTCTTCAACACCTGAGACTTGCATGTCCTGTTAATAAAATATATATATTTTTAGATTAAAAGATTGTCACAAATATGCATTAACATTTCTGTACAACAAACTTGTATAACATAGTTTTTCCTTACTTGAAGAAGGCCAGCAAATTTGACCACACCCCATCCAAGGCGTTTGGTGTCCGGTTCTACAAGGCTCATCTGATAGATGTCCACAGCCAGGAACCTCTGTGCCTGGAGCCCATCTTTACTGACCACCATACAGGCGATGAGGTCACTGTTATCTGAAGCAGACAGCACCACAGGCTTCTGTGTTTAATCACGTCTTATAGTGAAATCAAATATAACATATACAAGGAAAATATTAACAAAATGATTCGTGGAACAGAGACACATGGGCCTCACTGAGCGACAAGTGCGTGGGAAACCAAAACGTTGTAATAAATTTCTTAGAAAGTTTGCAACAAATACAATAATTGTCTATATGTTTTCTATGAAATGCTATCTCACAAATGTCTATGTTTTTCAGAGATAATAATCACTGGAAGAAGAAAGTATCAGTTCTAAGTTAATCAGGAGGATATGGGTTAAAATGAGGGTTAGGTTCTGAGTATGCAGTAGCATTTGGTGAGTCAGCCTATGTCTTACTGAGATCTAACACGTCATCAGTCTTGATGAGGTCCTCGGGTCTGGTCAGAGGCAGCTGTGTCTCTGGTTCTCCCTGAAGCTGGAGTGACAACGAGCGCAGCATGAAAAACACACGAATGGCCTGTGTAGAGAGAGACACAGAGAGAGACAGACAGAGAGAGAAAGAAAGAAAGAGACAGAGAGAAAGAGAAAGAGACAGAGAGAGGACATGTTAGGTGTTAGTGTTTACATGAGTCTAAACCTGTGCATATGCATTAGGACATACTCGTCTTGTCTTCTCCACATCCCCACAGGGCAGCCTCTTCACAAAGTCGATGCCCGTGAGAGGGGTGACGGTTGGGGGCAGGAGAATGGAGGCATCCATCATGAGATACTCCACATTTAGGGGTTTACTCTGCAGCACAGTTTATATTGAATTACATGATTCGTCCACTCTTTAGTAAAAGAATTTAATTTAAACTATTGCTGAACTGAATATTACGGTCAACTAACCGTCATGCTCCTGTACTCATCCTCAAACATGTCCAGGAATATCTCCTCCCCCTGAGGCGGGACAAATAATTCAGTATGTTAATAATGAAGAGAATGAGTTTGCATTCCTTTAAGGTCAATAAAGTATCTCTCTACATGTAAAACTAATTTAACAAATGCAGGATTACAAGTGATGTGCGCATTTGTAAAGCAGCTCATTTGTTTGTCTGAAACGCACCTTGTAAAATGTGCGCAACAGATGGAGGCTTTCTTCACGAGCGCCCTGCAAGCAAGAACAAGAGGTTTTAATGTTATTAAGTTATTTCCCCTGTTGATCAGCAACACTGGTCCAAGTCTTATGTAAGACACATTTTCACATTCTTTACACTGGGTTTAGACTTTAGTAATTACAATAATAACCCCAAAACAAAAACTATAACCAGAGTCCACCAAACAATGATAAATTAGCACAGGTTAAAGTAGGAACAGATAAACAGTATTGTGTGTTACCTCAAGGCACGCGAGGTGAACGTCTTTTATTATGCAGTCGTTGCCAGAGAGCACAGACTGCTTCAATAAAAGGCAGCTAAGTTCCAGAGTGGCGAGGCGCACTCTGCCATCTGCAAACACAGGACACAGCACACACGTGTTTAGGATGTTATGATAATATGAGTGTGTTAAAAGTCCATATGGATACATTGGTAGCGGAGCAGGACTAGTACCTGGCTGTGCACACTGGCTCATGATCCTGATGAGTCTCTCCACCAGCACCACACTGTAGGAGCTCCTCTGCTGCTCAGGCACAGGCAGCTGTAGCCGCTCCAACACGTCTCGGTTTATACCTGCACAAACAGAACAATACAGGCACGCTACATCAGAGGCACTGCACATGTGACATCTTTGTTTGGATGTGTTTTTGTACATGTTAGAAGAATAAAAAGAAGGAAACTTAAAAGAGGCAGTGAGTTGAGGGCTGACCTTTGCTGTGGGAGATGGCATAGAGCAGGCACAGGACAAACAGGGCCTGATAGTCATCTGTAGTGCAGTCCAGGGCCGTGTACACCATGTCTAAAAAGGGCCTTCACAAACACAAATGCCTCTTTAAGATCATGGTCAGGAGACTACACATGATAACTTCCACTTATGACTCATGTTTATGCAAGTGCTTTATGAAATTGCACAGTTCTCTATTACAAGAAACAACCTAATCTCATTTCTTAAGGAAAGGCAAGGTTTGTTTGTATAACACAATCTATACACTTAAAGAAAGAATACATCATAATTTCTGCTGTCCTAGTGATCGATTACAATTTTGTAACATATTTGATTACAAATAAAGATCTGTGGTCCTACCTGTGTGTACATGCAGGTTGCTGCTGCCGTCTTCTCCTCGTCAGTGATGTTTTGTTCGGTGAGCTCTGACACCTTAGATTTATCCATGACCACCATCTCTATCTCTGTCCACAGCAAAACTTCACTTCAGCTACTAACTTCAGTTACAGTTAAGTATATTGGAACTTAAGCTTTACACACCAATGAGTGTCACCAATGAGGATGTGATATGAAAGGATTCCTTCATAATATTTGATAATATTTGTAAAGCATTCTATGTTTACTGTAGAATATTATAGTACATTTATTATTATGAATAATGAGTGCAGAAGGAATTGTTTCATATCAGTGATTATAAACACACATGCACACAGAGCCAGAGTGAGAGACAGACGGAGAGGTGAGGAGCACAGGTGGAATGGTGTCACCCTGTGGGAGAGAGCTAGGACCACCATAGACCAAACAAATGTGTATGAACACACTGGGCAAACAAGGGATTTCTAAAGGGCAGTTAGGTTCTTTAGTTTACTGTAATTAACTTCTCATGTTAAATTACAATAATTAAATAGCCATGTGACTTTTAGTGATATTTAGTCCAATTGATTGCATTGGGAAACAAAAACAATGAAAAATATCTGGAATTCTAAAATTTGTTACATAAGCTTTAGGAAACGGGGGCTGGAGTTTTATGGATGGCGGGTTGGATGAGAATAACACACAGAGGCCGTACATATGGTGGCCTGTGAGGCACACACTCACCTTCGGCTGTCTCCCCACTGGCTCTGCTTCCCTTAGAGCTCCCACCTGCCACTCCCTCTGTACCTTTGGCCTTCTCTCGGACCCCCTCTCTCTCGTCCCAGCCATCGTCCCCCTCACCCCCGCCTAAGCCCGCCCGCTCTTCCTCCTCTTCCTCGCCCAGGTTCTTATAGTTGGGCCTCTTCTGGGTCTTTTTGCGGCCACGGTGACGGGACATTTCCAGAGAGCGCTCCAGTGACTCGGGGGGCTTGATGAAGCGACGCATTCCACCTGCACTGGCCTGGACGGAAAAGAAAACAAGGAGGAAAAATAAGAACGGTTTGACTGTGAGAATAGAAAAATAACCAGGCTTAAAGTTATCCATTTTATAAAGAGTTATTGTCACACAAAATATGAATAAGTCATTCAAACAATATACACTGCCACTGTGTCCATGGGCAAGACGCTACTCTCACACAACTCTATTCATAGCTTTCAGGCAAATGAGGAAGGAATTTTTTTACGAGAAATCCATGAATACATTCTTGGTTGCACCTGGAAGGGCAAAACAACAAAAAAACACATGTGCAAAAAGCAAAACATGTGTACTGACATAGACGCATGAACAGAGTAACGCTTAAGGAGAAGTCAGACCACAGAGTAATATAAACGTGCACTGTTCTGGTAAACCGCGCACACTCTGAGCCAATGCTGAGAAATCAATGGAGGTCATCACTCACACATCTGTGCATGCCAACTACAGTGTGCACTTGAAAGGGACCGGTGCAGTATGAAAGAGGGGAGGTGGGTTTCTTATATGCAAATGTTCTCCAGCAGGTACAGTAATGAAATGGTGCAGCCGTGCGCAAACGTGCGCTGCAGAAGAGAAAGAAAAAAAAAAAAAAAGTGCTTCCAGGAAAAGATCTGGGTTAGGTGAACCTGCTCTGTCAGGGCACTGTCATGTGACCTCACTTCCTGCCACATCAAACACACACAGAGGAAGTGCCACCAACCACCTGCACTGACATCGGGCCGTACCCCTCACATGTCCCACATTCAAATCACACAATCACCGAGAGGACCGATTTTAGTAATACTACGAAAAACAAAGATGGTTAAATAACAAGAAAAAGGAAAGAAAAATACAACAACACATATGTACTACTGATAAAATGTCCTATATTATGCAAAAGTGACTCCTGTGAGCTTTGAGCAACGTTATAATGCTGCTACCTCTTCAAAAACATACCTGTAGTTATGTTTTGTTTCACACATTTTTGAGTAATCCTGCATTTTTCAGCTGTCTACATCTCCAAAGTTCCAAATGCTCTGTTCCACCTTTGGATGTCATGAAGGGGTAATTTTCTAGTCAGGTTGGTGCCACCTAGTGCCTCTGCTCATTTTCATTTCTCTCTAGCAACTAGGACAGGAATCAAAATACGATAGACGGTTCGCAAAAACCCCAGAAGTGTGAGTTCGGGCACCAGCCAATCAGCGAAGAGCCGTATATTCGGTGTTGTCAACGATTTCCGAGATCAAGGATTTAAAGCCAGAATAAAGAGAATGTTTGGTAAATTTTATCAAGGGGAAAGACGTTATTGCCCTTCTTCCTACGGGATTCGGGAAAAGCTTAATATACCACACATGACTGTCAAATAGCAGCAACTGGTTAAATGATAAAAAGTACCCGCCTCCCATCAAGCGAAGGAATTCTAACACTGCAAGACGGTTTCTATGAAGTGAAACGAAGTGAAACTGGCAGATGGATCAGGCTAGTAATTTTCATATTAAAAGCAACATTGTACCCTTAGGTCATTAGAGACTGGCAATTCAAGAGCTGAAATCATCCAAATGATTCTAGTGAAGGTGTGTGGGGTTTAAAAAAAACAGTGGAGCCACTTCTTGTATTACCACATGGCATCACAAGGTGGAACAGTGTTTTCCGTTTGTGGAAATGCAAGTCTATTTACAACCCACAGCTCATCCAAAATGAAACCAACAAACAAATAAAACAAACAAAACAAAACAAAACCAAGCACTCTGTCTAATCATTTTTTTGGCTAAAATAATAAAATACTGTGGCTTTAATGGTCCATCAATGAATATGTCACATACGTTGCTCACACAGTATACATGTAGAGTTTGTGTCAAAGTGTGATTGTGAAAACAGTTTTTAGCTCATGTCCTCATGTTGTGTGGTTGACCAATATTGTAAGTGCACTCCCCCTCTTTGGCATGTTCAGTGAAAAGGTAGGCTGCTTCTTACAAAAGCCACAAGTCTAGCACACGCAGACACACAACTCAGTAAAAAAAACAAAAAAAAAAAAACACGTGGGTCAGATCTCAAACAAGGGGGGGCCATGACATCAAAGGGCACAAGTCATACAGACAGAAAGAGAGAAAGTAAGAGGAGAGGAGGAGTGTCAAAAGAGGAGTGAGGTTAACAGGAGGGTAGAGGGGGAGGTTTGGGGAAATCACAGCCAGGCCCATGGCACATCCAGAATCGAGACTGAGTAAGTGTGGTTTAGTACACAGGTGGGAGTGTGGGCTCTTTTTCATCACAGTGTGGCGACTCAAATCTATATATAGTTATTTACTACATGGTGATAAAAAGTAGGTCCCTGTGACATGCATTCTTCACTGTTAAATCAATGAGAAGTTTTAAAATTCAGATATTAATCTATATTAAGGCTGAACGGCTTAAATATCTAAATAAAAATATCTAAAGATCAATATGAGCTGATATCGATAGGATTCTTTCATATCATTATCAGCTGATTGTTAATATTTTTTGGATTCTTCCTCATTCATTGTGTGGCAAAATGGAAATTGAAGGAAATAAACGGTGACACATTATGTTATTAGATTTACAAAATTGAAAAGTTAATTTGTGACCTTTACTTGAGATAATTTTGTGTTATCAGCCACAGCTGCAGGACAAATATTGGATATCAGTATCAGATTAACAAAAATTGATTTTATTCTTTTGAGATAAGATATTTTGTTGGTTGTGGAGGAAATGATTACACTTCAAAAACTGCAGCCTTTGCACTTGACCTTGCAGCTTTAATCTGCATACACACTTGATTTGAGGGGGCCTGCTTTCCTTATGGATACAAACATTACAGCCCTATGATTAAAGCCTTTTTTTTTTATCATTAAATCAACATCATGTAGGTTAAAATAGGTTAAAGTTAGCATTTAGGTTAAGGTTAGGTTTCCATGAAATGAATGTAGGTCAATGTAATTTCCCCAAAAACTATGATAACGCAGCATTTATGTGTGCTTATATGTGTGTAAGAAGAGTACAAATGAAAAAAAATCTTTCGTTTATCAGTAAAAGTGTGGTGTGTCTTACCATAAACGTATGTGCACTTTGGATGTCTGTTTGCTGAGTGAAAACAGACAGGTCCCCATTGAGGATCACATCGGCTAAAGAGTTGACTAGAGGCTGGTAGTGGATGATCAAGAACACCTGAAAGCACATTACATTTAGTTGTATCTAAAAGGATCTCCATCATTTTCAGAATTATACATTTAAAAAACATTAAGTATTTTAATCATGTAGCAGTTGCTCACTTGAGACAGCAGATAGAGAGAGACTTGAGGGTTGATTTTTCGCTCTTCAGACTACAAAAAGTAAAAAAAAAAAATAAAAATCAGTTGTGGTTGCGAATGAAAACTTACATTAAAGGACTCATATTACACTGTTTTCTGATCTATGTTATAATGTTGTTTCCTCATCACAAACAGACCTGAGATGTGTTTTGTTTCATTCACACATGTTTAACAACCAAACCCTGCATATTAAGGCTGAGTTTTTCTCTCAGAAAACAGAAAACATTCCACTTTTTGATAAATTGTGGTAATACAGGAAGTGCTCCACTGTGTGTTTAAACTTCATTCACCTTCAGTACAATTATTCAGATTATTTCAGCCTTGTAATTGCCAATCTCTGCTGAACTAAAGGTAAAAGATAGCTGTTAAATGCATGACATCCCAAGGTGGAGCAGAGCATTTTGAACTTTGGAGAAATAGAAAGACTGATAATAAATGATTACTCGGACATATGTGAATGAACCAAAATACAACTTCAGGTATGTTTTTAATGAGGTAACTACATTATAACATGTCTTAAATCTCATTTTGTGTAATATAGGACCTTTTAAAAGACAAAAGCTGAGACGGGGGAGCCTTACGATTTCGGGGTTGATCAGGGAGTAGACGTAGAGAGGCAGGAAGAGGCGGTTGAGCAGGTGGTCCGTGAGAACGTCGTTGAGGAACTCACAGTTGATGATGAGGATGTCGTTCAGGTAGTGCAGATGGTCCAAGTGCTCCGCCACCAGGTCGCTCAGCTTTCCACGGTTTTTATGTCTGCAGGAGAAAAAAGGGGGGGATTTGGGATGTTGTTGTTTTGTTTTTTAGGTTGCGTTCATGCTTTCGTAATGTAGGATGTCATACATTGAGATCTAAGGAAGATTTACTATATTTAAAAGTGTCCAAATACATAATCCACAAATGTTGGACTATAGACTATTTGGCTTTCCATATTAATCTCATGTCTTTAAGGTACATTGTGTAACTTTTCTGGTGGAGGGTCTGTCTAAGTAAAGATTATTTCTTTGTCTGGAATGCTTCAGATTATGGTATTAAACCTTTATATCTTCATGGAGACCAAACCAGACCAAGTTACATGTCAGATGTGGAGAGGAAGTCTGCTCACAGTCAGAACGCCTGATTGTTTAGGTATTTTTGGGCTTGTGAAAACCACTTGTGATTGAATAAACGTAAGGTAGAGCTGTGAAACACTCCAGGCAGAGCAATGTCATGTCCACACAAACAAGCAGGCGACAGAGCCTCAACCAAAAATTTACATAGTGCCATTGTAAAGTAAACAAAAAAAGAAAAAAACATTTATTTAGGGTTGATTAATGGCACCACTTCCTGGAGCTGTATTACTGGTTTATTGATGCTGTCAGAGAGGTCACTGGACTCTAGGCCAAGTAATTACAAAGATATTAACCCTAAACCAGGTCAACAAACCCGCAATCTGATCATTAAAAAGCAAATTCAAATGCAGATTTCTGACCTGTACTCCAGCTCAATTTGAAAGTAGAAATGTTGTGAGGTTACATGAGCTGTTATGTTATATGAAAAGTATTTGGAGTGAAACTAGTGACCTCTAGAGGTGAAAAGTACTCACTCTTCATCAGTCTGCACACATTTGTCCAGTTCAATCACATGGCTGCCGATAAACCAGACCAGGTTACTGAAGTAGGGGACCGCAGTCTTATCTCTTATGTAATGGAGCATGTGCTGGTTGTCCACTGCAATGAGTCACACATAAATGAATTCATGAACCTTATCCACAATACTTAGTTCAACACAATTATGGCACCAACATACTAATATAGTGATTAAAAAACTTATCACGTGCATAAATACAATAGTTAAGCAATAGAAAAGAAAGAATTTGATTAAAACATGACGTAAAAGCTCAATAGAACAAACAGAAGCTGTGTGTTCCTTTAACAAGATCAACATGAAACCAGGAATGAATGAACAGCCAAGCGGAAGAACATTTAGGGCTTAGGCAAAAGCATTGGAAAACGAAAATTACAACGCGATTTGCACACCACATTTAAAAGGTTTGCCTGTTGAAGAGAGGAAAATACAAATAGAATTCAAAGCAAAATCAAATCACCAAATCAAAACGGTGTATTTGGCTGATAATGAGTGTCAAAAATGCTCATGCAGCAGACACATGCTTTGAAACTAACTCCATTGTGTAGGTGTAACAAAGACTGGAAGGAAGAGCAGGGCAGGATATAAGCATGCAGATGTATGACATTTCCTGTACATTTCTAAAAAAAAATAAAAAAAATAAAAAAAACACCTGACAGTTAAAGGAAAAACAAGATAAGACTGGTATACCCAAGCCCCCATAAGACGACTGAATGAATGGATCAACCAACTTACATGAGACTGCGGTTAGGCAGATGGGGCACGCAGAGGAGACAAGGAGAGGAGTGAGGGAAACAGACACAGGGTTAATGTGAGTTAATGTGGGCATGTGAACTACAGAGATCTCACAGGCATTGCAAACTACAAACAAGGACATACTGGACCAGGGTCTACAAGAGAAGAACATCCCCCTCTGTAACAATCCAGGCTGTCATTATTTGCAGCGAATATCTCAAGGAGTCAACAAAAAACTCCACGGAATAAATATGCATGGAACTACAGAAATTACTAAGGTTAAATTAAAGGGATAAATTTGTATAGGACGACTGATCACTACATACAAGGATATGCTACCCCCATTTGAGTTGTCTAATCGATTAACAGCATGTTTTTAGTCAGCCAAGAATTTCTTTAGTAGACTACAACCCTAGACATTATATTTTGGTTTAGTATTTTAATGCTTACATTGTATGCATTAAAATTCTTTAGAAATGCAATTAATCAAGCACACTAGTTGATCTTTACAAACCCAATTCAAAGAGACATAAACACACAAAAGAGATGGGGGCCTATCAACAAAACATACTCGGTTAGATGTGTAACTGGCATAAAATGCAAAGTAAGCAAAGTTTAAGTTTATTCGGAACATGTTTTTTTCAAAAGAAAGCAAGTTGTTGGGTAATTCTGAACATGAACGACATGTCTTCTTCCACAGAGTCATGACTTGGGTTTGTAGAGTTAACAGAATGTCAGAGGCAGAACACTGTCAACAGTGCAGGACAAATGCAACATGCAGAGAGGAGATGAAGCCTCATCCTCAGATAGTGACTGTAGGCTGAATGCTGATTCAATGTTAGCACAAAGAGGACATGCATGAGCTGTACAAGAGCCAAATGCACCAGCTACACAAGTTCAGTTAACATCAAGGGAGACTCCTACACGACTGTGTATACAGCCATACAAGATGTGAGTAAAACCAACCAAATGCATTCAACAGGATTCTCTGTAGCACAATGAACATTTAGCCCTGATTTTCTAAAGAGCAATAATAACTTATTGATCACAACTAGTTGTACTTATGGCCACTGTTTACATCACATTTAAATATAGTGTTAGTAAAAGTAGTACAGTAGCAGGTACGGCAATATTCAGCAAATATTCATAGCTTAAAGCTTAAAGTACAAACATGCAGGTCTGTCACGATAGATTGAAGACTGAAGAGTGATATACTGCTGAAGTAACTTTAGACAATAAAACTACAACCAAATCATGAAATAGAAATATCTGCAAAAAAAACTATTTAAATATAGAATATTGATAAAAAAAATATATGATCTACAATAAATAACAGTATACAACACTTTATTAGTTTGTATGCATCTATAAAGAGATGTTCAGAAGTTCATAATTCAACCTTCTACAACTCAAATCTCATTGTAGTCCAGAAAAATAACCTACATTTTTCCACTAGTAATACAAAGAAAAAGTAGCCACGATATATAGCGACCCCAAAAAATGACTTATCTTATCTGTCATATATTGAATGAGAAGTTAATACAGTCTTAGTTTATCCTGATAGGCCTGCAGACAAGATTATGCAGTAACCAGTCTGCTACCATAGTAATTTATTATCAGTTACTACAATAGTATCAGCAGTTCTATAGACTGGAAGTCATGCTCATGCACTAATGGCAGCAGCAGATAAAGCACACAGACAGAAAGCTGAAGACTAGGCTTACAGTGCCCCCTGGTGCACGTGTGTTTGACCACTCACCTTTGTAAACATTGAGCGTGATGGTCCGGACTGCGATGCGCACCATGCTCTCAGGGTGGTTGAAAAACTTGATGGCCTCAGTGTACAGGGCAAAGTCATTAGTGTGCTGTGTGGAGGACACAAAAGACATCTAAATAAGAATACCAAACCAACCAAACAAAAAGAGTGACAGAAACAGGACATTCTACAGGGTTCTCCAGCCTAAAGAGTTATAGAGCTTTTTCCATCACATACAGGCTCAGAAGAATTACAGTTTTTGTCATTTCTGCGCAGCCTTACCTCATTGTAGAAGAAGTGCACTGTGTGGTTGTTTAGTTTAAGTGAAAGTGTCTTGAGAAAAGAAATATAATAGGCCATAATCTCCTCATCAGAGAAGTCAAACTTGTGGACGATGATGGAGTTCACGTGATTGTTTGACAAGAGATAATCTAAAACAAAAAAATGTATTGCTTTAATCGGATAATGCATTGGTAATATAAACCAAACATGGGCATGAATATTTTAGCTCTAGTCAATCAGAGTCTTTGTTGACACTCACATAAGGACGTCTCATGGCTGATATTCTCAAACAGAATATTGAGAGTCTGAAGGAGCTGCACACACACGTAACGGCCAGACTTTTGTCGAAGGATGTTGAGGAAGAAAGCAAACATGTTCTTCTCCAGGAAGAAACTGTGAACATAGAAGGTTGGTCAGATTAAACAATATCAGAGAAGCTTTTAATAAAAACTGTAGCAAAATGATTAAACAACTAAATATTGGGAACTAAGTTTTTGCTATATAATACCTTAATGTAGATAAAATTGGTATAGCATAAGCGTTTTTATATTATTACAATAATCTGATATTACTTGTAACTATAATTCATGCCAGCATTGCAGAAAAATGGACAATAACAATTAACCGCATTAGTCTCACTATGAATAAAAGTAGACTGGATGGTTTTGTTCTTCTATTTTATATCAACACATTTCAGAATTTCATGGGCAACATAGAATGGTGGCAGACACGGACTGGAACTACTTACTCAAACACAGAGCTGTCATTCTGGTCTCCCCAGATGAGATTTTCAGTGATGGAGCGGATTGTCTCCACCAGCAGGTTTCTGTTGTGGTCAGTCACTGTGGTGTTTTTGGTCAGGACATGGTACAAATACCTACAAGGAACAATTCACAAGAAAATAGATCATTATCACATGGACATGATAATAATTTTATAGTCTTGCCTTTCAGATTTTAAATAATTTGAGAATGTATCAAAATGGTTTTATTTATATATATTTTGCATTCTTGGAGTTGGTGGTTTTAACATTCTACAGAGAATAAAGTGATATTCTCAAAAGGCCAGAAATATCCAAAAGGAGAATCCACAAATGTTGAATCTGACCTCTTTAACTTGCTTGATACTTTGCAGCTGATCTCATCAGCATTCTGGGGGTGTGATACTAACTGCAGACACTACTTTGTCAGAAGCACTAATCAACTTTAATCTAATCTTTATTTTAACACAATCATGACCAGCAATGATTTGGTTAGAACTACAGTACAACAGGTGAGATGATTTGTTCTGTTAAACAAGTCTCTTACACATAACAATACACACAGGCTATTGAGCATTAGCCAATAGTTTTTTTTTTCAGTTAGTCACTCTCACCTTTTTTGCTGAAACTAAAACACTTAAAAAAAGACTATGAACACTCATATTGATCACAGACCTGAACTTTCCACCATACAGATACATGTAGAACACCCCCAGAATGATGTTACTGCAAAGTATCAATACATCACAGTTTTGTAATCCTATTAGGTGAAGCAGGGCCAAATACAAGCTGGCACGTTAAAGGTGCATTACAGTGCACTTTTCTTATAGGTTTATAGCTCAATAATACCTAGAAAGGCATTCTCACTGTGCTCGGGGTCGCCTCTCCGCAGACCTGACCTGAAATTTGGTTTGGTTTGATCTCCATGAAGATAGAAAGGTTTATTAACCATTGTATGAAACATTTCAGATAAAGTAATAACATTTCCACAGAGACAAGCAGTTGACGTACCCTCCAACAGAAAAATTACACAATGTACCTTAAGCAGTGATACAACAATACTGCTAATTCATTTGAGAGCTGTTAACTTTAATTGATTACATCAATTTAAATTTTTTATATATATATTTAAATATATAAATGGGAGAGTGTACATCTAACAGAAATAAGTTCAAAGTTAGCTTTATTTTCAATTTCTACACATGTACTAAACATGCAAAGGAATCGAAATTAGGTTTCTCTCCATCTCATGTGCACAGACACAACAAATAACATAATCTCTGACCACTACAGTAACCATATGTAAAGAAATTAAACTAAAAACTCTAGCAGCAGTAATAAAAACAGTAGATAAGGGATATAGGAAGGAGAATTGCAAATGAAAAAGGAAAAACAACAGCAACAAAACATAGAAAATATAATAGTCAAATAAATAATATATTAAAACACCAATGTATTCATATTTTTGCCTGTCTGATTTGTTTATTAATTGGACATAAAGAATTTGTAAGAACTCAAAACACTTGCGCTTTGAGCCTTTGGAGGTGGAGTGAGTCGGTGGGCTGGAAACATGGACATTTAACATTTAGCGCACGGGTAAAACATATCCCAGAACGATCACACAATAACAATAAGAGTATAATACAACTAGACAGCTGCTTGGACTTCAATCCTGCACAATTTTGCAAGATGTTAATGATAATCGGTTGTCTTAGATGCAATCGTTAGCTTCACCAGTAGCTACTCACTTCAGCTGATCCAAGGAGTGAACGTTCCTTGCCCTTCCCTGTCCAACCCAGCTCCGCGACCGACCGAACATGGTGGCCCTAAGGTAGGATCCACTGCACCAGGCGTGTTATTTTCCTAATAGAAATTTCGCTTTCAATCCATTCCGCACACTTTCCCTAGTCTACAGATAGCCACTTAGCAAACAGAAGGTGAGAGGCGGTGATAGCAGCGCTTGGGTCACTGCGAAACTGACCGTGTGATTGGGTTAATGGGGTTTGGAGTTTTTTTCCCCGTCAGAAGAGCTGTCTACGGCGCTCCAAAAAACTACAAAAAAGACTTCCTGTAAAGGTAGCGACGCAGATGACACGCGACGCCTGTGTGTTTTGATTGACGCGGGGCTGGAACCAATCAGTAAACGGAAAGCCAATGCAGACAGAGAAGTGTCCGATTTCGTTGTTTTTGTCAGCGTTGTTTTGACACGGACGGATCAAAATGATAAAGCCTGTTTAGTGGCACTGTATTTGATGGATAACCGTGCTTGTGGTGCGTTTTAATTGTGGGTAGGAAAGAGCATGCGAATCTGTAACTTTTAACTTGCTTGTGTTTGGACTCACACTACATGCTACTGTTTTTAGCATTTCAGCTAGCTGGCATGCCGTGAGTTTCTCTAGCCTGACAAAAATATGACCACTTGTCAAAGATGATCATTTGATACTGTGTGTTGAGTATTATTAGCTCTGCAGACGACCATCTGCACATTACTTGTGTAGTTTAATGCCAGAGATAATACTATATGCCTTATGCTGCTTTTGGCTGTTGCAGATCAACCCGAGCCGACATGGACTCCGTAGGGTCACATCAGGCTGGGCTCTAGCCTCCTCTTCGGTCCATGTAAACACTGGACCCAGACGTCTGGATTTCTATGACACAACCAATTTATGCACAGCTAGATTCTGTGGAATCGCACTTGGACGACCTCCCATATATGTTTTATCTAGGCCTGTTCTTTGTGAACGTGCTGATCCTGTACTATGCCTTTCTGATGGAGTACATAGTCCTGAATGTAGGGATTGTGTTTTTGCCCGAGGACATGGACCAGGCCCTAGTGGACCTTGGAGTTCTTTCTGACCCAGCCTCCATGCCCTATGACACGGACACTGAGCTGGATGTATTTGAAGGCTACCTCGAGTGACTAGGCCCCTTGGAACTGATGCTGATAAAACATGGGGCAGCAAAAGCACTGCTGGGCCAATGGGGACGGCCATGTATGCACCTCAGCAAATTTGAAAGGGTAAATGCTAACTTTATTCAGGTGTAAAATTATTGGTGCCCTCAATAATCTATTTTCATTTATTATAGGTTGTTCCTGCTCATAAAAAGGTAACCAGAGTGGAAGTGCTGCCAGCCACTTGTAGTGGCCGTCCATCAGGAAGATTATGCAAAAATGAATAAGCAAGTACCTGCTTATTTGTCGTTTCTTCTGCAAAGAAAGGATTAGACAATTCTCAGGCCTGGTGTAACTCCTCACTGCAAAGACCAATTGAAAATAATCTTAAGTTGGTTCTGTGAAATAAACTGAGCAATGGAGACATATAAAGGATGTCTAAATAATTGCTGCCAATTATTTAGACACCACTGTTGAGAAAAGTAACAGTGAGTGCTTTAGTTTAGGAAGAAAGTATTTTTATTTATATCTTAAATGCAAATTGCAACAGCCTTGCTGCTTACATGGAATATTTGAGATGCTTTCTCACAAAACTATTATAAACACTGAACATGACACATCCAGCTGTCATGAGCGTCTCCAGAGCCCTTTGGTCATCGGCTTACACAAGTAGACTTACACTCTGTTGTGCCAATTTGTTTGATTCACATTTGTTCTCAGCATGACTGTATGACTTTGTAAAATATTTTAAAATGGATGTTGCTTTCGACTGTTCATTGTCTTATTTTATAGCTGTCTGTTCTTTAGGGTTTCCTTTTAAAGATATTTTAATGTAGTTCTCAGTTATCATCATAAATAAGCACTTACATGAACAGAGGAACGCCCTGAAACCAATGGAAGCAGCTGTCCAGCAGATGTGTGTGAATTCCCTGCATGTTTCTCTGGTCATGCGTTATTTCAGAGAGTTGGTAAAGGCTGGTTTGTACTCAGGACTCAAATCAACACAGATGCTTCGTGACACACTTGACTGTCAATCAGAAAGCCTGCAGTAGTTGCTGTGCACCGCATCCAAAAAGTTACTTTGTCTCAAAGCATTGCGATTGGTTGATCCACAATGACTCAAAAATCTACAGAGATAAAAGACTTGGAAATGTTTGGGTTTGATTCAAATGACCCCTGCACAAGCCTGTTGTACTACTTTGTCTAACTGAATGCATAGATCAAAATGAAACATCCCCGTGACGCAACAGGACCCTGATGTGAGGCAGAAGCTCAAATGGTTCAGGTCTGTACCAGGATGCCAGTTTCAGATGAGCACTTCTCAACTCTGAAGTATAAACCAGCCTTTACAGTTTGAGAACTGTGACAAGCTCCTCTTGAGCTGAACTCACATCAGCTCTGTGCCACTGCTCATTGTGCAGTGAGTTTGAGGAGGAAAGCCATAATTTTCACAGGTATCATGTATTATAAAATGTAGACAGCATTCATATTTGGCATTCAAATAAATTGATCTTATTTATTTTACATTTTAGGTTTTTTTTTTTGTTTGAATGTCATAAAAACTGGCTTATGATTAGGTATAAATGTATAATGTCAACTTCACTACACTCACTAGAACAGAGCTGGCTCACATATGGGTATGACTCACTCATACTAGAACAGACTCCACTCATCCTTCATCTGCTTTTGGTCCCATATGCTGCTATTGTTGCGTTTTGGATTATGTTCTCAAAATGTATTTAATAAACTAAGGCAGTTCTATTGCTAACATGATATGACTATTTTTGTGAGTCACACTACAACTTTTGTTTCAATCTAAATGAAAAACTGCAAGAAGCTGTATTTTGTTTTGTTTTTTTTACATTAAGTAGTGTTATGTCACATAATGTCCACAAGAGGGCATTCATACATTTCAGACAGAAACAAAATGGACAATGAGTAATACCAGCCACAGCATAAGAAGAGTTTAACCTAACTTGTCTTTTGTTAGATTATCTATCATTAATGACAAGAGTATCATTAATATCTTTTAGTCCAAATTAATCTTCAACAACTTACTTAATGCATGCCAGAGTTGGATCAAAACCGAAAGCCAAATGTAAATAGATGAAGTTTAGCAAAAAAGTGAAGAGAAACAGTTTGAAAGGAAGTTGCTTTTAATACAAACTTGTTGATAAAAGATGTAAAAAGAAAAAAAAAAGAAAAAAAAAGGAGTATATACTTCACTGAGAATTGGTAAAAAATACAGCAAAAAGTCTTAATATAGTGTAACCCAGACAAAAAATAAATACATTTTAAAGTGCAAATGTGCATCAGTTTCTCCACACTAGAAGGTATCCATAATGCGGTGGTCCTGCTGCAGGAGTCTCTCAAACACCCCGTAAGGAATGCAGTGGCTCCACATCCTACAGTGATACAAAGCACAACACGAGTAAATCATTATAATACGTAACCGTGGCAACAACATGACATGCCAAACTCTCTCTTCACCTCAGAGATTTTATATGTTGACAGTTCTTCAGACTGCTCCCCAAACTTTGTGCTCCAATGTCTGTTAGCTTGTTGTACCTTATGCTGTTCAAACATAAAGTTGTTGTTATATATATATAGCACTTTAATGGTGCTGCTTGTCTCCATGGAGATTTCACTGCTTGCCTCGAGTGTTCCACAGTATGGCATTAAACTTATCAGATCCAGTTTGCATTTATTCAGATATTTTTACAGTTAAAAATATCTTGAAAACATGCATTCTTACTATGAGTCTGCCTGTAACGCACCACTGAACATTCTAGGCAAAGCAGTTCCGTGGAAACAAAAAGCCAGTCAGAGGTAAAGTATATGCAAAAAAAATTATTCTTACTCTAATTCGGTGAGAGCAGACATTTGAGGAAGTTCTTCAGCTAAACACTTCGCACCTTGATCACAAATGACATTGCTGTGTAGGCTGAAATAAACAAGGGTGGTTAATAATAGTACAGGCACATCTCAAAAACAGAAAATCTTGAAAAAGTTTAATAGTTATTGTTACTCATGTCATAAAGTCAAACACAGATTATATAGAGTCATGCTTTCAGGCTCTTATTTCTTGAAATTTTGATGATTATGCCTTACAGATAATGAAAAGTTACCAAAATTCAGTGTCTCGGGAAATTAGAATATTACATAAGATCAATAAAAAAGGATATTTTAACCAGAAATACCAGGCTTCTGAAAAGTATGTTCATTTCTATGCCCTCAATACGTGACTGGGCCTGCATTAGTGCGCAGTGGCTTGGAGGTGATCACCCTGTGGCACTGCTCAGGTGTAATGGAAGCCCAGGTTGCTTTGATCATGACCTTCAGATCATCTGCATTATTAGGTCTGGTGTCTCTTCCTCTTGATAATATCCCAGAGCTTCTCTATGGGGTTCAGGCCAGGCGAGTTTGCATTGAGACATCTTTACCTGTTACCTTTGGCTATGTGGGCAGGTGCTAAGTCCTGCTGGAAAATGAAATCAGCATCTCCATAAAGCTTGTCAGCAGACGGAAGCATGAAGCGCTCTAAAATGTCCTGGTAGATGGCTGTGTTAACTGTGAACTTCAGAAAAACACGGTGGGCCAACACCAGCAGATGACATGGCAGCCCAAATCATCACCGATTATGGAAACTTCACTCTGGACTTCGAGCAAAGTGCCCCTCCTTTTCTTCCTCCAGACTCTGGCACCTTGATTTCCAGAAAATATGCAAAATATGCTTTGGACCACTGAGCAACAGTCCAATTCTTTTTCTCCACAGTCCTGGTAAAATGCTTCTGTCATCCTCTCATTTCCCGTAAAGGCTGTGTCTGTGCGGAGTGGCTCTTGATGCACTGACTCCAGCCTCAGTCCACTTCTTAAGAAATTGGCCCAAATTCATGAATGAACTTTCCTTGGAAATCCTCTCAAGGTTGCAGCCAGCCCTTTTGCTGATGCACCATTTCCTCACACATTTTTTTCTCCCTCGTAAGTTTCTCTGAATATGCTTGAATACAGCACTCTGTGAACAACCAGCTTCTTTAGAAATTGAATAAATTTAGCTTTTGTGGCCGAATTTTTGGTTTTCATTATCTGTAAGCCATAATCATCAAAATGTCAAGTAATAAAGGCTTGAAAGCTTCACTCTATGTGTATTATAAACGGACCTGATTTACATAGTGCTTTTAAACATAACCAGTGCATTTTACATCATAGTACTTCCTTTAATTTTACCATGTACTTTTATATCTAAGTAATTTCTCAGTGGTCCAGGTAGGATCTATAGTGGTCCATGGGCTTATACTAGTCTATGTGCTCTTATACTTGTTCTGATACAGCTCAAGATTATTCTAAAGCTACTCAGGAAAGGTTCATTTCTGTCCTGTGAAGGTGACTTTTTAAGCATTGATACTTGTTCGAATGAGTATCTAATTCGATACTAGCTTTAATATCAATTTATATTTGATTTTTGACACTTTTGACAACCCTAATGCTTACACAATCACACAGGCAAGGTAGGTGAAGTGTCTTGCCCAAGAACACTATGTCAGAAAGAACTGATTATAAGAATTGGCCCATCTGAGCCTGTTTTGCCTGTTTTGTCATACATATATACGATGACGATAAACCACAAATGCTATATAATATGATTTTTAGATGTTTGTACCTTAGCCTGTCAAGTTTGGGGAGATTCCTCAAAGTGGCTGAGAGGGATTTTGCTCCAGTATCTCCAATAGTGTTCTGTGACAGACTGAACAAAATAAAACAGTACATTTTTATGTTAAACCTGTAATAAAGATATAATATGCAACAAAAGTGTCATATAAGACTCACTTTAGAGTTTCTAAGGAAGACAATGAAACCAAAGCCTTTGCCAAATGCTGAGCTCCGTCATCACCGATTTTGTTGTTCTCCAAACTAAAAGGGGAAGAGGAAGTGAGAAAATATGGCAATGCTATATTTGTAGACATTTAATCGGAGGGATATTTACTCTAAATGCTGCAAGTTATGTAGACCTGGCAACATCCTCCACAGCATTGGAAGAGCAAGTGGACCCTTCTCTGGACCAAGCCTAAGAAAGAAGGGAGTTAGTAAGACTGAACATTTGAAAAAAACATCTGCTATTTCTGTATTGCAGCTGCATTATTTTTTCACACTACTTTTGTAACGCTTTAACTTTGCTCTACTTGAGTTGTGATAGATTTTGTACGGGGGTGTATTGCTCTCACTCCCCCAAAAATATTTTGGCTCAGTATCACGTAATTATGTGATACTGAGCCAAAATATTTTTGGGGGAGTGAGAGCAATACACCCCCATAATTTTGAGTCTATTTTTAAGTCTTTTAATTGTCTCGTCATCATTGCCCTGGTAAAGAGCCTAAGTAGAAAATGTTTTAAAACTCTTTGGCTACAGGAAGGCTCATCCTGGGACTTCTGGTGTAACTTTGGTTTAGATTTTTCTTAAAAGTTTCTACAAGAACAGAACAATTGACAATCTTTCAGCAAAGAAAGAAGCTTGTGACTAAAGTAAATTCATATTAATTAGCCATCATGACCACAATAAAAATATACAATTCTGTTTGATGAAATAATCTCAGCTAATGACTTCCTCTACAGAAAGAAGAGGAACAGTGTAAGTGTTCATGCTGTGATGATTGTTCATAATATTTGCAGAATTATTTGTAAATGTCACTGGGTTCATAATGCCTATGTGAGAGTTCATAAGAGTTCATAATGCCATGAAACTAAGCTTGCATTTGAAGGATTTATGTCTGAGCAGCAGCAGCGAGTTGTACTTCCTGATAGAAAGCTTGGCAACGGTGGACTGATTTCACCTAGCACTTATCTTACCAGGAAAGTAAAATTTGCTGAGAAAATAGTCCCTCAACAAGTGACGATTCATGCCATGCAAGGTTAATCTTATTATTCTATCAACCCAGACATTCAAATCGACAGTCTGGTGTAATAATAGATTTGCTTAAGGTGTTTTGTGGAGCGGGTAAGACTGTTTTTAGTGGCAGGATAACTATGGAGACTGACATGCACTAGCCTAGCACCAGCGACCTCTGCAAATACAAAGACTGGATGGAATATTTAAAGTGTCTCCACATGTCTCCAACACTCTTGCTAACTAGGAAATGAGGTGCTATGTCCAAAATTCTGGATTATCCCTTTAATCTGTGACCTGTCTTGTTGTTTAGACCTCATGGATGTTAGGATGGAAACTCCTCTGTAAAGGGCTTCAAACCCCTGGACCACACTCACACCACACATCTCCGCTCTGCCCGGTCACACGCACACACATCACAGATTCATCAATTTAGACTCAACACATAACCCTAGATAACTCTTTAGCAGTTTATCTAATATTTAATCTCGAAACCCTTGACTAGAGAATACCACACTTGTTTCATATTCAAATGTTTTAACTTGGTCAATAAATATTCATAAACCACTATTTGCATTGGTGAATATTTCCAGATATGGTCACTGATATGGTACAAGAATTTACAAACCTTCAGCATTGTTAATAAGTTCATTTGGATAATTTGTCATACTGGATGGGTAACTTTTGTTGAGTGGTGCTTCAAAACTCTTCTAGTCAAAGCAACAACAACACTTTTTGGACCCTCTACATAAAAAAACGTACATAGGTCCGTAATATGAACATTAAAGTGCCTCTTTCATAGTTGTTCCCTCTTCACAACATTCATTTAAATATAATGCAGACTTAACCAGAAAACCAAAATGTAAAATTGAAATTAGTTTTACTGCCTTAAAAATAAAAAATCCTTGTTGATCGACAGGTAGGTGTTTTGAAAAGGCCAATAAGATTTAAGCATTTTATCTTAATTTAAAAGTTAGCGATTTTTACTCACTCCAGTTCCAAGCTTGTGTAGATCTTGGACTGCTGGTACTCCTTCAGCAAAGATGGAATTCATTTGGCTAGAGGAGAAACACCGCATTGTGAATTTAATTTTTATCATGTTTTCTCAAGTAGTTACGTGTGTCTGTGCTACTTTACCATTCAGAAAGCCTCTTGTTTGTATGGATGTCCACCAGCTTGGACAGATATTCAATATGACTGACTTGTGTTGCTTTAAACGGGTCAATGTTGAATTTGGACACCGCATCACGTAGGAGATCATCTTCATTTTGTTTTTCAAGATCCTCCCACAAGAAAATGACATCCGCAATGCAGGCCCTGGAAAACACTTTGGTCAGCGTTGTACAGCTAAACATTTCAGAATGGATTTCAGAGTTTCATAAGCCAGTACCTGTACGTTCCTATGGAGTCTAGTCCCACTAAAGATCTCAGCCCGGCGACTTGTATCCCACAGTCTTGCAGGTCTAAAGAAAATCTCCGTTCTTTGCTGTTTCCATGTTCCAGAATATTTTTGATGGCGTAACCATCAGCTGGACAGAGAGGTACTCCGTTGAATATAAGTTTTTCCGGAAGGTTCTTCAAAATATATCCAGCCAACTTAGAAGATCCACAACGTGTGAAAGATCCCTCGTACACAAAGTGACATAAGTCCAGGATTTGGGAAGGTCTAAGGTGACCAAACTGGAGGTATCTGAGATGGTTGATGAGTGTGTTCTGTTTCGTAACCACTGTTTTGTCTAAGTTTTTGGCGGGTTGGAGCCAGAGAAGTTCGTCTTGTTTCTGGAAAAGTAGTCCCACGGCAAAGCGTTGGGTTAGTTCGAATTCTTCTCTCTGCTGTCTCCTTCGTCCTTTAGAGCCAGTTTGGAAAGAGAGGATTTTTACAAACGCAGAGCTGTAGAAATAGAAAGGGATATTGTCATTTCTCTATGCAGCTCTCTCAATCACAGCGTACACTTATATAATAAGATTTATGCACTGCTTTTCCAAACCCTGACAATCTGCGCCATGTGCCCACATTCATACTAGACAGGGTGGGAGTGTCTTTCTTAAGAAAACAGTAACAGTTTGCACTAGAGCCACTATTGCGTCACTGTGGTCCCTGGTATTTCCAGCGGTCTCCTATCCAAGTACTAACCAGGCCCAAACCTGCTTAGGTTCTAGATCAGATGAGATCAGGCATTGACAATCAGGTATGATGGTGAAAAAACATATAATGTGCATACTTGTGAACTTTATTTTTGGAGAAATGGATGTCAAAATTATATAAACATAATTTGTCAGGTGAAAATATTCATCTGAGCAAAAAATTTATCGTAAATGTGGTGAGCCGAAATGCACATTGTTTGTATCATAACAACTTTAATTTATCAATAAGAAGAACAGATTTTTTAAAAAGCTGGACACTGAAGAAGTAAAGTTTAGTTATAGTGTCAATAATTGTGAAAAATTTCAGTAATCACTAATCAGTAACACAAACATTTTATATTGTAGCATTCCTATTTGAAGAATTCTTATTGTTATTCAGCTGTAATTTCTGTACAAAATCCCACTGTTTCTCCCACAAGGCACAATTTTGTCACTGAATGATGAGGGGTGAAGCAGTTAAAACAGAGACTCACCGATACCAGTACTTGTATCAAATATTGGCTCTGATATCGAAAAATGTCCTGGGTCAGGTATTGGTTTCATAATATCGATTCAGCCAATACCCTGGTTGGGCCTTTTATTGGATCTAATAACACTATTTACATGCAGATTTTGGCCTAGAACGGCATTTTCCATCCCCTACAAGGGTACAGTTTAATTTAGGGTATTTGCAGATATTTAAAGTCAAAGTACTGTTATCGGTATCTGAACTGAAAAAGTTGGATCAGTGTATTCTTAATTAAAATGACGCTAATAACAATATCTGCGAGCTGTGATGTTGATTACTGAGAGAAATTCAAAGGACAACATCAAACAACAACATTCAACTGAACTTCAGGTATGCCTTTGTTAACACAACACTAAAATTAACATTCATTACTTTTCACACGATACTTAGATTGCATAGAAAACATGAGGAAGTCTAATGTCATAACAGGTTTTAATTACATAAGATGACCTGTTTATTCTTACCTTGACAATGACAAATTAATCGCCGCCAGGTAGCTCTGCAAAAAAGGATTGGCCCAAGACAAAATTTCATGGCCCAAATTTTCCACACCCTCTATCTCTCTGGTTTTATCATCATCTGTTTTGCACTCTTCTTTTTCAGTATTCGATCTCCTCCCGGCGTGAGTAACGTTTAGTAGCCCAGTCTTGAGTCCTGCCTCCCTAGTTCTGCACGATATGGAAAATTCACCTGTGATTATTGAAGTGTTATTTTTGACAGTTTCCCAGGCCAGGTGACTTAGCTCCGATATCAGTCCATTCTCCTTTTGCGATCTCTTCTTCCTGTCTGTTCTTCTTTGCCTTTTTTGCGATTTGCCCCTTGTTCGAATTGCATTGCTTACATTAACTTCCTCTACGGATTCCTTGGCTGATAGTGTTTCATCATCATTCAAACTGTTCATTTTCAGACGTAGCACCTGATAGCAAATCTCGGTCAAAGTTCTCGGTAGATCTTCCAAATCCGGTTGGTGTTCCAATAGCATGCACGCTTGTCGGCATATACCAGGATTCCAGCATAGAAGATTGAGATAGTCACAGTTTTGCAAGCTCTTCATGGTGGACTTTTGGACTTCCGGATCGGGAAAGTATTTCATGATATAGGTCTCTACATCTGAGGGTGAAAATCCCGAAATTTCCAAAAGGTCGTCCACTTTTCGTAGCAGCTGGCTCGCGCTGCCCCTTGGTCTAGATGAAAGGAGAAGGGAGCAACCTGGAAGTACCAATCTTTGCAGAATAGCAGAGTATAGCTGTCTGATTGTAAAAGAGTTAGAGTTTCTGTCTTTTTGTAAACAACTGGCAACATCTTTTTCTAAAGGTTGAACAAGTAGCTCGAATTCTCGCAGATCTTCAAAACCGTCAAACATGATAAGGACGCGTTTTGGGGAGGCAAGGATTTGAGCGAAAACAGCATCGGAGTTTGAGCATGAAGGGGTGAAAGAGGAAAGATGGAGGAGGAGTGTTTCGAGGCTGTATTTCGGTTCGGTTACGGTGAGGAATCTGCCGTCCAAGAGGAACACAAAGTCAAACTGGGGGAGGCAGTCCTTGGACCAGTCACGGCAAAGTTTCTTGATGCATATAGTTTTTCCAATCCCGGCTTTCCCCACGAGCAGGTGGAAGGTTTTAGAACGGCTTCCATGGGTTTGCTCAAAAATCTGAAAGAGAAGATAAACAGCATGTGTTGAAAGCAAAATGTCAGTACTAAGCACACATTGTAAAAGAACTAAATGGAGAAAACATCCTCATAAATGCACATTTTGTTGTTTTGTTTAGCTCAGATCTTCTAAAAGTTAAAGGAAACATATGGTATACGTTAAAGCGGTGTAGCTTGCTCAAAGTTGTATTTCAGTTCAATCATATCATGCATATTTGAGTAATCCTGTATTTGAGTGCTCAGAAAATGTCTATTTGTACCTACCCCCTATCTCTGCCCTCTACACTGTTGTGCAAATTCTCCTATTACTATGCAAATGGTAAGAATTAAAGAAACACTGCAACATCAGACAGTTTCTTCTTCTGCTTCCAGTGGCACAGGTCATACAGAGTACAGGAGCAGTCTGCACATTTTTCATTCATTCATTCATTCGTTCATCTGGGGTCAGCGTGGGACACAGATACGTGCATATTTGCAACTAGGCAAAGGTTAAAATAGAACGAAACAAATGTCCCAACTTTCACTTCTTCAGTGAAGTGATCAGTTTCTTCATAACAACATAAAAACAAGTAAAGAACCATGTCTTGCAAAATCGGTGCTGCAACATAAAATGTAACTTTCCATTATAGCATTTACCTGCGAATATTCATAAAAGTGAGACTCCAGGTCATATATGTGGGGTTTTAAAAAGTGTTTTTGTTTTTTTGGTGAAACGTCATTATTCAGAGCCCAATGGACCTACTTCTGTTTTTAAGCTAAGGCAATACTGTTGTTTACAATGAAGTGTGAAAGTGAAAAATGTGATCTACATACACTACCGGAGAAAAGTTTGGACACAGTTTTTCATTTATTTCTCTTGCAAAGGGTGACTACTTTAAGCATTTGAATATAAAACTTAACTTTTTTTTCTTTGCTACATAAATTCATATATCTTATTTCATATTTTTGATGTCTTCTGTGCATATAAGAATAAAATACTGAATGAGAAGGTGTGTCCAAACTTTTGACTAGTAACATATGTTATAGTTGAATAATACCCGAAAAAAAAGTGCACTATGTAACTTTTCTGAGTGCGGTTAATCACCTATTGCCTTCATGGACACATTTATCTGTAATGTTCCACAGAATGACATTTAACACGCTGATCTGGCATTTATTCAAATCCAAGTGTTTTTATTACCAAGAAAATACCACTGTGAAAAACAGGTTTAGTGTCATACCATCACACCAGGAAAAAACACACACAAAAAAAACAATAATAATTTAACCTGGTCATTTA
>NW_026571520.1:0-25000 GCF_026225935.1 Boleophthalmus pectinirostris | reverse complement strand
ATCAAGCCAGATTTATCAGGTTGTTGTAAGGACACTACACCAAGCTAGCATTTGTGTGGACTCCTTAGGGTATTTACCCTGCATGCTTGTGCCTGATGTGTGGCAGATAGAAGGGTACATCCCTGTGGGAGGACCACCACAGAAATACTGTTGCTTATATGAGCTGTTGGCTTACAGTCTATAATAGAGATCTATATCTACATACTCATATGTGGACAGTTACTGTGTCTAACAAAATAGGGAGCTAAAGTCATTACAGTGGGTTTTTCTGATTTCTTCGAAATACTGAATACAGGAAATAAACATCTTTGCTTGGTTGTAATGTTAGACAAATATTTTCTTTGGCCATGTTGCGGCCTAGTCCTACTGTGTGAAGTCAGCTGGATGGCACGTTCTCTTGTCGTGACTGGGGTCCACATCAATACTGTCCTCACTGACATGAGATAAGGTCGAGAGTGAGACTCTTTGTGTCAAGACTGGGTGTCCTGGAGGTCAAGGGAACAACCCTGTGAATAAAGTCTAATCAGGATGACTATGCTACAATAACACAACATAATATTATTGATGGAAAGTACAAAGACTTCAAGGCATTTCAGTTTGACCCTAAATTTGCTTGCTTACTGACCACTGACCCAGGTACAAACTGAAAAAATATTTTTTCCTTGATGTGGCTCATTCTTGTAATGTGTATGTTTAGCAACACACACAAACAAAAGCTGTAATCTGTGTCTCTTATGTCCAAATTGGTCACTATTTAAAGTAAACAGTATATTACAGTAAATCTTGCCAGTTTACAGCATCACAAGTTTCAAAGTAATCAACCAAACTTCCTCTGTGCCCAGTGAGGCCTTGTGTACGTGATAAGAAGACAGTAAACAGAAGTCCAGCCTGACGTTTGCTGTCTGCATGATTCATCTTAAACATGGGCCTGGCTGCACGTTCCCCTGTGAAGATCTGATGGAGCATGCAGATTAGAAAGCCTGTTTTGACTTTGTCTTTGTCCCATATTTTGTTAGTTACTATGTGTAGGCCTAATTATAGGCTAGTATTGCGTTTGCAATGGCTCAAATTGTACAATGGCACTGCGTAGGGTTATAAAAAAAAAAAAAAAGGTTTAAAGGTTAGCACATGAGTTGTCAGCGGCATGAATTATCTATTATTATTTCAATATTATCATTTATCGTCTATATTGCTCTGCCTAAAATGTTCCACAGTTGGCATTAAAGCAATAAACCTATCTAATCTAGCATTTGTTTCGTTATTTAATGCATTAGAACATCTTAAGAACATGCACTTATCTTATGCAGATATGCATAGTTATTGTCATACTGATGTGAGGCCATGAGTGCCACTCTGCCACTCACTCATATTTCATTGTATTTCAGCTGCTCTCAACAATAAAGTCTACATTAAGGAGTTGGAAGAGAGTGTGAACTTTTACCTTTTTGGCAGACTCTCTTTGAGCTAGACTGAAAAGTGAGCATTAGTGAGGGCAAATGTGAGAGTTACTTTGAAGTCGTGCTCATTAACTGGTGCCTTTGTTTGGCCTGTTGGGGAAAACGCGTTAGTGATACTTTCCCCTTCTCTCTGCCTTTACAAGCAGATGGGATGTAAGTGAATGTCATCAGTACTGTGTAAAAAGCACTGTGCTACTGAGTTTATAAGAGACCAAGCAGGACGTGTCTATTTAGTTGCCGTATAGGCTATGCCTACATCCCCATATTGTTTTACAAGTTTTATATAACCTGTAGTTTTTAATGGACCTATCAGGGTAACCATTTAGACTGACAAGCCACCATCTCATTTTGCCTACTGAAGTGTCCCACTAAAAAAGTGCTGTAATATCGAAAGGTCCAATTGTCAGTTGGTGTAGCCATTATGAAAGAATTAGTGGAGTTTCAAATTTACATTTAATCTGTAGTCTTGATAGACTAATTATCTATATTAGAGAAAGAGCTAAAGATCATATCAGCCTAAAAAAATAATAATGAAAGACTCCATACTGTGGAGCATTCCAGACAAAACAGTAACATCTCCATGCAAGCAAGAAGGACTCTGACCAAGAAAGTTACATAGCGCACTTTTAAGACATGGCTGTTCATATTAGAAAATGAAATCCCACAGTGACCCCTCGAGGCCAAAAGTGGAATAGGCTTGCGCCACACGCCACAGTGCATCATAACTGCCTCGTGGTGGCGCTGTTGGCTCTGTCAGACAGCACAAGTCATTTGTGGTCCAGCTGATCATGCAGCTGATCCAGGCGCCATCTTTGTCACGAACATAAACAACACCAGAGCTGTGTCAATCCCAGTCCCTTTACGCTGAAGAAGTCCCTCTGCCGCGGCGCTTATGTTACTGACAGGACAGGCCTTTAAGTGCAGACTGGAGACGTCGTGTCTGTTAGGTAAAACACTCTTTGTTTGGTAAAACTCCTCTTGATCGAGAGCTCGGCTGATGTTGGTTTATGGTTGTTGTATGCGCAAAGATGATGCCATGACAACGGCGAGACTTTCCTTGCTGCACCGTGAAGACATTTGATAACGATTTTAAAGCAGGCCTCATTTTCTCTCTAAATATGTGAGGGCCGAGATAGATGTGTGAGTCGCACTGTTTAATAATGCAGTATTATCATGTAGTGCGCAGACTCTATGGCAGACAAATAGGGCAGCTGGGATCGTACTAATTGTGCAGGAATGTTTAATAGTCATAAATATGAAGCAAAAGATGATAGTCTTTAGCTTTAACTGGTCTCTGACAGTCAGTGTTTCACTATTTTCTCATCAGCCATGGGAATCCCGAGCGGGTTTCCTCACCGGGGGGAGTGGAGGTGTGAGTAGGGGAGGGCGGTGACAGCGGTGGCCTTGGTGCTAACCTGCACAGTGAAGATGGACCAAGAGTACGAGAGGCGGCTGCTCCGACAGATAAACCACCAGAACATCCCCAAAGAAGCCCGCCTGACCAAGGTGAGTAACACTGCACATTTAACTGAGAGATACTGTAATGACAGTGACTACAGTAGACATGCATTCATAAGGAATTTTAATTCAGACATTTAAACTAATAAAGCATCACAACATAGGCCTAAGCTGTATTAAATTCATCTCAGGCAGTTCACTGGTAGGGTGTTGGGCTGAGTCAAACACTGGTCATGTTTACAAGTCTTGTTCCTTACAGTGTGTAAGTGCGACCTGTAGTCCTGTCAGTGTTAAGTCTGGGGACCGCTTCATTCCCACACGAGCTGGAAGCAACTGGAGCATAAACTTTCATTATGCCAATGTAAGATCTCACTTTCAAATAATATAGTTTTAAAAACAAGTAATCAACTTGCTATTAAATGTTATTACATTTTAGGAGAACTGTCGCTCTCCCAGTCAGAACCACAAAGCAAAGGATGCAAGTTCAGACTCAAGTAAAGGTGAGATCTCCTCTTATGCTGCCATTTTTTTATATATAGGTACCCATATGTAAAACATTTTTTATTTTAACTCTCTAGATGCAGTGGCCTATGCTGCCCTTTTAAGGAATGAGTTACTTGGAGCAGGAATTGAAACTGTGCCGGACCCTCATACAGATGATAGGCACCTCCCTGTGCTTTTTCAAGACTCCCATAGTCTTTTCAAGGTAATAAATGTGTGTAATCACATGCAGCACTCTTTTATACTATATTATATTATTTCATAGATTGGGAATTTTACCAATGAACTGTTTTAAAAAATATTGATAAAGTAATGAATTTACTTTGTTTTTTGCAGTACACTGTTCATACAAAGAGAGTGCCTTTTAGTTGTGACAATGAAATCTCACCATACTCCCTTTCTCCACTCAGTAATAAGAGGTAAAGTTACTCAAAGTAAATGTTCATTTCGACTTAATTATTAAAACAAAACAAAAAAACAAAAACAAAATGGTATTTGTTTCCATAGTCACAAGCTACTCCGTTCTCCTCGAAAACCAGCTCGTAAGATCTCTAAAATCCCCTTTAAAGTGCTAGATGCTCCTGAGCTGCAGGATGACTTTTACCTCAACCTAGTGGACTGGTCTGCAGGGAACCTGCTCAGTGTGGGGCTGGGGGCCTGTGTCTACCTGTGGAGTGCCTGCACCAGTCAGGTCAGTGCCTAAAATAAAACAAAGGAGCACTGTTGCCTTTTCTTATGGCTAAAACTTTATTTTGTCAGTTCAGGTGACACGGCTATGTGACCTTTCAGTTGATGGGGATTCTGTTACGTCAGTCTGCTGGAATGAAAGGGTGAGATTCTGCCTCTTTGTGACAAAGTAGTAATACAGATTGTAATGTACTGAAAGTGACTTGCTCATTCAGGGAAGCCTAGTTGCAGTCGGAACACATAAAGGATATGTTCAGATCTGGGATGCTGCTGGAGGCAGGAAGCTCACTAGTTTAGAGGGGCACTCAGCTCGTGTAGGTGAGTTGCTGTACATTGTCTGTACAGACATACTTACCATGATTTACCAAAAAATATAATAATAATAATAAAAGTAACATATTTAAAAGTATTATTTTTTTATGTTCCAAGGTGCTCTTGCATGGAATGGAGAACAACTCTCATCTGGAAGTCGTGACAGAGTAATCCTGCAGCGGGATGTGCGGACCCCCCCTTCAGCCTCTGCAGAGAGAAGGCTTCAGGGACACAGACAGGAGGTGTGCGGTCTCAAATGGTCTCCTGATCATCAGCACCTGGCGTCTGGGGGCAATGACAACAAGGTAAATGTGCATGCCTATAATGTAATGACAGAGCGTATCCACCAGGGGCTGCATCCTCTTTTGTCTCCTCAGCTGCTGGTGTGGAACAGCTCCAGTCTCCTGCCTGTGCAGCAGTACAGTGACCACCTGGCTGCAGTGAAGGCTATCGCCTGGTCCCCTCACCAACACGGGCTCCTGGCGTCAGGGGGCGGCACGGCTGACCGCTGCCTTCGCTTCTGGAACACTCTGACAGGACAGGCCCTTCAGAGCACAGACACAGGCTCACAGGTTTGCAACCTGGCCTGGTCCAAACACGCCAATGAACTGGTGAGCCGTTTCTCATCTCACTCAAGAGAGAATACTTCATGTACCTCATATATTTAACTTAACTTTAATTTAACTTTTAATATATTTCATCTTTGTGTTTATGACAGGTGAGCACTCATGGCTACTCACAGAATCAGATTCTGGTGTGGAAATATCCATCACTAACACAAGTGGCCAAATTAACTGGCCACTCCTACAGAGTGCTTTATTTAGTAAGAAATAAACATTTTAATAAAAAAAAAAAGAAGTTTTTTCATGATCACCCCTTTTTCACCCATATTTTATTTGTTACTTTATTGCAGGCGGTATCTCCTGATGGTGAAGCCATTGTTACAGGTGCTGGGGATGAGACACTTCGTTTCTGGAATGTTTTTAATAAAACACGCTGCACAAAGGTATTTGCTATCACTTGCTAAAGGTATTTTAGACACAGATTGACATGTTTTTATGCTTTCAGGAATCAAAATCGGTGTTGAATCTCTTCACAAGGATTCGGTAGGAGTGGGTTGGCCTTCAGTCAGCGGGAGGAGTTTGGAGCTATAAGCGATCGTCTATCACTGCTGCCACTACAAAGACACTTTTAAACCACTTTGTTATTAACAATGCAGTCTCAACCTACCCCAGAATCTACCACACTCACTGTCAAAGAGAGAAGGCAGTAAAGACTTGTGTGGAAGTAATATAAATGTTTTATGATAAATATATGTACCACAG
This sequence comes from Boleophthalmus pectinirostris, assembly GCF_026225935.1. Classification (NCBI taxonomy): domain Eukaryota; kingdom Metazoa; phylum Chordata; class Actinopteri; order Gobiiformes; family Gobiidae; genus Boleophthalmus; species Boleophthalmus pectinirostris. Next base: position 19,260 of record NW_026571520.1, on the reverse strand, counting down.
AGGCAAGCTATACAGTCCAAAATTATGTTACATTCAAAAGAAATTGCATTATGGTCAAGTTACAAGACTTGATTATATGTATTAAAATATTTTGATAACATGAAAATGATCTACACTATAATACAACCAGGACAAACAATAAATATCTCAACAATAACAGTTGCCATGGCAGCTGCAAACAAACCTTTTTACTTTTGTCTTTTAAATGGCCACATAAATGAACAACACACGTTTATGTTGGTTTCTTGATTTAAAACTCTGAGTTTCCAGAGCCCTGCAAACCTCTACAGAGAAGAGAGAACTCCTTTACAATCTCTTTAACATGGCGCTTGTTATTTTGCTCCCTAAAAAAAACCATCAGTATTTAAAATGACAAAATGTACATATATTGCATTCACAATCCAGATATAGCAGTTACCTCAAAAGCTGCTGTGTGAAAGTGTGTTTCTGCTCTGTGGCGACATGAGCAGAGGGAAACCCAGGCACCTGCAGAGTGTCTGTGAGCCACTGGGACAGCAGGGCTGGACACTGTCTGTTTAAACTGTGCAGGACCTCAGCAAAATAATCAGTGAGGCTGCGAGGGGCTCCTCCACCTACACTCTGCAATGCAAACAGATTTCACCTGATCTCAAATAGTTATATGTTCTAGGTTAGCACACTCTGTCTACTGGTTCCTTTCACATGTACAAATAAAACACTGCACACTATTAAGACATTATACCATTGCACATAAAACAAGAAATGACAGATAATTTTATTATATTTAAATAATTATATTTAATGAACAAAGTACCTCCAGTATTGTCTCTGTTAAAATCTTTCCATCTATTTCCAACACCTCATGAAGCTGTGGCATGTCCTTATAGCGATTCAGTAATTCAGTCTGCCAAAGAGAGCAAAAATTTTGTCAAACGTTATGTTGCAACACAATGCAAAATGATATGAATATTTCTCAATCACTCACAAAGAATTGGCTGGCAGCTTTAACAGTAGGAGTTTCTGGAAATTTAAATGACATAATGCCTGAAAAGGATGCAGCAGAGATACATATTGCTTAAAAATATTAGAATGCTGTATGAAAGATAAATTATAATGACACTTACCACAGTAAAACAGAGATTTTAAGTCCATTTGTTCTGAAAGATACATCTCTGGTTTCCTTTTAAGTATCTAGTGGTTTAAAATTATGAATGAATGGTTAGATTATATTTAGATAAATTTATAAAACTTTGACATGTGTTGAACCAACTTGGGCATGTAGGTACATAAAGGATTCTGCGACATCAGGGTGATCCCTTGGTCCTGATAGAAAAAAAAAGTTATAAGATAAATTGGAAAAAGTATGCTTATTTTGTTACCCTTTTGTGCCTTTACCTTTTCGAAACAATACAAGAGTTGCTGAGGATAAAACTTGAACTAGGTACTTTATGTTTGAAATGTGATTCTCCTCTCCAGCAAATATATGTACCATCTAAAATATAATATAAAAATATTTAGTAAACACAAATGGGACACAAGGATTTGATTTGTGGGGGTGTACCTGACGTGCTAGGTCTAGAGCAGAGGGTTGTGGGTAGGCGCTGTAGATCTGCCCTAGCATTTCACTCAACTGAGCCACCATTGGTCCAAAATCATGTAGGAGGGTCCGCACTGTCTTATCAAAAACCCCACAGACAGCCTAAAGAGGAGACCGGACCAGTCATACATGCACAGCCACTCAACAACTCACCGAAGAACCCACCTCCACAATGTCTGAGTCATCAAGCCACTTGCTCAAGATAGTCTGGATCAATTCAAACACTTGCTGAAGCACAACCACAACCTACATAAAGAACAAAATGGTATACTTTTATACGCTTTAAAGATATTTGTAGATTACTGACTCATTTATGTGTGAAAAATAAACGCACTGGGTGTTGTGTTGTCTGCAGAGGTGATATTTCAACACTGGCGAACCCTTCCAAAGCTTCATGTTGTTGATTAACATCCAGAGTGGTAAAGAGATTGGCAAGCATTCCCAATATGTGAATGATGGGTTCTTTAATTTTTGTATTAGGCTAAAAAGACAATGGAAGTTAATGCAGTGAATATGTTATATCTGCATAAAGCCTTGGCAGTGTTGGTCTACCTCCTGCTGTGCCAGGGTGCCCAGTTGCTGAACGTGTGGAGTAATGAGTGAACTGAGGTGGCCCAAGATCTCATCTACAGGCAGTCCAGACAGGAGGAAACCCAGAGCCTGCATCAGCCACATGCACTGGCTGCTCTGAACACAAACACACAAAACAAAGCCAAATAAAAGTTTATACATGTTAGTGGAAAAAGTCAGTGCCACTGCTGTCTACTCACCTTATGAATATTCTTCATCAGCACATCCTAAAACAAAGGGTGTACATGTCACAATACCATTCACTGAACATATTAACATATACTGAGGTCAATAATGAAAGTAACATACTTGGGACACAGTCAGGATGTCCCGGGCGTAGGGGGACAGGTCCTGTCTGCACTCTCTACAGATCCTCTTCAGAGTGGACACACTGGACACACTCAGCTCAGGCTTCACCAAGCCCTGAAGCACCATGGGTAATACCCCACTCAACATCACAGGGTGGTCCGCCAGCCACTCAGCTAAAGATCCTGGATAAAAAAATAAATTTTAAATTTTTCATGTAACACTCAAGCTAACAGCACATACCATAGACACTTACCTATTGTGTACATAACTGTGTCAGCCAGCATCACATTGCTAATATTTATTCTGGGAATTAACCCAATTAAACCAGGAATAACATCAGAATAATTGACATCAATTGTCTCAGCGATGGACTGGAAGCCAAACAACAATGCCTCAGTCTCCTGAAGAGGAAGTTAAAGATAAAGAGTTTGTGTTAGAAGAGTGGAGTTTAACTCGATATACCTGATTATATCATTACAAGTGACAATATGTAGTGCTGTTACGCAGGTACCTGCCATTCAGTAGATTGCTGGGGATCCACCAGTTGCCTCCCGAGTCTGTCATAGAGGTTACTGAGTAGTTCAGCGCCCAGCATTTCATACACATACATCAGGGTGTCAGAGATGTCCACCCTGCAACCTTAAATAGTTAGCTTTTTGTAACTTTATATGCACACATAATTGAAGTACCTCATGAAAATGTCTGACCTGTAAATTCTAAACTGCTCTTTGTCGTCAGACGCCCAGGAGTCGTATTCCTCTTGAGGCGGATAATGAGACTTGTGCAGCAGCACATCCACAAGCTGGAAGTAAATTGGGCGATACACCTGAAGATACACAGTCTGCTTGCCCTCATCAAATGACAAAATGTCATCCTAAACACAAGAAATAACAATTAAAAACATGTAATATTTCATCTAAAATCAAAAATCCTACCTGAAGGGTGTACCAGAAGGTGAGAGTGAGAGAGCTGGTGGTCTCACTGACTGGGTAGTGCCCTGGCATCCCAGTACAAAACAGGATCATGTTCACTAAGGACAGGTATTCTTGCCAATGGTCCACCTGATTGAGCAAGACACTGCCATATGCACAATAATGTTATGGGTTATTATTCATATAATAAACAATAAAAAAGCCATAAAGCATGAATGTGCCTTTGTACCTGGAGTGTGTCTCTCCCATAGCCACAGCGATGCGGCAGATCCCATGTGAGGTCTCCATATCTCGGTCCTGAGCAGCCTTCTTCAGCTGCTCGTAAAGTCCCAGGACCAGGGGCAGCAGCTTCAAAAGAGCGTCCGTATATCTGCACAACAAAGCTCATATTTTATTTCATTCAGCATACAGTGTATACGGGAGCAAAATAGTCGCTGAGCAATTATTTGTTGGGTTGATCTATTAACCACTATCTTTATTTGAATGAACACTGAAGTGGTTTATTTGGAGTTCAGAGAGACTAATGGTACTGTATATTTGTAATGCTGATTAGTGCAATGTTACAATAAGGTTTTAAAAATGTGGTTCATACATGTTATAATATAAGAGTACTAATATACTTTCAAGGCAAATTTTCATCATACCATTGCTGTAAATAATCCCTCTATCAAATACTTACCTCTAATAATTTCCACATCTTAAATGAATAATCCTACCTTTGACAGTCTGGTTGGGAGATGGCAGTTACAATGGTCTCCACGGCTGTGTCAAAAATCTCTGGATTTGACAGTGCCCCAAAACAGTCCTGCACCAGCTCATAACTCTCTCCCAGAGGCACATCCAGACCCACCCAGCTGGACAGACAGCGCAGCACCTTCTCCTTCACCTGAGTGGAGGAGTCCTGGCTTTGGAGCAACTGCCTCAACATGGGACAAACGCCTGACCACTCCCCAATGAGGGCGTCTCTCAGCTGAGCACGGCGAGCCTGAGTCAGCCTGCTGCTCTGGAACTCCTCTGGAAGAACTGTAAAGATCTCCAACAAAGCCAAGCAGTGTGCTTGAGGATCAGGGCTGATGTCAGAACCACTTTTACCGTCCTGTTTCTGAGGTTCAAATGCCCTCACCATGTCTGCCACTGGCTGAGCCCAAGAATGAGGGATTAAGTTGAGTGCTAAAGATGCTAAAGCTACACACAGTCTTGTTAGGACCATTTTAGGACCAGAGGTGAAGTGCAGGATATGGGCCATGAGCTGGGTCTGGAGGCTCTCATGCTGCTCAGAGGGGAGATCGCCCCAGTGACGTGAAATCTTAGTGTGGAGAGTACTGGCACCAAAAAACTGGACCTCTGGAATCTAAAGAGAAAACAGAAGTACATGAGTACTGTGGACTTTATTTTATTAACATTTATTTAACCAAGATACTCCCACTGAGATTTGGATAGACGAAAGGAATATATGAGTATGATTTACATGTTATGACATATGATATTGTTTATTTCTGGAATTTCAATAAGGCATTTAACCATTAGGACTACATGTATACATAAAGATGAGATTGTTGGTATTGCAATAAATGTACTTAAATATTGTGGTGTTTAATAGCAACTTCAGGCGAGGCCATCTAATATCAAAGGTAATACACAATAGAATCTGAATACCTTGTTGGGAGCCAGAAGGGCCCAGCAGAAGTGCCATGCCTGTGTAGAGGCCTGAGCCTGGGTCAGCCACTTTTGGGCCATACTTTTATGCTCCATGTCTGGATCAAAGTAGAGCTGGTAAAGGGCCTACGATAGTTGAAAATACATTGGAAATAATGAAAATGGTAAACGATAAAAATGATTTTTATATAGCACTTTTCCATTTTCAAGGCAAGCAAAGTGCTTTACATCAAGGAACCACTCACCCATTCACACACAAATTCATACACAGTATATGCAGACATTAGTGGTGAGGTGTGTTAAATGCCTTGCCCAAGGGCACAATAGCAGCATTCATCTGTAGGAGATGGAATCACACACCAGCCTGAGGCCCACTGGATCTGACTGCTCAAACAATGGTTATGTTGAGAAAGGATTCGAACAGCCAACCTTTGGATCAGTGGACAAACACTACTAACTGAACTATTGTCACCAATGTGATTAAAACTTATTCAGCATAATCTATATGTACTATATGTACATATGTAATAACTATATGTAAATAAAACATTTCTAATACACAACGCAACAATGATAAACAATGCCTTTCACATAATATTGCTTTGACAATATGCCACACACAAAGAGTACTATAGAGGTACAAAACTAAGACTATTCCATGATAATCTCTATTCACTCACATTTTTTTAGGCAAAGAACTAAAAATAGACACATTCATAGTAACTAATCCAAAGTGCAAAGTAATAGTTATTATTAGCAGAGCATATGCTTATAGCTGGCATCATGTTACAAAAAGTCCAGAAATCTTGCCATACTTCCACAAATCTCTGAGCCATAGTGGGCTTCTATGTCTGTCTGCTATGGTGTGGCTGTTCAGCTGCGTTATTATAATATGTGAACTGTGTGAAGTTACACAATTAAATGAGTACATAGCCTATAGTATGTTATAGTACAGAAGAAGGCTATAGTAGGCTACTTATTAACCAACATGTTTTAAACCATTTAAAACCTGTGAGAGTTATACCATTTTTGTTATTGGTGTCAATCGTAGAACTCTTACTGTGTTCACAAGTGTGTTCGCTGTGTTAAACAAGACTAAACAACATGTTAACTTGAGTGCCGTTTGAGAGACTTATAGAGAGGTGACTTACCGACTCCACATTGTCCACTGTCCAGTCATGGTTCCCCGGACTGTCCCCTGGATTGGCTAGGGGCTGCGCCATACGTAAAACTGCAAATATCCTATATATCTTTTCAGTTCCTCGTAGACAGGCTTGGCAAATTAAAAGCAGAGCAGCAGACACAATCAAACTCAACTGTCCCAGACAGGGGTCCTAAAGAAGTGACAAGGACGAAGCGGGTCAGCTGTTCACACAGAGCATATGTGAGCTGAGGAGTGCCTACTCACTGACCCCACAGAAGCTCTCACATTTCCAACAAAAAATATTTACTTATTTGCCTCCCATTTCAAAATGACAAATAAAGAGGTAAACAAAGAAAACGAACTTTATGTTTAGTTAGCCTAATCCACAACAAGCGCTCTTGACGCAGTTTACTGCGTTTTGACGCACTGGCGTTTGATTGGTCGGTGGTCTTCACAAAGGCGGGAACAAAATCTTGCGCAAATTAATGCATCTGACAGAAAACTCTCAAGATCAAAATAAAACATTCAGCGGTTTAAGATGTAAAATCCTCATAGGTGAGATTTCGAGCAAAACGGCACACGCTTTTGTGCCCCCATTTGTGCGCGCAAAGCATGCAATGCTGCCCCTCCCCTGATCCTCTTCTGCCCGACTCCCTCCGGATATTTTTAGCCGTGATGATGTGCCCTGTGAAATCACGTAACGGAAACAACATCAGAGAGAAAAGGGCCAGAGCTTTCGCCGCTAGATAGAGAAGGATCTGCAGTTATCGCATGGAAGACGGAGGCTGCCAATGAGATGAAAGTGGCGCTGGGATTAGGTTTGGCCTGTTTGTACCTGGTGGCGGTGGTCCTTACCAGTGCGTCGCAGATACGGGGTAAGTGGCGGTGCGGACACTTTGTTTTATGTGGACAGAGCTGGCATGGCGCTTAGTTTGACTGTTATGACTTTGGTATAGATTGCAACTGACCTGACGGGAATTCAACGAATTAAAAAAAAAAAAAAAAAGACTCACGTAATTTCAGAATTGAAATGCCACACTGACTGCAGAAATATTGTGTGATGTGACTTCTCCTATGCCCTGTATGACAATATGCACTCTCCACAGTCCAGACAAGTGTTGTGCCTCGAATCCTCACTTCAACAACAGCACCTCTGGACTTAAAGGACTTGGGGAGTGATGGACAAACGATCCAGACTGTCACTGACAGCTCAGAGACTACAGCTGAAGTCACAGCTTTTAGCTCCACAGAGGAGTCTACTACGGACACAACCACAACACCTGTATATACAACCCATGCAGGTGCAGTCCCTTCATCCACAGGTAATCAAGAGAGCAACAAATTGTTTGGCTTCCATCACTATTCTGAATTTAATTGAAAACACTGCGTCTTCATTGAAACTGGTGATATCAGTTGCTACGTTGCCCTATGCTGAGCACACACTGATGATAGGTTTACCTAAGCCATGATAAAATTATTATTCTCATTAATGAACTTCACAGTTCATGATTTCTCAAGCAATTCAAATAGTACACACAACACAATAAATCTGAACATAAAAGAAAAAAGTGATCATTTTGTTTGGTGACTATAACATGAATTGTTTAGCCGGCATGTTTGGCTTAACTGTATCCCATTGTACTTTTAAATGCATATAGTTCATTGATCAAGCCACAGGTCAACAAGAGTCTACAACAAATCAGTCAATACATGGCATATACAAGGGGCAGATTTTTTTTTGTATGTCCATTAATAACCTCAAATAATTCTTTAATTTAATTTGAAACAACATTGCATTGTCTTACCTCTGGCCTTAATTTAGCTTCAGAGAGCCCTGTGGACACACAAACTTCACTGGGATCATTGACCACTCAAAGCTCTGCACACACCTTTTCATCCCAGCCTGCCAGCACTTTTCTGGGCGGGACCTCCATTGTCTTGTTCTCCATCACAGCCCCTGCTCAGACAACTACAGGAGGGTCCCAGGGCATCATGAGGCCAACTCATCAAGAGATACCCTCGCAGCTCAATGTTGGCAGTGAAGGTGAAAACTGAGTAACAGACAGTTTGTCATGTCATTGTTTATATTAAAATTGGTGTCTTTGAAATGTGATTGTTGCAGATTTTAAGGGGAATGGCCACAGCTCTCTGGACCCCCTGCTTGCTGGCCTTCTATCAATGTTTATCGTCACCACGGCAGTCATTTTTGTGGTGCTTTTTCTTAAGTTTCGACATCAAAACAGCAACCCAGAGTTTCACCGGCTCCAGGATCTACCAATGGTGAGAAAAAAAACAACAACTCATATGAATAGGCATTATTATCCTTGATATAGTTGATGTTAAAAGTGCATTGTGTAGCTTTTTGGTCGGGGGTCTGTCAAAATCAGAATCAATCAGAATCAAAATGAATTTCTCATTTCAGTATAAAAAATACACAGAAAAGAAATACTGCACTCAGGTCCAGGTCAACAGCAGCATAGATAATAATAAGAATAAATAGTTAAAAATATTGTATGTCAAATGTCAAGTGCTTGTTTCCATGGATAATTCTGCCTGGAATGTTACACACTATGATATTAAATAGCTCCTACCTTACATTTATTTAATTACAGACTGTTGTATAGCTCAAAAATACCTAAACCCCCCCCCAAAAAAAAAAACACAGATCTGACCTGTGACTTGGTCTGGTTTGGAGTCCGTGAAGATAGAAAGGTTCAATACCAGACTATGAAAAATTTCAAACAAAGCAATAACATCTCTGTGGAGAAAAGCCTTTGATGGACTCTTCACCGCCAGAGTTGCACAATACACCTTTATGCAAACAAATGTTAGATATTAAACTTAAAATGTATTTTGTTATCTTTTAGAGTCAGCGCTGAGTGCAAAATCTCTGCTAAATCTCTGGATGTGTTTGACATTGTTTGCAGGATGATTTGATGGAAGACACACCTCTTTCAAGATACAGCTATTGAACCTATTGATGCCTCTTGTAATTTACCTCTAGGGGATGGAAATAAGGATATAATTTAAGCATATGGATGTGTTTTTGCTCCATGCACATCCGCTGTGAAAGTGATACCATAAAACATTAGTCATGTATAGATGCTTTACTATTGAAACTACTAAGTTCTGCTGTTTTTTTGTTTGTTTTGTTTTTTCAATTTAACATTCCCTTTTAAATGTTCAGTCAGGAAAGTGTGACTTATCTAGACTGGCGTTATTACATATGCACGGCACTTTAAAGTGGCAGACGTGACCATAACGCCCTCTAGTGGACATTAGGTGTTCAAAGAAAATGCATAAAATATGTGTCCAAAACTTTTTAACTGAAAAGAAGCAGCTGAAAGAAATATGTCGATATAAAGTTTTACCTAGCTCAGTTTTCATTTGAGCCCAACTTTCCTTCAAGGAAAAAAATGGTGATTTTAACAAATGAGCACAGTGGTTCTGCAGCCTACCAGTATCAAGTTAATTTATAACCTGATAAACATGTACTTTCCTCAGTAAGTTAAGATAACCATCAAAAGTATTTGGTGAAGTACTACTGGAATATTGTCTTGTTTTTCATTTAACCTAATACATGTAATATAAGTAGATGTTCATAAAGTTATTTTGTTAGTACTACGTTTTTAGTTTCCTGAATGGCTTTAACCAGAAGCTTTGAGCAAAATCTTTGGTTTAGTTTTTTATCCAGTGTTGCCTTAAAAGCGATGTAGGTCAAGTTTGATGTAAAGCAAATTATATTTGTGATTTAAAGTGATGGTCTTTTTTGATAATAAAATTATGTTAAAAGTGCAAGTGTTACTGTTTTAAGTTTTTAAACCTTTCCAGAGCATTATTCAATCTGATGTGATTTAAAGGTTAATTACAATTTGAAGCCACATTTTATCTGTTCTTAACACTGTGTCCCACATGACTTCTCCATAGATAAAAAAAAAAAAAAAGACTCATAAAAAAAGTATAATTAGTGGTATTTTTACGGAAGTATAAAATCTTACACAAGAGCAGCAATATTCCATTACTAATATTGAAGTGCTTAGTCAAATGTCAACATGATTATACATTATATCAAGTGCTTTTGAGGACGTTGTAGTAGGACGTTGTGAGCCTCTTCATTAGCAACAGTCCCGACGAAATGGTCCAATTCTTGGGCCTGTCCAGCCCAGTAGGTGGCGCCCAAAGTTGACAGTGGTCAGCATCAGTCCCAATAAGGCAAGGTTACCAAAGCCTCCTCTCATTCTTTTAGAAGGATCTGAGTAAAAAAAATAATAATAATAACATTTTAAAATTCTATCATAACCAAGGATTTTAATATATAGCAGCATACAGTATCACCAACATACCTCCAGTATAGTAACCATATGCATAAACCTCTCTCCCAATTATCCACACAAGACCAAGTCCACTGGCCAGACGCTGCAATTCAAATGGTAATCATTTAAGCAATGGACAAAACATCAGACACACAACTGATGAATTTAAATAGCTGCCAGTAAAATACTTTCTTGTATAATGTGATTAATTTGTTGCACACCATTTAATTTGTACCACCTGTAATATGAAATAAATGGTTAAGCTGATATTTTCAGCAAGTTTTAAGTTAAGTGTATAGGACAATAATAGTACTGCATTGTGCAGTTCAAAATAAGTGAGTGTAATAAAATACAGAAGATATTTAAACTTACAGGGCAATGCAAACCGCCAACAGCCAGGCAGAAAAGAAAACCGGGGTACATTTCCAGGCTAGGTGACAAAAGAGATTTGTTACATAGTTAAAAATGCTTATACATTAATAATATTTGAGTAGTATAATGTACCCACGTGTTTTGGTGGGCACGCTGGATACAGTTAAATTGATTGCCATTTTCTGGATCGTCACTGTACATTTTGGGGTACTGGGGACATAAACATGCAGTTAAATCAGTGTTGCACAACTACTAGTAGGCAACAGTTTGATATAGTATTTTCCCCCCATCTTACAGGCACGTTGTACTTCTTGCGAGCTTTGACCACATTGATAGCCAAGTGTCCCATCATGACCATACTGGCCACTCCAGTTAGCACCACAAAGCCATATTCCTTGGACAGGACAACCATCCTGGACACCTAATAGGAGAACTGTTCAAAAAAATGACAAAAAACAAAACAAGCAACATGCATTTTTGTAAGCAGTAGGCCTACATTTTATCTAAGTTTGTATTGCTTATGGAAAACTGGTGTTACTTTTGTAGGGTGACCAGATTTTCAAAATAAAAAAAAACATCCCTGGTTTGGGTTGGTTGGTAATAATAAAATTGTGAAACGAGTGCACAATTAAGGAAATTTGTTCTGCACTCAGCACTAATGTGAGTCAGTATAGTCACATTTTCTTTGTGTTTTGATCATTTTTAAGCAGCTTTTCTGTATTGTAAACAAGTGACAATTGATGCCTCTCTCAGGGATCAGATTGGTCAAAAATAGGGACACTAGGGACATTTCTTGCATAAAACTGATACAAATCACTGGTTCTGGATACATCTGCTGGGATAAGGGACATAGGGCTCAAAACTGGAACTGTCCCGGGTAAATAAGAACGTCTGGTCTGGTTTTGGAAACGTAGCAGTAGCACCAAGTCACCAGAAGCACAAATCAGTGGCAACTTCAGTAAGGTCACCTAAGGACGCAGCCCTCATACGCACTTAGACTCGACTGCGTGCATAATCCTTATCAAATTCATACAACGGCGCCTATGCTACGGAATTCTTTATCAGTATCAGTTACCTTGGTTTGTGATTAATGGAGAAAAGTCAGTGAGACGAGTCGGACACCAGTCTCCGCAGCTCAACAGCGTATTACTTCCTGCTTTTGTAAGAGCTGGTGGGCGTGTTCAGTTTGAGTTTGTGCGAAATTCTTTCCCTTTAGATTCAAAGGTCCGCTATAGTTTATTGCTTCCTTATCTAAGTAGGCTGTCTGTTGGCCTGTTAGCCTATCTAAACGCAATGTGCTGTTTTCTCTCCAGCTTTATAAGTCTACTGATGATAGATCAAAGTAGGCTGCATGATAACTCAGTACTATTCCAGCTAAATTAAAGTTCAACCTGATAAGTAACTTTATAAACAACTTAATAGAAATTGTGCTGTCGGCAAATTACTACACTGCAATAAAATACTGTTTTTAATAAATACAGCAAATTCCACAAATAGACCATTGGCCTGTCTCCCTGTTAGTAAATATTCTCAGCATGCAAAACTGACACTTGTGAGCTTTTAGCCATGTTATCATTTTGCCTCATCTAAAACATATCTAGAGTTGTGTTTTGTTTCATTCACACATGTTTGAGTTACTTTTTATTATTAGTCTGTCTACATAGCCACAGCTCAAAAATGCTCTGTTCCACCTTGTGATGTCATTAACCGATAATTTTCAAGTTAATTCTAGTGAATGTGTAGATTAAAAACACAGTGTAACACTTCCTGTATTACCACATGACATCACAAAGTGGAACAGAGTGTTTTCAGTTTGAAAACAGAACTTAAACTAAATATGAATTGTTTGTGTGTTAAACATGTGTGAGTGAAACAAAACACATCTCTATGATTTTGATGAGGAGACACAATTAAAACACATGGATCAGAAAATAATCTAGTATGGGCCCTTTAAAAGTTTTAATAAATTGTGAACAATAGACAAACCCTGATATTGGTTGTGGCAACTGAAGACATCAGATATGTGTTTATGCAAATTAAATCAGATACAGTATGAGTTTCCCTATACAAGCACATTTTTATCTTGATAATAAGACCTAAGAAAACTACCCTAAATAATAACAATATTATTTTAGTTAACACATATTTTACTGGTCTAAAAAGCTGGCTTACATTTGATAATACTGACTAGTGAACATTAAATAGATCTAAATGTAAATAAAGATAAACTCAAATTTCCAACGTCTCTTCAGTTCATTATATATTTTTGTCTAGTGCAGCTTTTGGCCGCTAGATGTCAACCTGGAGCTGGTAAAAGGCATTAGTTCAAACATAAGTAGTTTAAGTTGAAGTATTAAGTGAAAGTGACTGTGAAAGTGAGTGTGGTCAGTGAGGGTGATAGAGGGATGTTCACCATGTCCGATTCAGCACTTCAGCTCCTACTCATCCAAAAATAGACCAGACCACATGTGTTGTGAAGGCCAACCTGTCCCATGGTTTCTGCTAAGTACTGGGTGCGCATAGTGCTGCCCATATAATATGCATGGATAGCTTGATATTGTAACGTAAATCCTCGCGTGTGTAGGATTCCCTCACTAAACAGCCACGAAGCCCATGTGATGTAATGAGCACATTAACATGGTGCAGAGGTATCAGGTGCACCAGCTTTTCTACTCTGTGCACGCAGCTGTGGCTTCTTATATGTCATGCCAAACTAACAAAAATATAGACTGACTAACTAAATCAGTGCAAAGGGGAGATCCACAGTTAGAATATTTTGCTTTATGTTGACTACATCAGCTAGGTTAAATAATAGGCCTACGTGAGTTTTTCATTTTCAAGATATTATTTAGATTTTAACACTAGATGGCACTGTTATGAAATGGTTAAACGTTTATCTGCAGATTTCATGTCATCTAAAATCTATGACATTGTCTTTTCTTGCAAGAATGTAATTTGCATTGAAAAATGGTGAGGATGGCAGGGAGTGCTGTGGTTTCTTTTATTGATCCAGTTAAAAGTAGTTAATTAGGCAATTAGGTATTCACACGGAATAATATGATTAACGCATTACCCACCCCTCACAGTTATACATTCATTCATTATACGTTCATGTTTAGTTTGTCTCTTGAGTGTCTTCTGCGCTCTTCAAAGTATGATATCACTCCACTACACCCCCACTGTCATCCGCCGCGCGGCTCAGTGCGCCCCCTCCTTTGGATTCAGTTTCAGAGAGCGAGAGCATGAAACATGTAGTGGAACAACTGAGGCGACTCGTGGTGCAAGCAGAAGACAAGAGGTGTATAAATCCTGAGTAGAGCTGAGATCAAATAGAGGAAACCCGATGAATCATGTCATCCGAAGCAGGTTTTAAGATTGTTGTCAAGTTCAAGAAGCGCACTGGAATGAGGACAAGCATGGAGTGACATTACGCGCAAGAGGCTGGCACTGACTTCGCATTTGACCTCTAAGGAAACCATTTCTGAAACAAACAATCTGCGCAGGATGTATCAATGAAGAATGTGAACGGATCTGGCTCTCTCCAAACGGGGTGGATGAAGCCCTCGGCGGTGTCATGCGTCTTGCCCCGCAGCCAAGCGCGCACCCCTTGCGGCTCATAGCCTTGTTTCTGGTCCTTCTCGCGGGGGTGACCACGTCCCCAGTATTGTCCACGGGCTGCCCGGACCGTTGCGTGTGTGATGACCAACTGGTGGTACAATGCGCCGGGCAACACCTGACCACGTTCCCGGTAAATTTGCCCCTGGCCACGCGGCAGCTCATCATCTCCAACAACAGGATAGTGGAGCTGCCTCCGCTCGCACTAAACTACCTCTCGGACCTGGTGTATCTGGACTGCAGCAACAACTCACTCACAGAAATATCTGAGTCCACATTTGGGAATTTACGCAAACTAGCCTATCTTGACCTATCCTTTAACACACTTAATCGCATAGAAGACAGGACGTTTGGGCCCTTGGCCAGTCTGGTCATGCTGAGGATGACAGACAACCCGGGGCTCTCACACATTCACCCGGACGCCTTTGCAGAAAACGCGGCTCTCCAAGTGTTGGACGTGAGCCGCAACAACTTGACAACCCTCAACATCACGTCACTGATCGCGCTGCCAGCTCTCCGCTCCGTGGGGCTCAGCGGGAATCCCTGGAGCTGCGACTGTGACAATGAAGACCTGTGTCTGTGGGTTCACCTGGAAGGCTTCAAATTTCAAGGTTCCGTCTCTTTACTTTATGATAACAAAATACCCGGGTGCTGCATGATCTAATCAATAAATGCGAGAGATCCACGTTTAAAACGGCAAGAGGCCACAAAACAAATCATTCTGGGAGATAAATCACTGTTTCCGTGAAAAAGGATCTGATAGGCCCCATTCTGCTAATGTGACCATTTAGTGGTGACAAAATCAAAGTGATGCTGTAGCATCTAATTACTGTAATATAGGGCTGTACTGAGGTTTGTGGACTAACAATTTGGGATAGCAATATGTTATTTTGTTTAAAAAAAAACCCATTATGTTCTGCATTAAGTTTAAGTTAAACTTTCATCAGTGTCATGGACATGAACTCAAAACAAGATTAGGCTATATATCAGAATACCAAAATAAAATTATTTAACACTTACTCCCAACTATCACAATGTAAATGACAAGACTCAAACAAAATGATATCTGATTGCACAGCCCAGATTTATTTGCCTTAGAGCATAACAGAAGCACTCTTACTGTACACCTGAACACATGCACTTAACACTCCAGATCACAATATTCTGCATTAGATACGCCTATAGAGCATGTGTGTCTCAACACATCTAAACATAGCTCTAACTACAGTATTGAATGTTTCCAGTCCAGAGTTAAGTCTGAGTTTATGGCCTCTCTCAGCTTTCATTGGTCCGAGGCACAGGTGACAGTTGTAACACACGCTCAAATAACAGCCAAGGGCCAGCGGGCTGTGTCTGTGTAACTGGGAAACCAGGAGTGTAACTAAAGGCAATGCCCAGGTCAGATAGAAACATAGGTATATTAGCCCATACAGTAGTGCCATTTAGAGTCTATTATAGTATTGATGCTCTATAGTTATAATTTATAACCAGGGACTAAGCCAAGAGACAAGACTAAACAAGTGCATAAAAACGTCTTAGTCACTACTTAAGCACTACTCAAAAGATCTAAGACTAATCAAGGGCTTATATCAAGCACAGGCAGTTCTGCACTTATAATTAACTTGTAACTCTAACTTTATCTTCTTCTCTCCAACCAGGCGAGACTAAAACATCAATTAATAAACCTGAAGCTGACTTTTATACACCAGGAGATGCTAGTACCCATCCCACAGCTTGAGAATCAATGACCGAGATTTAGCCCATGCAAAAAAAAAAACAAAAAACAAAAAACAAACATAAAATATTTAAGTTGTATTTCACTTCTGACAACCAATATCTTAAAATAATAACCAAGAAAATATTGACTGTTTTTTGACAAATGATCACTGCTGCAGCATCTGATATTGATTCCCCTGCTGTTTGGTAATTGTCAAATTGATACATGTGTTTGATTTTCTGCAGTATTTCCCACTTTTTATCTTCTCTTTGGTGTATGATTGTCATTACGCAAAGGCCATGGACTATTTATAGTTTGTGTTAGTGAGCAAGAGGCCAGTCATGATTCTGACACCATGAATATAATACGTGCAAGCTCTCAGAAGGCATCCCCAGCCTGCTCCTACAATACACTTTAAGGCTCAGCACAAATCCCTCTGCAGCTCTGGCTCATTTCAAAACATATCCTACAAGAGATGGCCTATTTCTCCCTGGTCTGTTCCCTTTGTCTGGTTTTGTAGGCAGTAGTGCCTCTTTCAAACAGAAAACTTTTTTTTTTTTTTGATGAGGATCAAATAAAGAAAAATCTGCATAGAATATTAAAGGATGAAGCCCCCTGATGAGACACTGCTCCCAAAGAAAAAGAATGATCCTCACACATGCAAAAATGTATGTGTCTATAAATCGGTTTGGTCTTTCTGGAAGTATAGTTAATGCAAATTAGCTATCGTGTATTCAAAATTTTTAACATATTGATTATTTTTGGCCAATATTGCTTACACCAACTCAAAATACAAAGCTGCAAACAACTATTAACTGGATGAAGAGTTGAAGAAAGAATAGTATCCTGAAGTGTACTGTGCTAAAATATGCAAATCACCGCACATTTTTCTATAGAGGGAAATAGCCCATATATAAACCATATGTTATAAATTATATGGGTTCCACTTTTGAACTAAACCACTGTCACATACTTTTAGATTTGTATGAAAACATCTCAGGCGGTACAAAGCAGAACAACCCTGTGCATTACTCAATGTTATGGGCTTCACTTTGTGTTATTTCTCATCCTGAGTCTCACCTGATGCTGACTGGCCTGTCTCCTCTGTTTAGGAGACGCATCAGTAGTGAGTAAGACAGGGCTTTAGGAAAGGAGAGGAACCAACAGATTCTCGTCCATCTTGTCTTCCTAGTTAGATTAGCACTCCCCCAGCTGTTATATAAGGAGCGAGTCCTGAAATAGAGCACACTGGATAGGGAGAGGAGAGAGGAAAGCCCTTTGCTTTGATGCCAGTCTCTATAAGGGGGTGGGGGTGCTTTAAGCCAGAAGGGCTTTCCTCTATAGCTGTCAGGAACGTGCACATGAGCTGAGACCAACGAGGAGTTGGGGTGTCCGTGACCAATGATGCAAATTTGACAGGGACATACCTCTTACGTAATTTTACACTCTGGGATAAGAGAAACATAGGGCCATGGCATGTTATAAATGTTTAATGTTGTGGATTACTAATCTAGGCAGTCTGTGACCGTAAAAGTAATCCAAGTAAAAGTTATCCAAGTAAAACTTGGATAAATGGAAAGGGTCATAATGAGAAGCCTTGTACTATGAATCTGACGTTAGAAAAGATAAAACAAAACTAACAGACAGAGAAGACCATACATAAATATGGGCAACACAAGAGCAAAAAGGTCATAATACATTTTATATTATTTATATGATGTAATATGATGTGAAACTCAAGATTTCGGGTGAACCTGGGCTCACAGACACTATTTTTGTTGTGATTGTGGTAGAGCATTCCTTTCAGGAGCAGAACTGAGAGCAGCAAACCATCCCTCTGTTCTCCAGCTGCCTGGGCTTTCTCTCTCAGAGGGAGCAAAACAAGACAACTGTGCAAAAATAAACATTATGTAACATTTTAACCATATTTATATTCATAATTTTCTGCAGCAAATTTTTTGCTCATGGAGGTGGGGAAATGACCATTCCTCTTTAATATGGCCCCATCTATCTTTGTACACACCATTTTACATAATGTATCATTGCAAACTATACACAAAATGTGTTTATTTTGAGCCTGTTCAGTCTTGTGGTGTGTCCCCACGGGACTTCCCTGCAGCACAAAAGCTTAGAAAATCAGAAGGCAATTATAAATGGCCCAATGGAGATGGTGCATCATTCTCTGTCTGCTTCCAAAAAATATTTAGTTTTTAATTTGTGATAGTTTTTCCTTTGTGATAATTTTAATTAGAAGTGTCTTGTTGGCAGATTCAGCTCAGCACCCATCATGTTTCATTCTGACTGATGGACTTCAGACAGAGTCATCTAATTTCTGTATTTTTTAAAAGTCATACCCACACTTTTTCCTGAGGGAATTGGTGACATGTTTGCCCAGTGATTCAGGACCTTATCATCTCCAGTTTGAGGCAGACACAATGGACTACATCACTATTTAATGTTGTGGTGAGAAGAGAAGGCAAATAATTCACCCTAACACTATGCTGCTACTAGGCACTGAATATATGGATATAAACCTAGCTGCAATCATTTTAGGATTTTGCATGAGTTCTGAATACCTACAGGAGCACGCACTCATGCATCTTTTAAAGCTCTCCACATTGATATGTACCGAATGCATGAATAATTCAGCAGCGTTTAATGCCATAATATTTCTGATGCTAAGGGCGCTCTGATATGTAACATCAAAGGATTTGTTGCTGCTGGTTTGTGGAGGTTATCAGCAGTTTGTGAATCATTAACATGACATCAACACAATGTCATTAACATTAGCCCTGCAGTGGAGCTCCTAGTGTGAAGAAATAGCCTCTGGTTTATACATGTTTACTGAGGAGGACGTTAAAGTATTCTGTTTTTTGATTGTTTTATTTGTGACAGATGAAGGTCAGACAGTGTGTGGCTCACCTGCAGATCTCCAGGGCAGCCGTCTGGGTGAGGTGGGCGTCCAGTTACGGACACTGTGTCACCAAACTCTGGGCTCTTGGGACTACCTCTTCTTCGTCCTTATTGGTTTTGCCATCTTTGCGGCTGGCACTGTG
>NW_026571519.1:0-25000 GCF_026225935.1 Boleophthalmus pectinirostris | reverse complement strand
GGTCGCCGTTGCAACTGTTGAAGATTATGTTTCATTTAGACATAAAGTAAATGGGAGCTGGTTCATTCAGTCATTGTGCCAGCAGCTAAAAGAGGGATGTTCAAGGTAATTCTACCATAATATATTCATTTGTATATTTTATATTCATATGTAATAAACAATAATGGTGGTCGTGTGTGTTTTTTAGGGGTGATGACATTCATTCCATTCTCCAGCGGGTCAACGATGAAGTAAGCCAGAAGGAGGGAAATCCAGATAAGCCAGGAAAAATTAAGCAAATGCCAGAGGTTCATTACACTTTGACAAAGAAATTAATCCTGTCAGCATATCACAGTTGAAAAAAATATTGTTTTATTGTAGTAGCTAAGTAAAATGTATCTTTTTAATGTAACAGCCTGTACATTTACAACCGGCTGTAAATAAACTGTTCCTTTTAGGTCTATATATGTTCCTCTAGAATTTATTTCACTGCATTTAGTATTTTTAGAACTACCATTACCAGTATATCTTGTGAATCAATAAAGTTTGTCTGAATCTAACCAAAATATGTATATGGATTAAGTTCTCAAAATTTTGCATCTGAAATACATTCATTTCAATGCAATTCATCTGCAATAGGCCTACACAATGTCTGCGCATTTTCCACTTTTCTTAATGCACATTAATGGAGTATTACGGTAAAACGGCGTCGTTGTCAAGACAACCGCGCTTGCCCTGCTGGTGAAGGGACTGCTCTGTCAAGTGGCACTTAATCCTCGCTTTACCTCCATACCAACAAATGTATTGTTGTATAACAAGCGGAAGTGGATCTCATATATTTTAGTCCCGTGTTAAAATGGAAAACTACTCCCCTGACGGATATTCAGCGGGCCTCGAAGGACCACATCACGAAGAGGTCATAAGCGCTTCAAACGAAGCTGTTGCCTTCATGGGCAACATTGGTGAGTGAAATGGAGGAAACAGCGAGTCGGGCTCTTTCAGATTTTCCCCCCACAGATGCTGACCTATTACGTGTTTTTCTTATTTTCAGTGTAATAGGCTAGTTCTCTTTTCCATTAAATTGTACATGTCTAGTATTAGATTTTAGGATATAGCATTGCGTCCTATCCACTTAGTTAATTAGGCCTACTCTTTAAAAGTTTATTTGGCTTCAGAAGTTTTGGGCAGTGATATTAGACTTAACATTAATCATTGACAGTCTGTTGTTGTTATATTGTACATCCTCAGATCCCGAAGAGCTGCAAAGGTGTGTCTTCACTGATTACCTGGTTAGCCTGTCGGAAAGTGGACGAAACCTGGGGAAATTCACTGTGTGTGTGGAACTTGCCTGCAAAGCCCAGCAGCCCTGCATGCTAGTGCATGCACAAAGCCAAGGGGCCATTGAAGAGTCCCCTTGTGGGACCACAGTAACAGGTGAAGTCTGCATCAGCTGTCAGAACAAAATTCACCATAGCCTTTACATATTTTAAACCTTTTGTCTTTATTTCTCTTTTAAGCTTATGTTACATGTGACCTGGAGGTGCTGGAGGAAGATTATTATGAGTATATGAAGGTGGGACAAAATGTAGCCTCTCTAATCATGAAAGATAGATTAAATTGATTGATTAGTTTATTTTTTGCTCACATAAGAACTGTATAAAATACTTGTATGTTTTAATGTTCAGCTTGAGGGCCGCAGTTTGGAGAAAAGATGTCACATAGCCCAGCGTGATGGTAATATTCTCATCACTAAAGTTACAACAGAAGGACAGGTAAGACTTTATTTTGAATGCATGTCACCTTTTCATACAATTACATGTGTGTTCCTTTGTTTTTGTTGCAGGAGGTGAAAGAGCAAAGTGCTGCTTTTCCCTTGTCTGTGACCAGGGGTCTCGTAACCGAAGGATCCCACTTACTGCTGATGCGTCTTTTTGCTCTCAAGGAGAAAGTGCCAGAAAACATGATTTTCATTTCCATTGACCAAAATTTACACATCATCAGTACCACATTTGTATGTAGCATTTATTTCACAGCATTTTCCCCAGTGGTTATTTACAGACTTTCATTATTAGTGACCTACTGTCTATTTCTTGTTTCAGTAGCATACATCTAATCATATTTATTTTGCACATTAGTGCTTATCAGTGATGGAAAGAATGCTTTGAAAATGTATTTAGTTACATAATACTGAATACATGTATTCAAATAAAATTACAATAACATATTCTGACACATGGGCCCATTCGAGTACTGTATTCTGAATACTTTGAATAGTTTTATTTTGAGTTGCATTTACGTTATAGTGTAAAGATGCAACATAGGATTAAAAACATTTCCTATTACTCATTAGAGATGAGAAAATCGCACACGCACTCATCACAGAGTTTCTCACTGATTATGTGCATTTTAAAGCCTAAATTAGAAAGTACTAAGTAAGAGCAGTACATGTATTCAGTTACTTCCCAATTCTTGTGTAGTTTGTGTGATGGTTCTGTAATTCGTTAACGTCAGCGTTATTCTGACATGATTTTGCTAATACTCCAGAAAGAGCTGGGTGTGGAGAAGGAGGAGATTGGTGGAG
Source organism: Boleophthalmus pectinirostris (assembly GCF_026225935.1). NCBI lineage: Eukaryota > Metazoa > Chordata > Actinopteri > Gobiiformes > Gobiidae > Boleophthalmus > Boleophthalmus pectinirostris. The sequence goes on along the minus strand of NW_026571519.1, from coordinate 22,440 downwards.
AGAGTGTGGAGGTATTTGGTATAAAGAGGGCCCTCCTATTTTCAGAGGACTGTCCCCAAACATGGCAATGCTACTTCCTGCCTGATGGGTAAGTGTAATCAACAAGCAAAGCACATGCAAATTCCGCTGTGATGTTTAGCTATCAGACATTTGCTATTTAGGCATATGGTCAGCAGAATGCAGCTGGGGTCTCCAGTGGCTGTGAAGATTTTGGAGCTTCCATCACATCAGGAGAAAGGTGCCCACAAACTCACTGCTACATGAAATGTATGAACAAGCTGGTTATATAGTATTTATATGTTTAATAGTGGTCAAGATTGAGACAAAGTCCCTTTCCTGGGAGGAAGACATGCAGATGCGATCCAAGTTTCTGGATAGAAAGGTAGTATTCTTACATAATACTTTGTAGAATAATGGGGAGACTTGCCAACATAGTGACATTTTCTCTGGGACAGGAGGAGTTAAAGGTGGACCATGCCTCCTATCTGAGACGTCATCCAGAGATCCAAGCTCTAATATCTGACTTTCTGCAGTTTCTGCTTCTGAGAAAACCAGATGATGTGTTTCAGTTTGCCAGAGAGTACTTCCTCCCATTCTCCTGCCATCAAGCTCAAAGTGAAAGCACTCAAGCTGTGGAGCCTTTGATATAAAAATAATTGATCTAAAATTATTCATGACACCATGACTGTGATAATAGACTACATTCTTATTTTCTGATGTCCTAAATGAACAGTAAGAGCTGTGCACTAAATGTTTGGTTACTTAGAGACTATTGTTAAACAATCATATTGTTTCGTTTTTATTTGTCTGTTTGTTTTTTACTATATTTGGGCACTTATCGTTTTATGATTCAAATTTGAAAGTGAAAACAGAAGGCTAGAGGAAAATATTAAACAAAACCTTTGACGCTGCTCAGCCACTTGATGGTGCCAAATTTCTTTACGTGAACTAATTACATTTGTACTTGGTTAGAAATTTTTAAATAAAATCGTATTTAGTAAGCCATATATTTTCTGAATTTGAAATAAATTACCATTGAATGCAAGGATCAATGAAAATTCTGTACATTTAGTCCATGAATCTGATTTAGTCATGACAGTTCCATGAGGATTGTTTTTTCGCGGAAGTGACAGTTTTGTGTTTCCTGTGAAAATGAAACTATTTACCAGGTGACACGGAAAGTTTTACCGCTTTTGTAACAAAGTTATGTTGTCTTAAATTAGTGTAATTAGTGTCAGCACCTGTAATGCTGTGGGTTTATCCATATCAAAAGAGGGGAAAGCTTCGTTCGATATTTTACGAGACTAAGGAGTGGTAAGTTTAGACCATACTCTAAATTGTTCAACTTGTCTTATTATGATGGCATCTAAAATTTCGGCTACGGGTTTGCGTGTAATAAATGTGTGAAAGTGTACTATACTGTAGATGAGTTGTTTTTTTTCTTTAGGTGTCTTCTTTTATATGTAGTTATTATTCCTTGACCTGTCATTGAGTTCGTCTTTTCCACGATACGAGGAAATAGCTGAGGAAAAGTCAGTTTACTGGAAGAATTGGTTAGGCGATTTATTAACTTCAAGTTAAATTATAGTTTATTCATGGAGTTGCCTATACAGCTCTACAATTACAAGTCTTGTTTGTAGGTCTTCTTATGTCAAGTAGCCTAACTGTAATCCCCAAAATTACTCTACACCAGTATTCGACCAGTATTTAGGGAAGACACCAAAAGTACTCAGTTTGGGCTTAAAATATGATGTTTTAGAATGACACAACATAAATAAAATAATGCACACAATTCAAGTAGCCTATGTCCAAAGAATAAACTACAAAAATAGCCTATCTAATCTTTTATAATATAATAAAATGTCACTCTAAAGCTTTTATAGCTATTGGATTTTATTGATGCAAATGGTAAAAGGTAGAATGTACTTCTCTTGTGTTATTTTACGTGTGCCTCTCCATAGGAATCAATGGACAGGCTTACTTTGTCCAAAATAGACGAAGAGCTGGAGTCATCAGAGGTAGCTGCCCTGCGCTTTCTGTGCCTGGATGTTGTCAACAGAAAACGACTGGAAACTGTAAGTTTAGGAGTACTTCCAATTTATTTAAAGGATATTCATTCATTTATTTACAACAGAAATGTATGTGTTGCTTGTAACAGGTCACAGATGCTAAAGGGCTTTTTATGAGGCTCCAGGAAAAGGGTCTCCTGGAAAATTATGGTTTCCTTTGTCAGCTGCTCCAAACCATCGGCCGAAATGATCTTGTCAACAACTTCTTAAGGACAGGTTACAGTCAGTGTACAGAAGCAGATGCTAATCCTATGCTGTCACATTACAGGTATTACAATTGGTTTGACTACTAAACTGAGCTGTTCTTTGTTGATTTTTTTCATTGATGTTTCTGCCAGGGTGATGCTGTATCAAATATACGAGGACATTACTAAAGAAAACCTTGAGAAGATGAAGTTTTTATTAGAAGACAAGTTAGGCAAGGGACAAGCAGAGAAGTGTAATGTAAGAAGACACGTAAATCTTTAGTCTTTAATATCAATATGGCCTATTAAAGAAATTTGAACAATAGTATCAAAAATAACTTGGTTTTCCACTACAAATTGATGCTGTGTATTGTGTATTGTATATTTTAATTAATTTAAATTAGTTTTCTTTCTCCTGACAGACAGCCTTGGATGTGTTTGCTGAAATGGAAAAGAAAGGCCTACTGTCAAACACAAACTTGAATGAACTTTTAAATGTTTTACATGAAGTAGATGTCGAGATAGCACAAAGTAAGTGTCACAGAGCTTTAAAATACTTGTTAATTAAAATATTTGTAACTGTCTAATTTTACTGTATTTGTAGGACTACAGTCACAGTCCTACATGAATTACCAGGTGTGTTATATTATACAATGGCTTTTTTATAAAAAATTTTTATTCATGTATGTAGATGATGTAGACATTTTACCTTGTTTTGCTTCTTTCAGAACACATTACCTCACAGAATTCAACCTAGTCTGTCAGTAACAGAGACTCAACCAAGCTGTATGTTCCCCTGTTCTTGATATTTCACTCTACACCCAATTAACAGCTGCTAAACTTTTTTGTATTTTTTTGTAGCTGGCACTGGCAGTTGTGTTTTCTCTGACGCTGATACAACAAAGTCCTTCTCTTCAGTTGATGAAGTAAGTGCATCAATAGTTCCAAAGTCTTAGCACATATCACATTGTATACATCATGTTAACAGTGTTCTTATCATTATATGTGGTTGACTTAGACGGAGTACTACCTTTTCACTCATGATCCCCGTGGTTTGTGTCTGGTCATCAATAATGAGACATTTTATGGCAACCTTAAAAATAGAGCTGGTAGTCACGAGGATGCAAGTATGTTAAAAAAAAATATATATATATATATATATATATATATATATATATTTTTTTTTTTTTTTTTTTTTTTTTTTTTTTTACTAATTAGTAATGTATGAATGAAGACACATGTTATTTCATTTCCCTCAGGAGCTCTCTATGAAACATTCACCTCTCTTGGTTTCCTGGTTGATATTCACAAAGATCTAAGTAGTGTTCAAATGACGGACTTATTAAGATCAACAGGCATGAGGAACTTCTATAATGACGACGCCTTGGTAGGTAGATGTGGCGTAACCATATTACAAGCTAGTGTGCTTTGTGTCAGAGTACAATAAATACAAGACAAGACTATGTGTGGATTCATACTTTTTGTTTTGGTCTTAGTTTTAGCATAGTTTGAGTCTAAATCTATTTTTGCTTTGGTCCTTCAGTAGTGCTGGTTTAGTCTAAGATTTAGTTCTGGTTTTAGTCCCATAGCCCAATTTTGATGTGGTGATTTTGCAAGACAAGTGTGAATGCACCCTAAAAAAGATTAATTGCTAATGAATTGAAGTTCCTTGTGGTTTTAGGTGGTGTGTGTGCTGTCTCATGGAGAATATGGCTGTGTATATGGTACAGATGAGAAGACAGTTTCCCTTCGAGAATTGACGCAGCCCTTCAATAGCCACCAAGCACCTTCCCTGGCAGGAAAGCCCAAACTTTTCTTCATTCAAGCTTGTCAGGGGAACAGGTACCAAACAGGATCTCTGCCCTCTATCCAAAAGTCAGAGGATGTGAAAGAACCAAAAGGCTTGGAGGCAGATGCAGGCCCAGTGCAAGGAGAGACGGTGCCCTCTGATGCAGACTTTTTGCTCGGTATGTCCACCGTGCCAGAGTGCAAGTCCTTCAGAAGCACCACTACAGGATCCATCTACATCCAGGAGCTATGCAAGCAAATCAACACATCTGCAAAGAGGTCATTCATTTTATTTTCTATAAAACACTGGGCAAATATTGAAATGATTTTCTCAAACAATGTTTTGTCTTTCTTGCAGTGTGGAGATGGATGATATTCTCACTATTTTAACAAGAGTAAACCGTAACGTCAGCAAAGGTGTTTATTTGAATTATAAACAAATGCCAGAACCCAAATACACGCTCACTAAAAAAGTAGTTTTCAAGTGTCTGTGAGGGAAAAGTATGGCCAGCTTCATGAAATCATTACACTTTACCCCCAGTGCTCCACAGAAAATAAGCCAATTATGTATTTGATGTGCTTTTTCTTTGTTATTCTGCCTAATAAAAGGCTAAATGGTGTAACATTCAATGGTGTAACTGTCTGATTGTAATCACTAATTAGGCTATGTGTAAAACAAACCCATCATGCGTAGACAAACTTCACCTATAAAACTATCCATGGCTTTCAGAATTATGAAAAATGTAGCTATGTTCTTTATTTTGAATTGATACGTGAAATTCTCAGTCCTCAAAATGTTTATTATTTATATAAATTATCTCTAGAAGTTATTGCTGAACTGCAAATGCTCATGTAGGCTACAGGAAACGCAAAAACAGGAAACTGGTTACATGAATGGTGTTCGGTTACAGTGAGTTAATGTAATTAACGTTACATTTATTGTCATCTAATCAAATAAAACTATGACAAAAATACATTTAAAGGAACAAACTACAAGCGTCTGTAAGATTTCATGTTTAGTAATTGCAACAGTTGTCATTTGAAATGTTAAAAAAAAATCTTGGCTAACTCCTAACTTTTGTTAGAAATTGCAGATAAAGACCAAATATTAATGTACAGAAATAATTACAAATTTAAAATATAAATGAATTTATTGATGTGTTGGCCTTGCTAAATTAACTTAACCTACATCAAAATGAGTCAGCTTCACTATCAACCTGCAGCAGGCCTGTGATGTTACCAGAGGAGGCCGCCTTCATTCACATTGACGTTACACATTACACATTCACTCTGCGCAGACATTCTGCTGCTGCTGTTGTTGGTGCTGGTGGATTCCAGCGTACTCCACCCTGCTGTTGCTCGCCATTCTTGCCTACTGCAAGACACGCGGAAACGACACAAACACTACTTTAACACAAGAATACATTTTATTTCCACACTCTTAATTGGATTTAAAACACTTCTAACTTCGCGCGGGAGTAGACCAGCACAAGTTTTACGGTAAGCTAAGTGAAGCTACGTTTATCGTTTGATTTTCAAACACGTTTAAGGAGACCGAAATACCGCATTATATCGATATTTTAAATCTTAAATGTTGAATAATCTTTGACTTGTTCACGTGCTGCTGACGTGTGAGGCGTAGGACTCACCTGAATAGGCTTTTTTGTGCACTGTGATCTGTGAACACTGAACAGGGTTTTCTGTAGAGGTGGGTAGTTAGTGAGTAGCCCAGAATTGTCCTGAAGTAACTCTTTCCTCAAAGTAAGACAGAAGTTTAAAATAGTCTTATCTAGTTAGCAACATAAAGCTTTTGCCACCACACTCTCATGGTGGAGACCAAGGTAGCCAACGTACTTAATACAACTGTACTTTTTAAGTACGAAATATTCCATAATACCACATTTGATAACAATACATAAAACTGCTATACGTACTGGCAGTACTGGCATAAGACAGCAGCTTTGGTTTTTTCTCTCCTCATTATATTTGGACCCTATGTAATCCCCCTAAATTGATAGGTAAAGCCATAGTCAGTCAGATTATCCAAGGCTTATTTTGACTGGTTACAAACCCCTATAACTGGTTTCTGTGGTATTATTCAAACGGCTGACTCATCTGGAGACAATTGAGAAACTTGCTGTTATCACCCTAGTCACAACAAACCACCTGACAGTAACTTAAGAGCAGCCTTGGGACAGCGGTTTTATAAAAGTGTCTTGACTGCGTCAAAATGGATACTTCACGAACTGTCCCACAATCTGTGGCAGATTTTTTCCATAAAGCTCACTGCCCTGTTACTGGGAGCACTCATTGTGATGTAATGGCATGACAAGGTGGAGCCAGCTCAAGCTGTTGTGCTAGAGCGCCTCTCCCTAAACTTCCAGTGATTACACAGCCCTGCTAAGCAAAACTGTCCTGATTCATATCAGATCACGTTATTATGTGTGAAAGTTAATCTTTTACTTTGAAATTATACATACATTTATGACTAAATGTTTGTTTGAACAAAATATTTTAGAAAAAATGAAACACTTGGGCTCTTGCTTCCCTCTTCACAGGTCATGTCCTCAAATTATCCTCCAGGATATGATGACCCAAACAAACCACTGAATCCTCAAGGTGGAAGTTACCCTGCACCCCCACCCTATGGCTTCCCATCCTATGGTGGTCCTCAGCCCAATGCACCTTACCCCCCTGGCCCCAACGCTCACATGTACCCAGGGCCTGGAGGGTACCCACCGGGCCCTTACCCAGGACAGCCTCATGCTGGTGGACCACCTCCCATGCCACCTGTGATGCCACCCACCATCCCTGCAGATGTATTAGAGTCTGGTAATGGTAAGTTCTCATAGATAAACTTGATGGTAGACTGAAAACATTATTTTTTACGTGTTTACGTTGCATCTTAATATTAATTTTAGTACTAATCTCTTTTTACTGGTGCAGCTGATGGCTTTGCAGCAAGTGATGGTGCATGGGACACTGTGAGCCTTCGACATGCCTTCATCAGGAAGGTAAAGAGTCGTAATTATGTCTTTGATTTACTGTGATGCACAGAGTTAAAAACATTTACACATTTACCAGTTAAACTGAACTCCATTCCACACAGTCCATTTATACATTTAGTGTTGTTACCAAGTAAAATGGCAAAAAAAGATTAAGTATACAAAATTGTTATCTTTTATCTTACAAAAACAAAAACTATGGACTATGAAGTTTGACAGAGTAAATGTCTAAATAAAAGCTTTAATAATTTCTATTTAAATCATAAATTACTGAAAAATATTCCATATAGGACTTATAAAAAATGGGAAGACCGTTTTGATCAACCCATTCCATGGAAAAAAGTGTTCCAATTAACTTATCAAACCTCTATAGATTCACAGAATACATTTTTTCAAATTAAAATAGTTTATAACTTTTTACCTACAAAGAAGATGCTCAAAATACGGGGTCTTGAGGAATCTGAATTGTGTTGTTTTTCTTCTAAGGAAGTAGAATATATTGAGCATTTCTTTTGGTATTGTCATGTTGTTGGTGCTTTTTGGGATGAAATACAAAAAATAATTTGTAATATTAATGATGGTTTTGAGCTGTGCCCCCTGTCACTATTATTGGGTTTTGTGGGAGAAACAAAGTATAGGGATATGGTAAACTTCATTATTATTCTGGGAAAGAAATTTATTTTTAAGGCGAAAAATGCTGAATCTATAAATACTGTTTCATCAAAAACGGTGGGTAAAAATGCCCCTTTTCATAGTGCCATAACTTTTGTGTATTCAAATTTATATATGTCTGTGTGCATGTGTGTATGTGCACGTGTATGTATATGGATATGAAATATAGGTATGTTAATACATGTTGATGTCTATGAGTGTGTAGGTGTGTGTGTGCGTGTGTGTGTGTGTGTATACACACACATATACACATATATGTAATGTGTGAATGTATAAGTATGTGTAATGTAATTGTAATGTATTGTTATTGTCCTTGTCATGATTGTATACCTGTGTGTGTATACTAAAAAACGTCAGTGTCTAAACTACACTTCAGATCATGCATTTTGGCTGATACAAGTACCCTTCATTTTTAGGTATCATTACTACTTTGTTTCATTTTAATAATCATTATAACTTGTTGCATTTGTTTGCAGGTCTACATGATTCTGGCTGCTCAACTTACTGTCACAGCTGCCATTGTGGCTGTTTTCACATTTGTGTGAGTGTCTGTAGAATAACTCAATAATTAAATGTATCAGTGCTAGTGTTTGACTTTTGACTTGACTTTGACACCTTTTTTTTTTTAGTGAGTCCGTCCGGGACTTTGTTCAAAAAAACCAAGCACTCTACTGGGCATCATAGTAAGAATTACTCTTATATTGTAGTTCAAATCAAATGCATTGAGTTGGTATGAATTGATGTACCTCTGCTCATCAGTGCCGTGTACTTCGTCACCCACCTGGTGTTGGTGTGCTGCACAGGGCCCAGGTAAGCTGTAGCATAATGATCATTACTAAACATGAAACACTCAATAATGAGACTGAATCTGACTGCGTTTTAGGAGGAAACATCCATGGAACTTGATTCTTCTGCTTGTCTTTGTGAGTGTCCTTATCCACGCTTAATTGTATGGACAATATCAAACACTGTTCATTAAGAAATACCTCCTGTCATAGGTTAAACTTCTTAAAGAAAGCTATTAAATTTGTCCCTTGGTCATGATTTTCATACATCAAACAAGGTCTCCAGTCTATTAAAATGGTTTGAGTTTTCACCAAGCCCACTCCTTTTTTTTTTAAATTTCAGACTTTGGCCTTGTCCTACATGACAGGAACCATATCTAGGTAAGAGTTAACAGTTGAGTTTCACCAAACTTTTGTCTTGTTGCTCCTTGCATTTGCACCTCTACAAGAATTTTGGTGTGCATTTTCTGTTTCTTTTGAACAGTTGAGTTTCAACCTTTAAAAGACATTTTTATAATTCCTCTGCTTGTGTTCTTTAGTTTCTATAGCACAAAAGCTGTGTTTCTGGCTGTAGGCATCACCGCTGTGGTCTGCATTGCTGTCACAGTCTTCTGTTTCCAGACCAAGGTAGAAAAGGCATGAATATTTGATCTTTATCAAACTGCTCCAAGTTGGTCATGTGAATGTTTATAAAGCAAATCTGATTTCACCTTAAGGTTGACTTCACAAAGTGCCAGGGCCTGTTCTGTGTCCTTGGGATCGTAATGTTTGTGACTGGCATAATCACCGTCATCGTGCTGTCATTCAAATATGTAAGTGCAATTCTATTCAATTCATGCAATTTCTATTGGTGTTTTTTAAGGTTGAGCTAAAATCTGTACTCATGTTTTTTTTCCTTTATCAGATCTACTGGCTACATATGGTCTATGCCGCCATGGGAGCCATAGTCTTTACTATGGTATGTCTATTTAAGCGTATTTAAATTTCCTGTCACTCAACAAAATCACACATTTTTACAATGTATCTTTCTTGCCTCTGTCTTGTAGTTCCTGGCTTACCACACACAGTTGTTAATTGGCAACAGGAAGTATTCTATTGGCCCAGATGAGTATATTTTTGCTGCTCTCTCCATCTATGTGGATGTAATCCAGATCTTCCTTTTCTTACTGCAAATTATTGGTTCCTCAAACAGATAAAAGTATTACTGGTAGAGATACATTGGCTGCTTCTAAACTATTCCATGCTTTAAGTTTATAATCAAGTTACATTAATAACTTTATTGTACCAGTCACTATAAAAGGTTGTAGTATAAAATAGAGTAACTACAGCAGATATGTATCATTAATAGCTTAACTCTAGTTTGAGGCAGAGGATGATGGTAAACTATAACTGATCATGTTTTAAGCCAATGAAGTCTTAAATTGATGTAATTGCTCTTTATTACTTTACGGTTTTCAGCACTATTTTGCTACTCTTAATGCTAACATATACAACATTTTCATATAATTTTGTGCCATATGTAAAATAGTCAGTCATGTTAGTTATTTGTCTCAGAATTTTGTTCTACTGGGTCTTTTTGTGGCTTAATCCAACATTGTATTTCCACAAACAACTTACCCATTTTAGATATGAATTTGAATGTAAAATTGGCATAAGCCTTTTGCTGTATTAAATTCTGATTTGTGTAGAACATGTGTATATATATTACATAAAGACTAATAAAGTTGGATTTTCTCAACATACTTTATTTTAGATTGTATTATTAACTATGCACAGTATTTACATTATACATGTAGTCCCCCTCCATTTTAACTTCCAGTGTGCCGCTGGTATCGACTCCCATCAAACTCGCCTTCATTCGACTGCCTCATCCTCTGACGGATCTTCAGTTGCTTCAGTCTGTTCTTGTCGACTTGTCTCTTAGCCAAAATGAAGGTGAGGATTCCAGTTGGGAGGCCGATCATCCTAGAAGTGGCACAGTAGTAAAGAGAAGTTGCAACTCTGTCACTATACTTAATGTGATGAATTTTAATGTAAGTTTAAATGAAAACAGAGGCCCTTTGAACATCTCAGTAAGTAACATATTGTCTTAAGAGTCAGTTAATTAATGCAGTGGTGTCTCTGTGCCTTTACTTTTGAAATGTTGCTTAGTCTGGGAGTAATTTAGGTCTGGTATAGTTAAAACAAATATTATGTAATAACTAAGGATGTAACAATAACCTAAATATTGTGATATCATATCGTCAAAGTTCTCACAATAATATCGTGGAGCATCACAATATAGGAAATTACAAGTCTCTTTGCTTAAATTAAGAGTTATGGTGCAGCAACAGCTACACAAAGACAGCAGGAACTACATAGACCATGATCCTTTGCTCGATTTCAGTATAGACTATAATAGATAATACAAATAACAGTTCTAAGCACTTTTAAGTCTTAGTTCTTTGGATTAAATCTTGTCAAGGCATTTTAAGAGGAAAAAGTAGCATTTTTGTTAGCCTCCAGAAAATACTGCAATAAATATATACCAAGAGATTTGGATATTGTTACGTCCCTAATCGTGAGCCTCCCCACCATATCCTGAGCTTCCCCATGATATCGCTATAAATATTGTACCATGAGGTTCATACCGTGACGATATCTTATCATGAGACCTGGAAATCATTACACCCCTAGTAATAACTACAAAGAACCTAACCGCTAAAAACAATTGGTATCAGTGGTGGAAAGTAACGAAGTTCAAGTAAAGTAAAAATTTTAGGTAAATTTAGGTAATTTTAAAGTGGATACTTTGCTTTTATTTCACTTCCTCTGAGAGCAGGTATCTGTACTTTCTACTCCACTACATTTTGGAACAGGATTGAAAAGTTAATAATAATAATAATTATTATTATTATTATTATTGTTTGTTGTTGTTGTTTGACAGCTGCAGAAAAGTTTTAAGGTTTATTTTTTAGCACATTGATTTTGAATTTCAAATTAACTGTTTGAAATGAATTGTATGTATAGTGAGTGTGCTGATTTTATGTACTTTTGTGTGATTGTTGCTGTACTTTTCCCTGTCCTGTAGATGATTTTACATCAACCTGCCAAGGGACTGAAGATGGAAATTAGCCACGCTGCCAATAATCTTTACACATTTACATTTTAATTGACCATTAATATGAGCTGTCCCTTTACAAATAAATATAAGAATAAGAAACATTTGTAGTTTGAGCAAACAAAATTATACAAGTAAAAACAGCTAGAACAAAATGATTAAATTGTTTCTACTGAACAAAATTCATCACAAATCTGTATTAAAATGACTACATTTGAATACTTTTACAGTACTTTGTACACTTTAATACTTGTTACTTGAGTAGTTTTCGCTCCAGTATTTGTACTTTTACTTAAGGAACAAAATTGAGTACTTCTTACACCACTGCTCAGGATATATTTCATTTAACAAATAGAAATACAGAATACTAACCAGGCATATCCAATTTTCATCATTGGATTTTTGGCTTTTCTTTTGGGGATGTACTCGGGCCCTTCCTCCTCCTCCTCTTCGTGCACTGTGACCTTTGGGTTCTGCTTTGGAGGGGAGCTCTGCTGAACGGGTCTGGAGGAGCTGCACATAGAGGAGGCAGGAGGCACATCCAGAGGCCTCCTGTGAGCAGCTGATAACCCGGAACACAGGGCACTGTGCGTCAGCAAGGACCGTACAGGAGCAAAATGTACATCTGAAAAAAACGGAGGACTTTGTTGAATCATAAGCCACTTACACGGTTATGACCAATTTGCGCTTATCGTTCAAGTTGCTTAACTACCGACGCAGACACGCAGGCTCAAACATTTACTAACTTAACAGGCGTAAATATTCGTTATCGAAAGAACAATATTGGTGTCACAATGGACATTTACCGGTCACTTATTTACAATTTACCTTTCCATGATATCCGTGTTAACGCTGTCCTGAAGGCCGCCATGTTGATTAGACTACACATGCGCAATCCCCAATGTTTTGGATCAATACTGCCACGCAGTGGCTCATGAAAATATTTACAGTAACCGTTGCAAGACAAAAGTGGGAGGAATATTTTATTTCATCAAATACAGTGCTTCTTGCCATAATGTTACAAAGGAGCACACGAAACAAGAGCTTAAATGCCTCAAAAGGCCTATACAAAATTAGGCATTACAGTTTAGAAAAAGTAACATATTTACAAGTCTGACCCCTCTCAAAAACAAGATTTCCAGAATATTTGTGGCAGTCAAGGATTTTTATCAAAGTTCAAACATCTTTGATGCTACAGCTATGTATTACATATGAGTATTTGAAACCAATGAAGACATACATTGGACAATGTTCAGTTTAATCTTCAAGGATGTAATTGGGATTTACAACCAACACTGCCTCCTCTTCTGTGATTGCAGATTCTGACCCCTTCAGTCCAGACTGTGAAAGCTCAATAAGGATGTGATCCTGAAAAACACAGCACTTTAGATATAGCTCTTACAGTTTGGATGGTGGCAAATAAATACTTACATAGTGAACAAGTCGGTGAATGACCTTCTCTACAAGTGCCTTCTTATTTATCAGATCCTCCTCAGACTCAATATCTGCTTCAATCTCCTTCAAATACCAGTTCACCACAGCACTCTTCTTCAGCTCCTCCTCTTGCTCAACTGTATGGCCAGACAATCCAATTAAAAATATACATAAGCATAGAACAACAAAAACTGTCCAATCTCACACTCCTGACCTTCTTCGGCTTTGCGCAGATGCAGAACTAGGAGGTTGGAGATGCGTCTGTACTCAGTAAAGGACAGACGGAGGGAGGGTTTGAGCTGGCTGTCAGAGTGGCCGTTCACTCCATTCACGTGTCCATTGACCCCGTTGATGTGTCCATTCACTGCATCATGGCCATTGATGTCGTTCAACCCGTTTACTCCATCCCCACCATTTGCCACGTTTGCTATTAGTCAATTAGTACAATTAGGGGATGCAAGACTAATGGTAAAGTGCATTCACTGAAAATTGTGTGTACCTTCTTCATGCTGCTCCTCTTCCTCCATCTGTTCTTCATGCTCCAGATTTATATCAGGCGTTTCAACTCGAATAATGGACTTGTTCAGGAGACGAAAAGCTTCTTTTACATGTTTGGGCTGAACCTGAGGGCAAATATATGCATATAATAATTTTATAAAAAAGGCAATTAAATCTGTTCCCAGCATTAAACTACATACCTCATCACAGCAGTGCATGCGGGCCATAGACTCAGACAGGCGGATCATACTCTCCAGTTGGCGTACAGTGATCCTCCAGGCTGATTTGGACACGCCCCCAGAGCCATCCCGTTGGCGCAGACGTTTGTACTGCTCAACAATGAACTCTTCAGACTCAGTGGAGATCTACACATTGAACAAGACAAGGCATTTAAAGTTAACAACACTAAAAGACACATTTAAGAGAGTAGGACTAAAGGCATACCTTTGGTTTGAACTGACGGGCAAAGAGTAGATATCTGCGGATTTCATCTAGAGAATACAGTCTGTCCACAGACTCCTCTACACGAGAGTGCAAGTCCACAATGCGTCGCGCAATGGCATAGTCAGTCACCTGTATTAGTACAACATACTAAATATGTAGTACCTAAACAGCATTGGACTAACTAACTTCGACTAACCAAGTACCTCATTACAGTCATCCACCAGGATGAAGAACAGGTCAAAGCGGCTCATGATGGGAGCCGTCAGATTGACATTCTGCTTCAGACTCTTGCTGCGGTCGTAACGTCCACTGACTGGGTTTGCAGCAGCCAAAATAGATGTGCGAGCATTCAGAGTGGCCTTGGGAGATATTTAATTCTCATTAGAAAAAAAAAAAAGAAGAAAGATTGTTTGGTCTAAAAGGTTGTGGATAAAATGCATTACCTTGACTCCAGCTTTAGTGATGCTGATGGTCTGCTGTTCCATGGCTTCATGGATGGCCACCTGATCCTTTAGGTCCATTTTGTCGAACTCATCAATGCAGCAAACACCCTTCAAATATATAAACATTCATGTAAATGCGACTGAAATGGCTGCGAAATTGCTACATTTGAAGACTCAAACTCACATTGTCTGCAAGCATGAGGGCTCCAGCCTCGATCACAAACTCATGAGACTCTTCATCTCTAACCACAGCAGCGGTCAGACCAGCTGCACTGCTGGCTTTACCACTGGTGTACACTGCTCTGGGGCTGAACTCCTCCACATGTCTGGACATAATCAAGTAACATTTTTATACCACTGGAACAGCTATGACATAAAATAATGAATAAAATCTTTGAGCTTTATCATACTTGAGGAACTGGCTCTTTGCAGTACTTGGGTCCCCAACAATGCAGACATTGATGTCTCCTCGGAGTGAAGTGCCCTCCATAGTTGTTTTAGGAACACCTCCAAAGAGCATGAGCAGGACACCACGTTTAACCTCATCATTACCTGTTCACACAAAAAGACTGCATTAGGAATAGGACCTACTTCACTGCATAATAAACTAAATGTCAATTCACTGACCATGAATAGTGGGGAATAGACTGGTACACAGATTGTGGTAAAGATTCTTGTCTTGGCTCATTTCAAACACCTTCTCCCACTCTTTCTCTGTCATCTGACTTTTAATACTTTCAGCTGTCTGGTCCTCTTCGCGCAGCTCTTTGCCTCCAAACTATTGAAAAGGCAGGCATTAGGTTAACAAATTCATTCAATGAAAGTTTTAAGTCCAGTTATGGGACATACGCGGGGGTTAGTGGGAGCCACGTTGCAGGCAAGGAAGGCCAGTCTATAGGACAGTTCTCTTACTCCCAGTGCCTTAAGTCCCCTCAAACCCTCTGCTTCAAAGCCCTGTGGTCCACCAGCTACTCGGGTGCTTGTCTCCGCACGGACCCCTGGATGGAAAAAGTCACACGGTCTCATTATTACAACTTCCTAATTTCCATATTTATAACCCACCCCCTTTTTTAATATCAAGATGACTGGGGTTTTATGCTAACATGAGTAACAAAACATTCAAAAACATTCAGACTTATACCGTACCTTGAGTGGCAAGCTGTGAGACGTCTGGGACAACAATCAAGGTTCCAGTGAAGTCGCAACGGTCTCCAGCCTGAGCCGTCTCTACAGCCTCTGCCCTCAAAACTATTTCCAGTGAGCGTGGAATTGAACCACGGGGCAGCTCTGCTTGGGTCTCCTGAATACGAACCTGATCATAAACAAAATACATTCTGATTTAAGACTCTACTGTTCTTAGATTCCAATTAATCACCATGAAAAACAAAACTATACCTTCTGGAAATCAATAAACTTGGACTTGTGTGTGTCGAGGTGAAAACGTGCACGGTTGTTGCAGACAGGGTTTCTGCAGATGGTGGGAGGGGAATATTTAAACTGCTGTGGGACATCTTTGATCACAGCCTGGCAGTCCATGCAAATGAAGGTTCCACTCACCTGAAAAGCATTAAAATACAATATACATACAAGTTACAAAATACAAGTTTGTGTTTTTAGAACAGAATGACACAAAGTGCTTCCTATTGAAATTTAATAACTCTTACCAGTTCAGGGTGCACTGGATGCGTCCTGACTACCTGACCACTGATTCTCACCAATGATCCGATACGCATAGATGACAGTTCACGGATCCTACAATTATACAAACACACAATCATGCAAATAATGGAAAAAAAAAAAAAAAAGAGTTTAAAAGCAAGTAATGAGTAATGCCATTTACTTGTGTCTGGTTGGTAGGTCCTGAATGGCAACATAAAACTCCTTGGTCAATGGAACATTTCCATGATCCCGAGCGACATTTCGGACAGCACGGCACAAGAAGGGATACACCCTGAAAACAGACAATGATGAAGTCCCATGTACTACTGTTTGTGATAATGACACATCAAAACTGCATAACATTTGTTTGTGTATATTGGCTATGTATCTAGCCCAATACAGTGGTACACATATTTATACATTTACGTACAACTGAGTTCATGCAATTCA
The DNA here is from genome assembly GCF_026225935.1 of Boleophthalmus pectinirostris. Classification (NCBI taxonomy): domain Eukaryota; kingdom Metazoa; phylum Chordata; class Actinopteri; order Gobiiformes; family Gobiidae; genus Boleophthalmus; species Boleophthalmus pectinirostris. Next base: position 5,908 of record NW_026571519.1, on the reverse strand, counting down.
TATTTTATTGGCCATTTGCTACCATTTTTAAGTTCTTAATCTATTGTTGAGCTACTGTGACCAAGTACAGACCATCCATTATGCTTAAAATAAACCTATTAATCTTAAAACAAAAGGAGGGGGGACAAGCCATCAAGCTATTCACTAAAATTTTTGATACATGGTGATACTTCTTTAAATGCAGAAAATTGTAAAGTTTTCTGCTTAGAAAAGCTGTTTCATTGTCCTACCTAGGACAGTGGAACAGCCGCTTACCTGTAGTACTCCTCCTGAATAGTGGTGGCCAGCTCTTGGTTGAAGCCCTCCAGATCTGTGAAGCTCACCAGCAGCGTGTTCCTCTCGGGCCGAATCAGCTCCTCCGCCTCACGGACGTATTTCGCCTCTCCGTCCACGCTCTGGTACCTGCAAAAACACAAAATGTAACTCTACGATCGTATATGATCGGTATTTGCATTATTGCACACTTGTTTCTGGGGCTTTATTTAAGAAAGGAAGAGGTCTGCTATAAAGGCCATAAGAAGTTACTTACTCTTCAAGGAAAGACTGGAATAACTTCTGACATTTCTCCGCCAACTCGTCCTTCACGAGCTCTGCGGCTGTTTCTGCGGTGGCTGTGGCTACGTCCATGTCGAAAAAAACGTGAAAGCAGTTTTAAAATGTTCAGAAAACGAGATAACAGGGCACCAATACTCCACTCCGCACCGACACACGGACAGGTCCTGACAACAGAGAACACTTTCGCGCGAAAAGACACACCACGTGACGTTTGGCGCGCCATTTTAGACCAATCGGTGACAACATGCAAATATCTCAATGTTTAGAGCCAATCAGAAGTCGTTATGTTGGATTACGTACAACGTTTCTGCATTTTCTCGTTTTCCTACGAAAAAAGATGCACATAATCCAGACACGGTGGGAAACTGGTATTATTTCCGTAACTGTACGATGTTAATTTATTGATCGCATTGAAATATGTTTTCAGTTGTGTAACGTTTGTAATATGTCACATATTTCTTCCCCCATAAGAGTCAAAAGATGACCACTAGGGGAGGATGTTTCCCAGCTGATCCTTAAAGCAGCAGGGATGTCCAGACTTGAGTTCATTCAACACGGCTATAAACATACATATAATAAATACATATATAATTTAGTGATGCTGTTATTAGTTGGGTTCTGAGCAAAGTATTTCGCCCAATGATAGGTCACACAAACATAACAAACACAACAACAAATCTTTAAATTTTTCTCACTCTCCTTTTACTTACTTTGATACCATTATAAACCATAAACTTCTGTGCTTTCTTTATTAATATTAGTTTGTGCGACCATAGAATGAAATTTATTTTTCTATATGTAAATATTTGTAAAGTTCCGTGATCAATGTATATAAGAAACTACATCATTTATGAACCTATGTCATGAACGGGGGGGTTATTGGCCCTCGCCACTAACAAAAGTTAGAGGCGAGGGGTATTGTTTCGTCGGTTTCTTAAAATTCTTATTATTCTTTTTCACCACATTGAATCGCATTTTTGACCCCCTGAACATGGACGAAAAGTCCCCAAACCGGGGACCAGATCGATCGGTCCGGCGAAAAATTCGATAAAATGGGCATCGCAACAATAACCCGAGTGACAAGACTCAACAGCGCCGCCTAGAATTGGACCCCTATGGGAGTGGGGACAGGCAAAGTTTGTCGCAGGGAAACGAAATTCGGGACAGTGATAGAGAACAATGTGACAAGACAAAAGATGAATTGGAGCATGTCTCTATGACAAACAGGAAGTCGGCCATATTGGATCAAACATTCGCCGCCGTTTTGACTTGGGCGTCTAAAAAAAAGATTCAAGTCCCCGGGGTTTAGTCCAAATGAGCTCAGATATGACATGTCACATCTACAGACATAAACTCACAGAAGTTGTCAACGTTTTTTGGGATACTCCTTACGGTTCGCCCGTAGCACGCCGGCGAAAAACGCCATCATTTCCTGTTTTTTCAGTGACCCGTCACGGCCACAGGTATTGTTCTAGAGAGCTCAATGTAATGAAAAATATGAAATTTAATAAAAGTGAACTCTATAGCGCCCCCTAGCATAGACGTGAAACGTCAACATTATCGGATTAGTACCAAATTCAGGGATTAAATTCTACACATGAATACAAGCAAAAAAGTCCATTATGGACATGATGCGTTTTCCACTACTGGCCAGCAGGGGCGCAAAGACTCCCCCAAAAAATTGTTAAAAAAATATTACACCCACAGGCTTAGTCCGAACGTGCTGAAATTTGAATCACTAATGCCTGATCACGGCCTGAATATAATACACTATAAAACATATGAAAAGTGAACTCTATAGCGCCCCCTAGCATAGACATGAAACGTCAGCATGATCAGATTTGGACCAAATTCGGGGATTAAATTCTACACATGAATACAAGCAAAAAAGTCCATTACGGACATGATGCATTTTTCACAGTTGGCCAGCAGGGCCGCAAAGATTCCCCCAAAAATATTTTAAAAATTATTACAGACACAGGCTGAGTCCGATCGTGCTGAAATTTCAATCACTAATGCCTGATCCCAGCCTGAATATAATACACTATAAAGTATATGAAAAGTGAACTCCATAGCGCCCCCTAGAATAGACATGACATGTCAACATAATTGGATTTGTACCAAATTCAGGGAATAAGTTCTATGCATGACTATGAGCAAAAAAATAAATAACGGACATGGTGCATTTTCCACTGTTGGCCAGCAGGGGGCGCAATGTCTCCAAAAAATATTTAAAGGTGCATTATGTAATTTGTCTAATGGACGAGCTGTCGGCCTGGGCGGATGTCGGGAAGAGAGGGTGACGTGCCGGGTGTGATGTATTATTAGTACGGTATCCGTAGGATTACGTCATTACGTATGTGCGTGATGTGAGCGGGAGTTGTATCGTCGTTCCTGACGTATGACATAAAGCTTTTGTTAAAATGATCTGTCTTCATGCCTCCTAAATATAACAAGGTGTCAGAAGATAACGCGAAAATAGAAAATGGCACAGTTTCAACCACCACAGAACCTGAGTTTGCATGGCAACCTAGCGGAAAATTGGAGAAACTGGATTCAACGCTTGGAAGAGAAGTCAGAAAAAGTGCAATGCGCCACATTTCTACATGTCGCAGGAGAGGAGGCGATAAAAGTAAGCAACACGTTTCACTTCGCAGAAGATGAAGAAGGCAAAATAGCGGCACTCAAGAAGAAGTTTCAAGACTATTGTGAGCCACGAAAAAACTTACCTTACATACGGCACATGTTCTTCACCAGAGCCCAGAAACAAGGTGAGACCATTGATGCATATGTCACGGATTTAAAAAACAAAGCCAAAGACTGTGAATTCGGAGCTTTACATGATTCTCTGGTGCGTGACAGAATAGTGTGCGGTATAACAATTGATCAAGTGAGAGGCAGACTGTTACGTGAAGCAGATCTGACGCTGGACAAAGCTCTGGATATATGCCGGGCCAGTGAGCTCACAAGCAGCCAAGTTAAAGCACTAACTGAAGAAGTGGAAATGAACAAGTTGAGAACAGTCAGGACAAAAGAATTCAAGAGTACACAAAAAACTGTGCAAAAAGAGACCAGTTGCAACAGATGCGGATTTAAACATGGAAAAAAACTGCCCTGCGTATGGTCAGACGTGCAATGTATGCCATAAGAAAAATCACTATGCCAAGATGTGCAGAACGCAGAGACAACGTAAACAGAATGGAAAGAAAGTTCATGCGGTGGAGCAAACTGAAAATGAAACGGAGATGTTCTTGGGGACACTCGAAGTGGAGCACAACACAAATGTTTTTGAAATGGAGTCTACAAAGACTAACCAAGCAAAAGACATATGGACTGAGAGATTTAAAATAAAGAATAAAGTTGTGACATTCAAGTTAGACACAGGCGCAGATTGCAACGCGATGTCAATCAAGACACTGGATGCGCTTGGGGCCGGTGACAAAATTCAGACGAGCAAGACGAAACTCGTTCCATTTTTTGGTCACAAGGTGGCAGCGTTGGGCAAGAAAACACTAACATGTGTACATAAAGGTCAAAAGCACAAAATTGAGTTTGAAATCACACAAGAGGATGTTTCAGCTATTCTAGGAGGGGCTACCTGCTTGAAGCTAGGCTTAGTGAAAAGACTGTATGAAGTTACAAAAGATCACAACATTTTAAAAGACTATAATGATTTGTTTGATGGGCTGGGTTGTTTACCTGGTCAGCACCACATACAGATAGACCACACAGTCACACCTGTGGTACATGGCCCTAGGAAAATACCAGTTGCACTGAGAGAAAGAGTAGTACAGGAACTACAGCGCATGGAGAAGATGGGAGTGATAGCAAGGCAGACAGAGCCAACTGAGTGGGTCAACAGTATGGTCACTGTGGTCACACCAAGGAAGATACGCATATGTATGGACCCCAAAGATATGAATCAAGCTATCAAACGTGAACACTACCCACATAGCAAAAAATATACGCGGCGGATCCGCATCGGAGTTCACTTGCACATCGCCGCGGATCAGCAACGGATCCGCCGCGATCAGCCGCGCCTCCGCCGCGGATCCGGGTTTATTTTGACGGATCCGCGGCGGAGGCGCGGCTGATCCGCTGCGTATCTCGCGGATCCGCCCAGGACCCGTTTTGGATCCGCTTTCAGAACCGGGTTATCAGCCGCGGATCTGTTTATTGTGTCGTTAGGAGCCTAAATATGCTTCAGATTTAATACTGATCCACTTCCTACTGACCTAAATACACACCAGCAGCATTTGCATTGTAATTGTACATAAACCTTTTACAGCAAGTATTAAAACTAGGATATAAAGGCTTAAATTTTAAAACATAAACTTAAACAATTTCAAAGTTGGATCAGTGATATCCTATCACTAAATCTCATTAGTTAAGAAAAAAAGAAACTTTTTTTTTTTTTTTTTTACATTGTAAACTATATTTATTTAAATCATTAATTAGAAATCTTAGGACATGAATACTTATTATTAATGTTATAGGACTTATATACCCTTTGAGTTAACCAATGCTTCATTCTTAATATGAAAATGACAATTTACAGTTTTTACTAAAAATAGTTCAAGTTAAGCAAAGTTTTTGTTTTTTTTAAATGGCAAAAAACAAATATAAGCTATATGAGTAAAAGCCTGGACAGATGAGACAGAGTGTAGCCATACCATACTGTTTAAAACTTAACTTGTGTTTACCACCACAGTACAATTAGACGGATGGTTGTTCTTATAGAGTGTGCAGTGTGGGAGCTTCAGAGCCTCTGTCTTTAGCTTCAGTCTGAGGCAGAGGTTTTGAGGCAGAGGTGCAGTGAGTCTGGCTCCTCTTCAATCCTACTGGTGAAGATCCAGTCTGTCAGTGTCCAGGACTGGGCTTCCCCTTTCTCACATCTGAAATGACACCAGTGTGTATTAAACACCCCATTACACCTCTTATTCTTGTAAGGAGTTAGAGTTCAGGTTTGTGAAGAACATTGTAAGTCATGACAGTGGCTGTGTGATTTGAACATGAAAGGTAAACACTTGATTGGAGAAATCTATGCACTTACGGAGGGTCAGTCTTTAAACTCCACCACAGCATGTTCTGAAAGAAACAATATGCACAACAACGGGTGTGATTATAATGTGCATATGTTTAGTTATGAAAGTTAATAAAAGTAGGATAATACAGTAAACTTACACAGGGTCTGTCTCTACATTTTTGGAACTTGCAGAGGGAATTTTGTAAAACATCAAATAAGAGAAACACAAATATCAGTTTGGATCATTTCAGGCCACAGTGTTTAATACAAGTGCAGTATTTACCTCCAGAGGGTCTTTATCATGCTGTTATGTCCATCTTCTTATTA
>NW_026571518.1:0-25000 GCF_026225935.1 Boleophthalmus pectinirostris | reverse complement strand
ATATTCCCTTCAGTATTATGTTTGTATATATTATGACTGATTCAAATTTACTTGCTATAACTAACATCGTACCTTCACTGTCATCATCAGTCACAGCATCCACGTCCATCCCAACTATGGATAAAAAAATACAACATTGTTCAGTAAATGGAAATTAAAAAGGAAATACATGAACTGTTAAAAAAAAACTTACCATCTTCCACCTTTACAGGATTATTTTTCCGTTTTGGAGGCATCTTGAGGCTGCAGCTGTATCCACTTCAAATGAAACTATTCCATTTATGAAAACTGTGGCCTCTTCTCCATGGCCGATGTTTCCAGAAAGCCCCACTGGCACATATGTAACACACCGACACTGACCCGAGGAGGAGCAGGTGTGTCTCTCCCTGCTCAGGTATTTAAGTGGTGCGTAAGGCAGCTCCTTGGTGACCGTAACAGACGGACTCCATGAGATGATAATCAGTAGCTCAGGGGGAAGGAAACTCATACAATGGGGTTGTCAATCCACATGCTAATCTATCAAGCAATCCTATACAGAGGGACACCAAAAACTTTGACATTTGACATTAAAGGTCTGGTGGGTACAGTAGATAACAATAGTCAGATTTCTTTGATATTCGTGCAAAAAGAAAGATACTAAAAAGCTTCTTCTTTTTTTTAACTAATGTTTGATCATAAAAATGTTCTTTGAAACAAGTGAAACTGAAATTACTAGATAGAGATTAATAAGGGTATACATAACTGCATATATTAGAATATATCAACTAGTGCTTTATTTTTTACTTTACATGATCTAATTATTTTAGGTCACTCAAGATGGTGAAGTTGAAAATGGTAAATTAGAAAAACGCTGCACACCTAAGCTTGTTTGTTTATATAATATAATCTGACTGTAACCACACTGGGTAAAGTCAAATGACAGATGTGAGCTGTTAAATAATACAAGGAAACAGGAGATGCTATAGTACAACAGAGGAGAGGGTCCAAAGTATTCTAGGATCATAGATAAACTGTGTTTTTCACCAGTAAAAGCGTACAGGAAAAGTACTAAAGCATCCATAATAAATTAACAGTGAACCTTTACCATAGCACTAGTGATGTGGAGTTACTAAAGAAAAGTATTGACACTACTAAAAACTGTATTTTTATAACACAATATAATTACACAAACAAATAAATGATTGTTTTGTTTTAATAATATTTTCATCTGGTCTTGTATTTATATAAAAAAAAAAACATAACTTAAGCAGGAAAGGTCAGACTGTGTTCCTTTTCATTATTGATATGTGTTCATGTGAATATCTAGTTTCAATTAGTCTTAGTATTGTTTAGCATCAAGGTATTGATCTTCTGGACAACTTTATTCTCTATGGCATATTTTTTGTGCAGGTCAGTTTTCTTTAAAACATTTTAGTACATTTTGTTAAAGGATTGACCATTTGATCTGCAGAAAAACAATGAAAGTGAAATCACAGCTCATACTAGACTAGTCTCATTCATTAATGTAGTGAATAGGAGATGCTTGTGCAGTACAGCGGACATTGAGATGTCCGGTAATGTGTAACCCATCATGGCTCAGTTTTCTGTAGGAGCAGACTGGGACACAGCCAAAACACAGCACTAGTTTTAGGGTGAAACAGCGGGCAGCCAGGACATGGATCATGTGGTCACAGGTGTTAATATGGTTCTCAGACTGGGTGCTTTCAGGAACAATGTAAAAAATAAATAAATAAATAATGTGATTAATTTCCTGGCACTTAATAAAAGAATATCACATAAGCACTTTCTACCTTGTCCTATCTCAAATAGCTGCAGAATGAATACTTAATGCTTACTAGCCATTAATTGATAATGTCCATCAATACAACTCTGAAACCACTGTAATTTAATGTCATTGGCTTTTATAAATTGTTAAAAGCTACTTATAACATATTTCAGAGATCCAGCTCGATGACTTTTATATCATTACGTTAGTAAGTAGGTCAAGAAGTTGCCTACATTGGACAGCCAGGTTTGTCATGTATCATCTTGATTGATCTGACCTCAGAGATTGAATATGGCTGTGTGGTAATCTAACAGTCATATTTGGAGGTATGTCTCCTTGCTTAAACACAATTCAGTGTTTACATCCACTAGATAGATATAAACTAATAACGCTGAACATTTCAGTGCAAGAAAAAAAACAAAAAAAACAAACAAACAAACAAAAAAACACTGGTCTCCAGTGGTTGTATATGGGCTAACTCATGGGCTAAACTCATGCAGCAAAATTAAAATAACGTTGTAAAAAGCAAAGCAACTTCGTAAACACGTATTCAATGGACAGCTCATGGAGTCTTTAAGGTGCGTTGTTTTCAATTTACTACTGTCCTTACTGCTTAATATCTTGGCACGTTTAACGTTCGGTGCATCCTCGGCTCCGTCTGCCGCGGAGCCCCGGGCAGGTACCCAGGGCCCCCGTAGTTGGCATGGTGGTGGGGGGGTCTGGAGCCCGGACTTCTCGTGGGCTGTTGGCGAACTTCACGTCTCTGGTACTGTCTTTGTCTGTGGTCGTCCTTCCATTCAATGTCTAGAAAGTAAAAACACTTACTTAGGTCTCTCAAAAATGTCGAAGCCTAATTGAATAAGGCTCATCTTACTTTCATACTCTTGAGGTGCTGAAGATTTCATATTTTCCTTTTGCTCTGCCGCTTTCCTAGCCTCCTCCAGATCCATTGCTGCTTTTAGTGCTGCTCTTTTGTTCTTTTTCTTGTTCTCCTCGTTTTGCTTTTGGAAAGAGACAGACTTTAAAATACTAGCACGTTACCACAGTATGTGTATACACACACACACACACACACACACACACACACACACACACACACACACACACACACACACACACACACACACATAGCCTATGCTCATTACTGTTGCCCTTAGTAATGTTCACTCTACTGCCCTCTTCTGCGCAATTTGTAACGGTACATAAACACAACACTGCGAGTGGAAAGGAGATTTCATTCACAGTGAGAATGTATGCTTTTCAAGGGATTTTGAAGAAATTTAAACATCCATAATAACATGTTAAAAAATTGCTATCGCTATATAGGGGAACCTTTGGCAAAGCAATAACATCTCCATGGAGACAACCAGTAGATCCACTACCAGAAAAGTGACATAATGCTCTTTAAGATATAAACTACAATTTAATTCAGGCTCAGATATGATGCAGTAAATGCCTAGGTACCGTTTGAAGTTTCTTCTTTAGTTCCACATTAGCTTGTTTGTAACTTTTTGATGTGGACTGCAAGTAATATATGGCCAGGCTAAGAAAAGGGATACAAGGTTAAAATTACACAAAGTCACAGCATTTTAGAACACAATATTTACGTTCTACTTACACCATGAGTAATATGAAGGGCAGCACTAGTCCAGGGTTGGAGGCATAGCTGAAGACTTTACCAAACCAGGCTGGGAAGTCTGACTCCAGTGTCTCTTGAATTACATCAAACATACGATTCTTCCCACTGTCAATGCAACAGAATACAAAGTTAGAGAAAAGTACAAACCTAAAGTACTTTTATAGAGGGGCTCTTCTCACCTGAATGGTCCACAGTCAAATGAAGGAGGGATGCTGACTATAGTATATATAGCTGGCAGAGTGGAGAGGAAGAGGATTACTAAGAGCATGGCCATGTAAAAGTTATTGGATCCAGAAGCCTTAAAAACTCTTTCTTGTGGCACATTACAGCACATCACGGCCCAGCACTGGAGATACATGGAGACATGAAGACGAAGGACATTCAAGGCGGGCAAGCAAGGGGCATAAAACGCACCCATCCTGAGTTACAAAACAGGTAAAATACACTTCTGATTAATGTTACACAAAACAACACAGAAAACAGCTTCTAAATACACAGTTGTTTGTGTTACCATATCATTCCTTGGTTGAAGATGAGCCCTAGGACATTGCCGCTCACGTCAAATTCAGAATATGATGGCTTTTGAGAGGGACATAAGAAGAATGAATAAAAATATAATAATATAAACATATAAATATAATATATAAATATATTATGACTCACAAATCCAGCCTCCAGATCCCAGCACCAGCAGTAGTTAAGGAACCGAACAAGAACAGCTCTCAAGAAATCACCAATCAGAAGAGTGATATATGTTGTCATCGTATCAGAAATAATTAGCCGGACAAACTCCTAGGAAGATTAAAGTCGTCACATAGATGTAAATTTTAGCCTATGCATAAAACATAGCGTATAATAATAAAGTGTTAGTGTTACATAATGAAGAACCCCACACACTGACTTGGCCCACCATCGTCTCCCAGCAGGGCCCTCGGGGGACATCAGCAGGGTGCACTGTGATTGGTGGAGCTGTGCTGTTTTCTGATAAGGTTCCGTTATAAAGACTGGCTTCCCACATAGTGATATTATACTTGACTATCTTCTCCTCCTCTCTCTGGGACACATGTTTTTTTAACTACAGCACAACACATAATAGCAAACAAACACACACAAAATCCTCACTTTGACGTTAATCTCATCCATTAGAGCAATGATAAAGGTATACAAGTTGCCCAAAAAGAGGGCGAAGATGCGTCCAAGCTGCCACTGCAGAGCCACACGGGGGTGGTAGTTCTCCAGGGTGCTGATAACGTCAAACAGCATGGGGCAAAACATCCCCAGTAATGACATGACCATATTCACCTGAAAGACACCCAGATCTCAGACTGACAAGTGGGAGGATAAAAGAGCTGATTCATGCATGTCTCAGAGAAGACCGCTAATAGCACAGGTACAGTATACACCAGAAGTCTGTGGGCTACTGTGAGTCACTGGTGAGTTAATTCTGCATCTGTAATAAAATGGAAACTTTTCCTTCTCTTGTTAAGAGAACAGTACTAAGCAGCTGTATCTAAGTCTATTTACCTCATTTCTCTCCCACCAGCTGTGATTCTCCAACCCATCCAGTGTAAACTTCTGAGAGCGCCGCACTACAAAGTAAATGAGGTACCCACTTCCTGCCAAGCAGCAAAGGACCAGGAAATTGGCCAGAACCCGCAAAAAACGAGTCAGGTGGATATTGTCATCTTTTCGACTTTCTTGTTCCTCTAAGATAGCTTCCTAGTTTAGTATATGAAAATGAGCATTACCATTACAACAAAATTATATATTTATATCTTAGATATAAATGTTTACAACCTTGAAGCAGGTAGTAATGGAGGCAAACTTATTGTCTGCGGTTTCAGGGTTTCCAATCAGATAGTCCCAACTAGTGAACATTTTCCAACTGAAATTAAAGCTGTTGTCATCTCCAACTCCACCTTCATTTGCATTACGGGCCATTCTAAAAAAAAAAAAAAAAAAAAAAAAAAAAGGTTTATCAAGCATAAAGCACTGTTGACACTGTTACAAAGAATTAATAATGAGTGTGGCATTATCTTACGTTCTAATGACCACCATGTAGCTATAGGCAACCGTGCCCACACCGACTAGGAAGTAAGACAGAGGCAAGCGATACTTGAGCCAGCCAATGGCACGCTGATTGTTATAATAACCATAAAAAAGCACTGAATACTGTGCATAACCCTGTGGAAGAAAGTCATTTTAAAATAACAAAAAGTCAACAAAATTTTGATTTGTTGACCTTTAATACTTTACTGACCCCAAAGTCCCATAAAACTGCAAAGTCCATGGCACCACCCTCCTCGGCTCTCGGAACAGTCTTTCTCGGAATACTGCCATAGGGACGCCCCATCAGTGCCTGTTTGTTGAAGAAAATGTTAAAGTTTGTATAGGTTCAAAGACACAGAGACTAAAATGTTGAAGATGACTTTTACCTCTGGTACCATGACCAGGCCAAAGGTCAGACCAAACAAAATCATGTTGATACCATACATCCACCTCAAAAAGAGGAAGTATGACGCCACTGAGGACCCAAAATGGCCTGTAGCAGATGGTATATCAGTGAGATTTTGCTCATTGCCAATAACATTAGCTGTTATGAACCTACTTTCTATTTCCTTTATTTTCATTTCCCATGGGATGCAAGCTGTTTTAAAATTTTCAAAATCTCTTTGAAATTTCATCCATTTCTAAATAAAACATACAGAATATTATAATGATTAGTGTTAATACCTAAATACATACGTATTATTTCCTATAACTTACTTTGGTCATCATGACTTTGTATGCATAGAACTTCCTTCCTTTGCCTTTTCCCAGTGCGCCTTCATATTTTTCTACGAACTCCTGAGACTCCCTGTAATTATGAGATATGATCTTCATATAAACTTCTACCAATTGTTTTCTGAAATCACAAAAGGTTTATTTACTTTAAAGTGACTAGTTTCTGTTTCATTGGCCAAGGCTTTCCTCTCAGACCCTGGATAAGTTTTTTCCTGTCCTCCACAGCTTCCTTCAGTTTCTCCAGCTCTTCTGGTGAAAGCATTTCAGGCCGCACCAGATCATCTCTTTGCTCCTCGTCTTCATTCTCGTCTTCACTTGACTCCTGTTCTGAACTATGAAACAGCAATCTAATAAAGTCCAGAACTAACCTAACAACTTAAAAATCGGAACCCAGATACTCATCAATATTAAAAGTATCAAAACTAAAGTATAGACCCCATAGTTTTCATGAATAGTTTTAGAAGATCTTGATCAGAACTAACAGTGTCTATTGTATAAACTCTTTCAACAGTTTTCAGTTTTACCTTAGTTATTTTTTTATAACTGAATGTAAGTGAAAAAAAAAAAGAGTAGGAAAATAATGTACTCATCTTACGTTGTTGTCTTTATACAGATGTCAAATATATTACATCATACTAGTAGATTAACTTGCTAACTAACTTAATTGCTTATGGTATTATTTCATTATTATCTTTGATGTTACAGTACCTTGTTTCGATTACTTTTTTCTTCTTTTTCTTTATTGTCTCCTTTTCCTTCTTTTCTTTTTTGTCTTTTTTTTCCTTCTTTTTGTCTTTCCTTTTTTCCACTGTTTCTTCAGCATCCTTCTCCGAGTCTTGTTCTTTCCTTTTGGTTTTTTCATTCTTCAGATATTTCTTGCTCTTTGCTGCTTTGTCCTTTTTCTCTTGAACCTCCTCTTTATCTTCTTCATCTTCTTGTTGTTCTCTTTTTTTGTGATTATTCTGTGTTTTTCTTCTTCTGCTCCGGTCAAGTTTCTTACCTTGCTCCCCCAGGTCCTTGGTCTCCTCTCCGGCGCTGGAGGCTCGGCTTCTGCTCCTGCCTCTGTTGTGACGCTCTTTGTCATTCGCTTTTCTTCTTCTCTTATTTTTGTCTTGACCATTATCTTCCTGAGAGGTTTGGTCCTCATCAGCTGGAGTTAGGAGTACAACAATTTCACTCAGTTACATCATATTTATATGATTATATTATTTTAGTCTAATGGGAAAAACTAATAACTACCTAACTAATTGTTTAATTGATGATATGAGTCACATGATGTACAACTGTGTGTGTTTGTGGTCTAAAGAATCTTTTTACTGTAATATTATTTCAATCTAGGCCCCTGAACCACTAACTTGCCTAGGATGACCAAAAACTAGAAAATACTAGGACAATATTATGGGAATTCATTAGAAATGTGTTAAGGTATACATAGACTATAAAATACCTTTTTAACCATATGATAATTTTTATCTAAAAATAGGTTTAATAATCCAATATACTTGATATTCTCTTCAAACTTTGTTAGGGTGCACGGCTGTGTTGAAAGTCACTGCACCATTTGTGTTACAAAGATTGATAAAGGATTAAGAAAAACATGACTAAACTAACACAAGAGTGATTTTGTGAGAGAGAAAATTAACTATTCTAATAATGGCAAAAGAACTTACCTGAGTCCAATCCAATGTTAACTGTTGGGAAAGAGATTGTTATTAAAGTACTTTGAATAGAAATGCAGTTACTACATTGTACCACATCCATAAATTGCCTTCTTTGCCTTGTGCCCTGTTTCTCCTCAGATGACCTCAGTTTAAATCCATCCTATTTGTTTTATACCTACAACAATGGGGCTTTTCAGTGGTGGCCCTCAGCACACCTTATTGTGTACCTGGCACTATTGTTCCCTGGTAAAAGGTGGATCAAGGGCCAAACAATGGGGACCACTGACGGACTGAACAGATATTTATGTAGTCTGTGCTTTGATGTGTGTCCTTGGTGTAATCGGAGTGGCTAGCATAAGGGTCATTACGTCTATGTGCATTGAGGGTCACAAAACAGACAAACAGTGGCCTAATGTTATAGAGATGGAGGGATAAAATAAGTGCTAGGAGAGAGCTCCCAACATCTCCCAAAAGAACATCTTAGTGAAATGTTTCAAGATATGCTGAAAGAATTTACAAATTACTATTAAGACTTCAACAGCAAAAGAGATTTAAAAACATATTATGTCTGTGTTTCCAGATTTAATCAAGAAGGAAGACTCAATCGGAGAATTAAGATGATTGTCAATCCTTACTGTCAATGTCGGAGGTGATGAGATTGTCCCGGGACATCTTCTCTCATGCTCCTGTCCAGTGCTGCTGACCAGTCCCCCTTCAGATGTAAGGCTCATGTGAAGTGGGTGAGTTTTAAGTGTCCCTCTTTTAATAATGGCTCTCTTGGCACAATTGGATGAACCTCGTCCCACCCCTCAATGCAGTTAAAATGCATGACCGACTGTCTGTTTGTGGCCCATGGACTCCTACAGGATGGGTAAGTCTCATGAGAAGTTCACTTTTTCTCGTCACCCATCGACCCGAAACAGGGACAATGAAAGCATGGAAACCCTAGAGCCACGCAATTTCACTGCAGATGAATTATTCAAAACAGATATGACTGCCTTTATGCAGCTGTGCATGTTGACAGACATTAATTGTGTCGTTTTTGGCAAAAGAAATGTTTATGAGATTTTTTGTGCCTTTTTAAAATTATATTACATTAGATTACATGTTAAGATTTTATATTTGCCAGGTTTTAGCCAGGAATTCATCTGTTTTGTTGATGATTTTAAGTTTGGTTTTCCATTCTATTGCTTTTTTTAATAAACAGGCTACAGCTTTTTATTCCATAGTTCGCGCTGCCAGAACAGTGTGGTCAGTTTAACTGAAATGTTCTTTTGTTTGATAATATTAAAATGTTGAATATCAAGGGGCATCACAAGCCCAGCACAGACCATTATAAATAGTGAATGATGAATGAAGTACACATTATTTTCATTGTCATTGCAGGTTTTGCGTGCCTATGAGTTGTCTAAATGACAAAAAGAAATGGAAGTGGGGAAGTGGGTCTACTGCCATGTTTTTACTCTGTGGTCTTTTGGTGACCTAAATACAGTTTTAATTACAATGTTAGTGGCAGTTACAATAGTAGCTGTATCATAGGCAGTTGTACTTCTGACTTTGGTAGTAGTGATCTGTTGGAGTAATGGTAGTAGTAGTAGTAGTAGTAGTAGAAGTACTAAGTGTGTTTTCCTCTTTAAACTCAATAGCTCTGCACTTTAATCAAGTCTTTACTCAGATGAACACATTCTTTTTTGTAATCTGATTCAACTGAGCATGTTTTAAACTAAATACAAACCTGAACTTTTAGTACACAGAGTACTCTCTCCACTTTTCAACTGTGTCAATGTAGTAAACTGTAGTAATTTAAGAAATAACTAACTTACTCTTCTAAACCTGTAGAGGGCGACGTAGCTTTAGATTCACAATCATCTCTTGGGTCAGACAAGTTCTTAGAAAATGCCTTTTTGAAACTGCTTTCAGGCACGTGAGTATTGCGTATGTTCTGAGCAAAGTTTTTCTAAGCATGTCTGTTCATGAGCTCTACAGTTGATGTTTTAAAAGGTGAATGAGTGGAATCATATCAGTTACAGACTATGCTTAATTTAGCCGCTGCTTTGACAGAAGCGCTGCACAGAAAGGTCATGGAGTCAATGTGATCACATGAGCAGAGCGTGACATCAAAACAGACTGAAGCACATCTTCAATATGCACATAGAGCTTGGATTCTCAGACTTTTCACACTGTGTACCACTTTATAGGCCTAGTAATCAATATTGGAATTTATTTTTAAGTACCATATTTAATTTATCATTGGGTATAATTTTGAGATTCTTATTAATTCACGTATGACTATAAGAATCTAAAATAAAATTAAAATCTAACTTAGAAGGTTAAAAACTGTGTCATTATCATATGATGATGATGATGATGATGATGATGATGATGATTGTTATTATGCACAGACTTTCTTGTCATCATGTTTACATTTTATTGATTTTAGTCTTCCAACACACAGGCCTTAGACGCTGACTCATCCCATACACCCAGTTATCAGCACAAAAAAGACACTGTGCCCTATATTAGTCAAATGGTGCAACATTTGATGGGTCTGTTACCATTACTCTCAGCCACAAAAAAAGCAGGTCAGATAAGTAGCAAAACAGCACTCCAAGGAAGAGGTTAATACAATGCACTAAAAATAAATAGCCATCTGACAGAAAAGCTTGTGATAAGGAGAACCAAATGGAGAAGACAATCTCGGCCCACTACAAGGTCAAACTTGTATTTCTTCTTGAACTAGGGCAGCTATTATGAGGTCTCTCTAAAGCAGGCATAGCTGTGGTATCCATCCTTTACCTGTAGATTCTGATCATCTCGTGATCTTGACTGCAAAGCAGCATGACCTCAGGTCAAAACGTGTCTGTTTTTGTCAGACAGTGAGCAGAAGAACTTCAGGTTTTCTAGGTGTTAAATCTGTAAAGAGGACTTCTTATCTGCTATGTAATTACGCCATTATACTGTATGTTGTTTACCTTAAAGGTAGTGTTGTGAACAGTTAGAACTTGTTTTGTAGTATTATAAGTGCAGTTGCGCACATGTTTTCACTGTAGAAAAAATACTATACTATTATTACATTCCATTACTAAGCCTGTGGATTTTTATCCTCCCTTTCTTGCCCCAAACTAAATTCCTTCTTCCTGTTTCTCAGGAGAACAGACTGGAAGTGACTCACTCTTTATGGCAAAGTAGAAAGAAAACATGTTTTTTGAGCTTTTGTGCTACAAACTAAAGAAAGAACGTTGGATTTCTTGTAAATGTTGACTGGGTTACAAGTACATTATGTTGATGTGTGCACTGTGCTTGAGAGAGAGAGCGTATGGTAAGAATGCATGAGTAAAACAGCGTCATCAGATACGGGAGGGTCCTAGAAGACTACGGGTGTTGTGAAGAGGCGGGACTTGGCATCTGCGATTGACGGATTAAAGTGCAGGGGGCGGGGCTTGCACTAGCAGACAGAAAAGCACGTGGCCTAAGCCGTCTGCACGAGGGAGCGCCAACAAAGAGCAGCCAGTCTGAGGAACACAGCACACTCAGGACATCTGCTGCTAACACATGTGCGCTCACATGCTGAGCTACGCATTTGTTCTCACACACATGCCTGAGATCCTCAGCAGATCATCTATCACCTGAAAAGAACAAACCATCAGATATGGATGGAATATGCACTATGCACAAGTATGCAAAACAGTATAAGTACATTTTGCAAGAAATTCAAGCTGTCTCTTTACTTTCTGTATGTATATACTCTATGTACCTGATTTACTTTGAGACATAGTGTAGAAAGAAAAGGTTTGAGTGGATGAACTCTGGAAGTTGGGGGAACTCCTCCCTGGGCAAAAAAAAAAAAAAAAAACATTCACAAGATCTGTGGGGGAGTTTTGTATCAGCCAGCCAAGGCACAAGGCTCAGTGGTCAAGGGCTGCCGAATCAGCACATTTTTTGATTTGTTGTTTTTTTTTCTAAGGCAAAACAAATCTAATTGTCAACTTTTGCTTGCTTATCAATGGTCAAGTGATTGTGGGCTTAATTTTTATTTTGCCCCGAATTTAGATATTGTATTATAAAACAATATTGGATATTAATGACTTTGTTTCTGAAGTTGTTTTTCACAACTCTTTTCAAAGGACATGCCTAGACACACCTCCCAAAATCCCCTCCACAGGGCTTCACATACATTTGAATGGGGCAGGGAGGAGGGCAAGTTTAAATGTTTTTAGTGCACCTTATCAACTGCACACAGCTTATGTAAATGGATAAGCTGCTATTTCCACCAGCAACCCCCTTTTATCAAGTGGTCCACCACCACAACGACACTACTGTGGCAAACCTTGTCTGTGTCAGATCTGCCTGGTAACCACTGCCTGGTTGATCTAGATTCATATAAGTAATCCCCCACACATACACTGACACGCAACAAAAAGAGGCTCAAACTCAGTGCAGTCATGGCAACACTGAGCTCACGTGTGCCTGTCATGGCTGTTGACATGTTCATACAGTTAGACTAGCCCCCTAGAGCAGCAGCTCACTTTAACCCACCCACATACATACAGTGTGCTCTACACAAGCTTGCATGTTTAGAGCAATAACAGCAGAGAGACTGGGGGGGATGGGTAATGATACTCAACACCTCCCACTCTCTCCTCAGCTGCCACCCTCCCCTTACTGAAACCCATGAACCTTCACATACTAAGGAGACATAGATTTCACATACACAGACACAGCCCTATTTTCTCCCAGTGAAGGGACAGCATTAACAAAACAGTCACACAAAGACCTCGCTGTAAGCATAGGTTTTCTTCTGACCCCTCCCTTCCTGGTCTTTTCTTACTTACTAGTATATGTAAATAATGCATGGATTTGGATCAGTGTATAATTTCCATATAATTACATCTCATTGTGGCGCAATCCCAGAGCCGGACAGGTGATTATGGAACATTTTATGTATTATACTTACTTTAAATGTTTTACTTGACACTCAAGATACTACTAACACACAATGATTGATGTAAGCTGTATAAGACCAGAACTATGATTAAAACTAGCTTGTTGTACAAAGATAACAAAAGATCATGGTATGATAGTGGATATAATGCCCTTGTGATTATTTTGTTGACAATTGTTGTGTATGAAATGGTTTTGTTTTGTGTGTTTTAAATTAACAGAAATTGTATCACACATGTGTGGTTTCTTAGGTAACAATTTGTCACGAAATAGTTTTTGGCCCCAAAATAAGAGAAACCTGATAAAACATTATGTGGCTTCATTATTTATACAACATGACTGCTGCTGTGTGTGTATTTTACAACTCATGTAACCTTATCTCTTCACGTAAACTGTTATAGCTACAGGAATCATAGATAGTGAAAGAGAAATAGTCATGAGTGGGGAATATTCCCTTCAGAAAGATTAGGGATTTCTAACAAGCTGTATGTCCTAGTTTAGTCTTGAGACTTCCAGGTTGTACCAGACCCTAGTGTTTCCATGAACCAGCTCATTTGATTCATGACGAAATGTTTCTCTCCACTTGCGCTAAAGTTTGTTTTGAACTCAGCGCACCTTATAGTGTGACGTTAGGCTTGACAACGCAGCAAAATATGTCGCAGCTTGTTCAACCTGCAGGGCAATCTTCAGGTCCTGCATTTAAAATCTTCAAAACAAAAGTCAAAAACGTGTTTGTATATAAACACAGAGTAATCACAACAGTAGTATCCTACTCCTCATCCGTTATTAGGATTACTTAACATATGTGTGAGATTATTGCTGTGTATTTCACAACTGTTTTGCAAATATATAGAAGCTGTGTGCTCACAGTACTCCCCTGGCTCAGTGTCAGTTTTTATCTTTTGTAACCTGTCACAACATGTTTACAGGCTCACTGTCACAGTATTGAGGGTTAACTGTCAAATGAGACAGCATTTCCCACCAAAAACAAACAACAGCTGTATATCTGCTATGTTATAAAGTGTATAACCGTGTGTTTCAGAGTGTTGATTATTTAGTGGCAAAAGTCCCCATGAACATGAAGTGGGCACCCGTGTTTTGATCCCGTGGTGGAAAAAGTATCACAAAGGTGTAGCCTACTCCTTATAACGAAACCACACAAAAAGACACACAAGAACATTGCGCTTGCCTTATTCATATGTGTGCTCATTTGATTGTCCGTGCTATTATTCATCTACCCATTCATTTAGGTGGATTACTCAATAAAAAAGATTCGTGTCCTTGTAGGAGGATGACGAATGGATGTGTAATAACGCAATCCTGACTGTGGGCATGCGCAGTGGTGCTCTCCCCCCGCCACGCCGCTGCACATCCGTCTAGCGGAGCTGTGGATTTCGCTCGGGGCTCCGCAGGCAGCCAATAGCGACACGTTGTTTTACCCGTGACATCACCCGCCACTCCTCTTACTAAAGAAGGAAACAAACATCTATCCAGAAGGAACGGGGCACGGAGAGAAAGAAGAGGTAGGACGGCGAGGGGAAGGAGAGCGAAATCCAGCTTCACACAGTCTGGCAGCAAGGACTACCACGCAAACATCACCAAATACGGCAAAATACCTTGATTAGACCCAAAGACGTTTATCTTTTCATCCGTGATCTTACAAGAAGAGCACCCTAGAGGTTTACCATCGACCTGATAAGGTAAATGTCGTTTATTCCTATTGTACTTTGTGTTGACGTTGGTTAATACGGTAGGTTGGCAGAGAAAATGATTGAGCGATGGGCCAGTGGTGCGTCATGGCGACCTTTCTTCGTGGACTGAAAGGTCAGGCGGTGCACACGTTTCGGGTAATGTGATAAACAAGGTTTTATGTTTTGTTTTGTTTTTTTATCAGCGTTTGCTCACGGAAGTTATCCACGCAGTCAACACTATCATATCTCCATGATTGGAAAGATCACAAGTCCCCGGACGCGACTCTGTCTCGTTAAAGAGAAAAACAAGGGAGGGTGCTGAGCTAGTCCTGTCTGTGCCGTATTTGCCCAGAGCTGGGGGGATGGGGGAACTAAAGCCTTTTAATTCCTTGTCTAGAAATAGAAAATTCACGAGCCGAATAGCCAAGTAGATCGAGAATTATACTAAAATTTTCTTTATATCTTCACTGGAGACCAAGTACACGATTGTGACGTGTTTCTAGCCTAGGGATTACACGGTCAGGTCGACTCAGGGCTCTTTGGCACCACCAATTTGATCCCAAGCGCAAAAGAGTGATTATATAATAGAGGTTGTTCACATTGCTTCATAGAATACATTGAGAAAATGGCTGTTACTGAAAACGACTTGATAATGGAGAGGTTGTAAACGGAACAGGAAGCAAGGAGCGGAGCTGGTAGACAAAGGACTAAAGAAGAAACAAAGACGAGAGACGACCACACTGTCTAGACTGTTGGATATTCTGGAAAACGTACAAAATACAGCTTTTTGTCCTCTTTGGTTGCGATTCTTAATTTACATGCGCCTTTAAAGCTCTAAATTGAGGCATTGGTAAACCTGCAGTAGTCATTTAAGGCCAGCCATTGAGTGTGACTCAGTAGTTTTAGCCAGAGCAAGGCCTGCTGAAATATGAGCTAAGCTTGTGGTTGATAAAGGAGCCTAGTCTTCCCCTTTTGTTGGCCATAGATTATCAGTCACACGGAAGGGTTCAGTTGTTAGCAGTTGCCTTGAAGTGATCTAATTTCATGCCAAACTAGTCCAGATGATTTTGACTAGCGTTTATGCTTGTGGTTTTGTTAAAGGAAGTAGATAGTGGACAACTGTAGCGTAGGGCTGTCTGAACTGTGTGTTGGAAATTCCCTGACTTGCCCTGTCTGTTGGAGAAGATTAACCACATCTGATGGAAGAATTTGATACCCTTAAAGATAGACTAGCTGTAGATGGCAGGATGTAGGTTGTTTGTAAATTGTACATACTAAAATGATCCCTATGCCATTTAATAGACATGTCTCTAGGATTACTTACCAAATAATTGCCAAGCATTGTGTATCCTTGTTGCTATTTGTTGAAGAGAACAGCTCTGCCATGACAGCTGGTACCAAACATGTCAGCTGATTCCACCATTGTTTCCATGTGTCACAAGTAAACATGGTGGTTAATCTTAGCCTGCCTATCTCTATTGTGTTCTGTTTTTGTTTGTCAGTGGGTGATAAAGTTGAAGCAGCAGCAGAAGTGTTTGACCTGAAGGCCAAATTAGGATGTGCCAAGTACCAGAATCTGAAAGAGCAGGCTTAAATACTGTAACAAATTGTTGTAGTTGGCTTTATGCTTTTTAAATAAGTAAGTACACAGAAATGTGGTGAAATTACTTTGAAAACTGGCAATGACATTCCATTATTTGCCTGTCCTGTGTGACATTTCCAGTAGTCAGCAGCTGAGCATGTGACACAAAGGAGAAGATGGGCTTTGTAGGCATTTCCAAGGAAACCCTTTGTTGACACAGTGGTGAGAGCATGCAGGGGTGAAAAGGGAGACGTGTGTGGGGTGGGGGAGGCTCGAAGATTTAAAATGCACTTGTTGTCTGCTGTTGAGGTCAGGACACCTCAAGTGAACTGACAGGACTTTCTGAAATAGGCAGCAGGAACATTGGGCTGCCCTGTTTATGTCTGAGAGCAGAATACAAACGAGCTTCGCGGCAGTGCTAGGGAGCAGCTGCCGAGTTACAGCACAACACAACCAAAGGTTGTTTACAAGGGAAAGGCGATACTGTACAAAGACTGCAGTGAAGCCCTAGATTTGTTCTTGTCAAGGTTAGTTGATTTAAAAAACAATCAGCTTCACTCGAAGACAGGATGTGTCTTACTCAACTAATCTAATCCTGGCCTGCTCGCTCATCAAGGTGTCTTTGTGTTGGTGTCCCAAAAGACAGAGTCGTCTTCCATTGCACAACTTCCTCTTTGTATTGCACTGCAGTCTAGCTCAACGTCATGGCTACGCAAGCCATGTACATGCTTGTTTTATCAGCGGATGTGTGATGAGAAGTGATGTCAGAAGATTTAAATTGCCTTTTGTGATTGAATAATAAGTGATGGGGGAGATCTGTTTTCTCAAATATATGTCACTGCATTGATTAGATCACTGTAAACAATATGTTATTGCACACTTATCAGTACAGTTGTTGATAGTTGTATTGCCAAGTGTTATTTCAGTTTCAAATGCTCTCAGGGCCCACAGAAAGGGTGCAGGGAGACAAAAGAGGATACAGTGATTAAATGGGACAGTACATGTTCTGCCAAAGGTTCTGAACAGTGGCTGTGTTTGTCTTTGAGGCTTCCTGCTGTGTAGTTCTCATATCATAGCTGGCTTGACAGGCTTGTTGTTGTCAGATTTTCATAACACAGCTAGCTCTTACGTTACCAAAGGGCGTTTGAGTTTCATCTGAACAGGAATGACGAGTCCATTTTTTAATTTGGAACAGACTTGAGTATTCACTATGTATGCCAAATATAACCACCCCTTTTTCCTTTTTCTCAGAAATGGCCCAAGAGACGAACCAGAGCCCTGTGCCCATGCTTTGTGCCACAGGCTGTGGTTTCTATGGAAACCCCAGAACCAATGGCATGTGCTCTGTTTGTTATAAGGAGCACCTGACACGGCAGCAGAGCAGCGACCGCATGAGCCCTCTCAGTCCAATGGGTGAGTTTAACCTAATAAGTAACACCACTAGTGCGTACTGAGATGGGGGTTTGTGAAGCACGATAGCTTAGTTCAAATCCATCCAGATCTTGCCCACCTCTTTGTTTTTCCTCACAGTGTAATAAAACACTGTGAGGAAACTGTTTTTGTCTTTAAGGTTGTGAGGGATGTTTGAGAAACCTCTAAGGTCAACCAAGTTTCTCTTGGTCTAAATATAGCAACAAGTTAAAACGTGTCCTACCATCAGTGAGACTCAGCAAAAAAAAACTACAATGATTATGAATATAGCTTCATTTACATATATTTAACAGTGTTCTTTAACCTCTTGATTCTGTTTACATAAATTATGATTTTGGTTTGTTCAGGCTCAGCTGCTAGTCCTTCCTCAGAGGCTTCAGCTATCCAGAGACTAGAAGCAAGTCTAGCCAAGGTTGAATCTTCTCCAGCTTCATCACCAGGCATGTCTAGGTAAGAGAGAGAGATAGATTGATATATAGATATATGTAGATATATTATATATTATATAATTCTTTCTTTATAATGGCAGCATTTTTCACTTTTTTATATGTTTTCAGAACTGTTCAAGGATCTCTTCCTGTCACCCAACAAATGACAGAGATGAGCATCTCTAGAGAGGATAAAGCTGAACCATTAGAGCCTGGTAAGACTTCCTCAATACAAATATACACACACTGAGGGTAAACACATGTGCCTGTAACTGTTCTCATATGGCCATTTTTACGCACGCATTGCCTTCTTGGACCCTCCATGACCACAGATTATTTTAGATTCAGTGTTGCATACCAACTGTGGGTTTTACTTACAGCCTCCAAGAAAGAGAGGCAGCCCAAAATAAACCCGTTTAAAAATACTTCTACACCAGAGGGCATTCTCAGATTTGATTCAGTCTGCTAGGAGCTTCCTGGGGTTAGTGCACTATTTTCAACAAGAACAAGAATTAAAAGATAATTCTTTTGTGAGTATAATGTTGTAATTACAAAGGTACAAAATTACAGTTGTTTAACGCTGTCAAACGCTAATGGGGCAGATTGGTGTTTTGTTAAATGAAAGCTGTTAAAGAACTGTTTGTTAGAAGTTAAGTAACAAATGGGATATTTTGTTTTTGTTTTGTAGTTGTAAACCAGCCTGCCGCATCTAGTCCTGCCCCTGTAGCCTCTTCTAGCAGTGAGGAAAATAAGGGAGACACCCCCAAACCTAAGAAGAACAGATGCTTTATGTGCCGCAAGCGAGTGGGCCTTACAGGTGAGTATTAGTCAGATCTTTATAGTACTGTTCATTGTCATATTTGTCTAAATTAATCTCTTAATTTTAATTAATCCTTTTTTAGGATTCGACTGTCGCTGTGGCAACCTTTTCTGTGGCATCCACCGATATTCCGACAAGCACAATTGCCCCTACGACTATAAGGCCGAAGCTGCTGCCAAGATCCGTAAAGAAAACCCTGTGGTGGTGGCCGACAAGATCCAGAGAATATAAAATGTGCCAATCTGATCATGATTATGATGATGACACCTTTGAAAAAGACTGGAGAATGAGTGTGAACCTTTTGAGTGGCAAAGTGAATATTACATGGACTTGATTTACAAAATTGCTCAAGAATTCAAGAAAATAACTGTGGGGAGAAGAAAAAATGAAAAGATTCTTTCAAGATGCATGAATGATCACTTTTCTGAATAATTCATTAGTTCGTTTTATCCTATTTTCTGTGGTGTGACTTTTCCGCTGTTCTATTTTTTATAACAAGTTTTGTCTTATTAAGAGCAGCCCAGGGTAACTGTCAAGATATGCTGTGCTCCTCTCAGCTATACCAGGCGCCATTTTGTGCCAAACTGTAGGCAGCCATTGTACCCAGAGCTTGTCATGTGTCAGACACTGGCCAGCCCTTCATCCATACTACACCCATTGACTGTTTAAACTCATCTTCTACTGTGTCCGTTGGTATTGGAGTCTGTCAATGTTTGGAGAATCGTACAACTGTCCCCTACTGTGCACAAGGGGCTTTGTTACTTTGTCTTTCCTAGCTTTACCTACCTCACAGCTGCCGTGTTTAGCATTGTTGTATTCACTTTTTTCACCACAGTAGAAAATTGGGTCGTTTTCAGTCCACACTTGATCATCAGCCTCAATGACCCTTTGATCCAAATGTCTTTGTGACGTTGATCAATTTGATTGTGATGAGGCTGGTTTAAAATGGTTGGGGGTATCTGCTAGCCAAGGACAAGGACTCCAGTATACTAAATATTCACAGTGGGCTTCATCTGTTAGTTACCTTAACCAAGATTGTATTTGAGATGCCTGGTTTAGGGCTGTGTGTACTAATATGAGTGACCCAGGTGAAAGGGTAGCACCTTTGCCTGGAAGGTGAATTTAGGGGCATGAATGATTGGGATAAATGCATGAGTTACTCTTGATCAGCATTAGTGTTTCTGGTATAATCTAAGAAATTTGGCATCACTCAACTAGAGTTTAACACATTTTATTTGCTGAAAGACAATTTTCTGTTTTATTAGCTTTTTTTTCCTTTTCCATCGGTATTGTACTGATGTTAGCGCATGTAATTCAGTGCATTTGTGGAATTAGGGTATGTGAACCATGTTTTTGTTTTTTAAATTGCGCTAACAATGTTTGTGAGCAGAGTGTGTGAGTGTGAGTAGTGGGAGTATTCAACCCTTTTTGTCTGTGGAGCTACCAGGTTTATCAGCACATGTTTACAGAACTACAAGAGCATGCCAGAGCTGGACTTATGAAAATAGATACCAAGATTAGATGTAATTTCTCATCTAATTGCTAATGATTTGTGTGTCTTCAAATAGAGCACAGTAGCTGCGTGTGTGCGTGTGTGTGCGTGTGTGACTCTGAATGCATGTGTGAACGTGTCCATGACTGCCAGATATAATGAAAACCCTGTGTATGTCTGTGACAGGTGTTGATCCCACTTCTCTTCTTCCTGTAAGGATGTTTTTCTTTTTTTTTTTTCTTTTAAAGTGTATGTATCCGTTTGAGTTTTTGATTCTTAGTTATATGCAAATTTGTACAAAAAAATGAAAAAACAAACTGTGTTTATTTATGTATTACATATAATCTTGCTATCCAGCATTATGACAGAATAGTATCATGTAAATAAAACTGTACAGAGAGACATTATTATGGCCTTGTTTTGTTGTTTTTGTCTGATTAGAACAGACCATTAAGAAAACACAAAGATTTGCTGAGTTAACACCATGACAAGTAATGATTTAATATAAAATTTGCTACATTTTATAATACAAAAGTCCTCAGACAACCAAAGAACTTGATAATCAATCAGTCAGTTGTTAAAGTGAGAGTGGACATAAATATCTCTTATATCATGCCTGGTGCATGACTAGGTGTAATACCTCACCTTGTGTAACCTGGCCTCTTTCACATCCTCTGTTAATACACTGTTACAGACTGTGGACCAGGGTCACTTCTATCTTTAAATCTAGTCTGGGTCACACAAGAAGCTTGAGCCTGACCCCAGATACGAGATAATTTGGATATCCTATTAAAACCATCAAGTTGTCTATTTTTCCAATATGAGGCTGTTTAAGTCGAAGGGAATAAGCTGTTGGAGTAACAAGTAACGACAGGCATATAACTGATGTGTTTGTTCACAAATAATTACTGAAAAGACAATAGCAGGCAAAAATTGTAATGTTAAATTTTAGTACTAGGAAATTACAATACAATAGCACTTAAGTATGCCAGACAACATTTTACCACATAAAAAAGATACACACATCCATTAATGTTTTTCGACTTTTATTCTCAAGTTAAAGAAGGAGATTCGATAAGCACTTAACAGCATGGAACCAATAACCCATTCATACATCTGAAACCTTGGTGACAGTGTGACTTGGGAAAAGTGGCCAAGGACAAATGACACAACAATACTAGGCACTGGCAAGAGCGGGGATCAAACTACCGACTTTTGGGTTCAGGGGCAAGGGCCTGAGGGACTTCCCCAGCGAGTAAATTTAAAGATCCTATGTTATGCAGAATTGACGCTTGTGAGCCTCAAGTCATGCTAATGTCGTTACCTCCTCAAACCATACCTGGAGTTGTGTTTTGTTTCATTCACACGTTTAAGTAACTCTTTATTATTAGTCTGTCTGCATCTCCAAAGCTCAAAATGTTCTGTTCAACCTTGTGATGTCATGATGTCATGACCTTTTACCTTTAGTTCAGCAGAGATGGGCAATTCCAGGAATGAAACTACCCAAATGATTCTACTAAAGGTGTATGGCGTTTAAAAATACAGTGGAGCACTTTCCGTAGTACCACATGACGTCACAAGGTGGAACAGCGCGTTTTTGAGATAAGGACTTAGCCTAAATATGGAAGATTTGTGCGTTAAACATGTGTGAATGAGACAAACACAACTCCAGGTACGTTCGTGATAAGGAAGCCACTTTATAACGTAGATCAAAAAATAGTGTGGTCGCCAAAACAGTAGAGGGCGCTAAAGTTTTTGCTACGTCCCACCTTTGAACCCGGAACTGAAAATAATCCGGCAGAGTGGCGCTTGTTGTTGGCTCGTGTCGTGTTAGAGGTGCCATTGTAACGTCAAGAAAACGTCCAAATGCTGTGTTATAGTTAAGGCCAAGCAAACGGGGTTTGCACGAAGCGAAGTGTGTTTATTAGACTGAAAGCTAGCAGACAAAAATAAGTAAGTTTAAGTCGCAGCTATGGCGGATGTTACTGCTCGTAACTTGCAGTACGAGTACAAAGCGGTAAGTTCACTTTTGGAATTAAAACTACAGCATAAATATTAGAACATATTGTGCTAACATGTAATGAATTTGAATCATAATGGAGGGAAATATTTCTAATTCTAATATAGTCTTTAGTTGTTTTGCTTAGTATTTGGCCTACTTACCGAGTCCCGATTGTGCTTCTGTTTTGAACGAAAGAACTCAAACTTGGTGCTGCAAGCGGATCGTTCTCTGATCGACCGAACACGAAGAGATGAGCCCACAGGAGAGGTGCTGTCCCTTGTGGGGAAGCTGGAGGGGACCAAAATGGGCGATAAAGCGCAAAGGACCAAGCCTCAAAAGCTGGAGGAGAGACGAGACAAGTCAGTGACTTTACACCAAATCTTGCAGATGTATATGGATCTTTACGCTGTTTACAGGGTTTGTTTTTTGTTTTTCCACCTAGGCGACGAAAGAGAGATGAAGACAGGCATGACATCAATAAAATGAAAGGGTTTACCTTGCTTTCTGAAGGTATTGATGATATGGTGGGCATTGTGTACAAGCCTAAAACTAAAGAAACACGGGAGACATATGAAGTGTTGCTCAGCTTTATACATGCCGCTCTTGGAGATCAGGTCAGATTTCTACATACACTTATCCATTTATACATTTTCTCTTTTTGCCAGTATTTGGTCATGAAAATATACTCTTGCATTATTGTAAATTACACAGCCAAGAGACATCCTGTGTGGAGCAGCAGATGAAGTCCTGGCTGTGCTGAAGAATGATAAAATGAGGGATAAGGAAAGGCGTCGTGAGGTAGAGCAGCTTCTTGGCCCTGCTGACGATACTCGTTATCATGTGCTTGTCAATTTGGGAAAGAAAATTACAGACTATGGAGGTGATAAGGACCTACAAAATATGGGTAAGTCCTTACTTTTTGGACTGTTTAAAGGAAGCATTAATTAAGGAAGTATTAAACCAAATCATATTCTGCAGATGAGAACATTGATGAAACGTATGGAGTGAATGTCCAGTTTGAATCTGATGAAGAGGTATGCCTTGTTTTTCATATAGTACTGTCATGTAAACATAAGTTAATTTTTATTTTTGTGTACTTAGGAGGGTGATGAAGATCAGTTTGGTGAGGTACGAGATGAGCATTCAGATGAAGACAGCGAAGGAGAAGAAGCAGATGTCAGTTCTACTCTGACAGCCAATGTAAGTATTTTTACATAATAAGTAACGTATGCAATGGTTTTCTTCACAATCGCCTGAAATAATGAAACTGTATTTCTTGTTTAGCTTGGTGTCACAGGTGATGTGATGACTGTGAAGAAAAAAGATCTCCATCCAAGAGACATTGATGCCTTCTGGCTGCAGCGTCAGCTCAGTCGCTTTTACGATGATGCTATTGTTTCTCAAAAGAAAGCTGATGAAGTCTTGGAAATTCTCAAGGTATTTTTTTTTTATTTGTCACCTGGAAAGCCTCAGATTTTGTATGTACTGTATATGTGTTATCGTTTGGATGAAATGTACTTTCAATTGGCACGGTTTTCTTCAGACTGCCAGTGATGATAGAGAATGTGAGAACCAGCTTGTGCTGCTGCTCGGTTTCAACACTTTTGACTTCATCAAAGTTCTCCGCCAACATCGCCGCATGAGTAAGTTATTGCTGAAAAGGACATTATTATGTTAACTTTTTTATTTAAACATTTCTCTATTTTCAGTCCAGTACTGTACAATGCTGGCAAGTGCACAGAGTGAATCAGAAAAAGAGCGCATCATTGGAAAAATGGAGTCGGATCAGGAATTGTCAAAAATTCTTTATCAGCTACAGGAGACTGAGAAGGAGGATATTATTCGGGTAAAGTCCTGTTTTTGAAATATGTTAATTACTGTCTCATTTAATTTAACAATAATAATTCCATTCATGCTTGTAGGAGGAGCGATCTCGCAGAGAAAGGGTCAGAAAGTCTCGTGTTGATGACTTGGAAGCAATGGACATTGACCATGGAGAGGTGAATATATTTATTTGTAACTGTGTGATGCTTAATTGCCTTCACTGTGTGGGATATAATTTGTTTACATCACCCTTGTTTTGCAGTCAGTTGCCCCTCGACAGTTGCTAGACTTGGATGACCTGGCGTTCACACAAGGAAGCCACTTTATGGCAAACAAGAGGTGTCAGCTTCCAGATGGTTCATTTCGCAAACAGCGCAAAGGCTATGAGGAAGTCCACGTGCCGGCCCTCAAACCCAAACCTTTTGCTGATGATGAGGTTTATCCTGTCATTTGATTAACTTAAAATGTCACCCATTTATCTTCTATTTGCTCCTCTTGTTTTTATTAAAATCTAATTACAACCTCCTATTTTGACATCAGGTCCTGGTTGCAATTGAAAAATTACCCAAGTACGCTCAGGCTGGGTTTGAGGGATTCAAAAACCTTAACCGCATCCAGAGCAAGTTGTTCAAGACAACCATGGAAAGTGATGAGAACCTTTTAGTGTGTGCTCCTACGGTAAGTATATCATTAGATCGTTGTCAATTCTAATATAACAATATTATTAACATATTCTCTGTGTTTATAGGGTGCTGGAAAGACTAATGTTGCTCTGATGGCTATG
Organism: Boleophthalmus pectinirostris; assembly: GCF_026225935.1. Lineage (NCBI taxonomy): Eukaryota > Metazoa > Chordata > Actinopteri > Gobiiformes > Gobiidae > Boleophthalmus > Boleophthalmus pectinirostris. Next base: position 156 of record NW_026571518.1, on the reverse strand, counting down.
TTGAGAGAAATTGGAAAACACATCAATGTTGATGGGACCATCAATGTAGATGATTTCAAAATCATTTACATTGCACCTATGCGCTCTTTGGTACAAGAAATGGTGGGCAGTTTTGGCAAGGTGAGCTAGTCGATTCTTGTCATTCTCATCTACATT
>NW_026571517.1:0-25000 GCF_026225935.1 Boleophthalmus pectinirostris | reverse complement strand
AAAGAGAAACCAAAAAAAAAGTTGAAGTAAACTGAACAGAAAAAAATTGTTTTGAAAAAAGTCTTTTAAACTATTTGAATGTGTAGACTAACATTTTCTGCAGAGCTCATCAACTTTCCTCATGTCTAAACAGTCCATGGAAAAAAAAAACACAAAGAGACTTATTTCAAAGCACGGATCTCTTTCTGTCCAGTTTGGAGGAAATGAATAAAAAATATGTTGGTGCGTAAGTAATAAGACTTCCTTTTGCCATGAAGGAAATTGCAAAAACCAAAGCAGCGGGTTGGCTGTAGAGAAAATGACACATGGAATGTCCTGGCCCGCCCCCAACTCTCCTCCACAGCGGGACGATCGGATCAGGCAGGCCAGGCAGTCCAGTGTGTGTCAACAGACATGACTTACACAAAAACTCTATTTAGTTCCTCCTTGAACCCTTTCTCATCAGTGCATACACCTGAGAATATACAATAACATCAGTGTTGTTTTCCTGATCAGGTGACTTAAAGCTTAACAGGTCCATCTGGGCTTACCTTTGTCTTCCTCACCTTTCGCTGACGGCAGCAGAGGGGGCTGTCTCAAACCCCTATTGATTTATTGTTCTATACATGAAATATGGAAGAATTATTTTTGGAGATCAATATTTATCGTAGGTATTTTCTTTGTGCTAGCGGGGGAACTTTTTGTTATAGATCTGCCCTGTTAGGAAAAATAAGTTGTGACCTAAGGAGTTCTCGAGTTGTAAATAGAGGCGGTGGACTGTGTGTATGAGGCAGAAAAAGTTTATTTATTAATCCAGAACCTGGTGAAATTGAATACTCAACACTACATATTAGTATTGGCTATTCAAGCCTGACTATCCTTCCACATAAGGAGGTTTTAATAGGAGCTAAAGAGCACAGCTTGGAGACAAGATAAAAGGAGAAGTGCATAGCAAACCACATCTGAGACGAGTGGACCGAGGAAACTGATAACGTTAAAAAAGGACAAATTCTGTAATAGCTGTACAATGCCAGTGCTAACCTGAGAGAAAAGTCAACAATGATCTGAAGGTGTCCTTGCTAAGACTATGCAGGGGATGCAAAATTCACTATGAAGTACGATAAGATCTGAGTTGTAGAGGGTTGAAAAAATAACCCCTGTGACTCATTAAGTGGTTAATTTATTTATTGCAGCTCATGTTCTTTAACAATACTTTACATAGAGAATATTTTTGGGGGAAATCCTCCTTTGGGGTTTTGGGCCAGTTGCTTAATTTGTTATAATGACAGTCCTAGCCCCATTCACCATCAGGGCCAGTTAGAGTAACTTTAAATGGAGAAGCCTTGTTTCATATGATGGTCACTATGTAATCATGAGGCCAAGGCAACCACCACTTGGTTTTATGCAAAATTGAGACAACATGACAGGGCCATATGTTTTTCTTGGAGAGTCTGAGTTGCTTTTAGAGGTTTAATACATTAATATCAATATGATTTACTTTGACATTATCAACATCAAACATAAACTTTCTGTATATTGCACTTGACTTGACTATTTTAAAACTAATGAAGTCTTTGCAAGGCAGGCACGGATAACAGCAGGAAATACAAATGTGGCTAGATTATACAAGGGCATATTCCCTCTGTGTGAACACATTCTTCTTTTAAGAATAAAAATGGATATAATCCTCAGTTCAAAGTCCAATAACAAGTTTACATTGCAGTGTGTCACATAATTCCATACTGCAGCTTGTTAAAGAAGACCTATTGTGCTTGTGTATGCTACAGTATATAGATAGATATATAGATACAGATATAATCTATGACACCCATGGGGCATTATGTTATAATTTGCACATTTTAAATCACAAGTCTACTGAATTCCACATGAGAAAAATGGGGTGCCCAGTTGGAGCTGACGTAAATACAAAGGAGTGGGCATATGCTGGTGGCACTAAAAACAGGGATTGGTCGGCAATATGGCATTATGAAAATAAGCAAATTAAGACTGCATGTACAAATCACTCCAAATACAACCTCAAGTGAGTAAATGGTAACGCGACTTGATCTGCGCAAATTTTGTTTAAAAATGAAAAAAAAAAAAAACTAAAGTAAAATAAGTAAAATAGCAACAACAACACATGACACTATGTTCATAATTTTGAAGCATATGGATAATAAAATTGTGTTTATCCTCTCAGTTTAGGAGACTATCAGTCAAACAGCGTGCGTAAAAAAAACAAAACTTTTTTATTTATATTTATTGTGTGTGTTATAAATGATGCCAAAATGAATGATGTCATATCGGCCAACCTCCTGTCTGGTCTTGTGTGTCACATGACAGTGGTCAGGTGACCCAAACACACTTTTTGAGCAGAGGGAACATATGATGGTGAAAAAACAGGGAAAATTATGTTTGAAGACTTTTTTTTTTACGTGGTAAATTACTTAAAAACAAATTTTTGCAACTAATATTTAATTCTTCAGCACCTCAACAACATAAATAGCTATTCTTCCCTAAACTGTTGTTCCATATAATGCTCTAAATCTTCACCCTCTTCAGCCCTTAAACTGCAGTACATACTTGTTCATGTAGAATACCCCATGGATGGGTGTGGTTTGTAGGTATTGTGTGTATCTGTAATGAATTATATGAGAAGTCGGACTGGTTTAGTAGAGCTGCTTGCTGACATGCCTGTTTGGGTTATGTGTTGTAACAGACATGGGATGGGTGGAATGTTTGCACAGAGCATTTTAATGACAGAAACTGTTTTCATTAATTGGATTTCCATAGTGGGTTCCATATATAGGCCAAAGGCCATCTTGTGCGCTCCATAAAATGCACTGGTCAAGAGAAGAGGCAGTGAAAACCTGGAGCCTAGGACTTCTGCATTCTCTGCACTACATACAGACAAAGTCGGAAGATCCCAATCTAAATCCAGTCCCCTTTTTGCAGCTTTCCCCATGCACGCTCTCCTCTCAGGTGACAACAAAAGTGCCCATGGCGAGTGGTCAATGAGAGCATGCTGCAGTGACAGCCCGAGCCAGAGAAAAGATGGGCAAAGAGGCAGCGATAATATAGACATAAAATATAGCTGAAGTGTCGGGTGTTGAAATGTAACACACAAGCACACTGACACAGTCTAGTCTATACTCACTCTGAGACAGGACGAACTTGCTGGAACACGCTGTGAGGTTGCATCTCCGGACAGGGGTGATCCGGTGGCTCTTCGTGGCCCGGACAAGCTGCCGCTGAAGCTGAGAAGCCAGTGGTCTTATTACCGAGGTCACCATGTCGATATTCAGAGATAGACAGGTTCAGATGTGCCGTCGTCCCTTTTTTCTTCAAATACAACAGTAGCGTTACTCTCGTACAATAGCTCTAGCTTGTGTCAATACAAGCTCAAGTGCCGTCCTCCAGTGGGAAAGAGGCGGAGAAACGCTCCGTTTCTCTTTTGTTTACCGCGATCGTGTACACTGCGTCCTCGCCGTTTGTGCGTCGATAAACGATAAGATATAAGCTCTTGTTTACGAAACTGATGGCTCGGCAGTACAGAGGAAGGAAAGGGTCTGTGCGCCGACCAATCAGCGCGCTTTTCTGAGGGGCGTCGACGTGGTGACGACGGACGACCACCAAACAAAAGCACGGCCCACCAGTCTCCACATTTAAAAACACTAAAACATGAGGCTACATTTCCTTATCGTTTCCTGTTTGAGGCACAGCAACTTTGAGCATGAATTGACATGTAGCAAAGCTCATTTACAAACAGGAAATTAGATGTTCTTATTAGTTTAATTTAGTCGAGTCGTACACAAAAATACACATTATCTAATAGCAAAGTTTATTTTTTTTCCAACAATAATGTCCAATAGACTCAAGGCTATACAAGTCAGGTCACAATCTTAACAGTATCATAGTGAAGCTTGTTGTACATGTTTCATAGAAATAAACAGAAAACATCGCTGTTGTGATGCTCGTTATGTGCACATAGTAAAACTATTAAAATGAAAGTGATACCAATGCAGTTTCAAAGGTGGCCATGTCAGTGCCAGTTTTGTTTAACAAGACCTTGACTGCCTTTCTCAATGTACTTCACATAGAGCATGTAATGAAAGAGTTGACTCCATTGTCTTTTCTTTTCTACCATGGCACAAAGCAGCCATTTCAGTGCTTGTGTATATTTAAGTCAAGTCAGGCAACATTCACTACACACAAGTACCACAAGGTGCCTGTCCTCAAGTTGACGCATCATCACAAGACATAAATAATAGATGGAAAACAATCATTTGGTTTGGTGTTTTTTTCTTATGCAACTTGCTAACAAATGATTATCCTGACTTGTGTAGCACATGAAATACATAAGGTTTATAAAAGATACAAAACACTTACTGTAACCATCAAGAGACGCGCTTTATAGGATTGAAATGAGTAAAAGTAAAAAATGAGCTAGCAAATTCTCAGACTATATACAGCATTGTGTAGGGAAGGAAGAGGGACTGTTAAAGCATACATTGGTCTGTTGAGAAATGGATTTGACAAATGAAAAACCGTTGTAATAAATTGTTCTTCATAAAACACGTGAGGCTGCAGTCACTGTTCTGTCAAAACGACAACAGCTGCACATCTAGTCCAGAGCAATAATATCATCATCGTCCTCTTCAGCAGTTTGGTCTGTCCGTGGACGTTTGGCTGAGGTCTCTCCTGTTTCTGCGTCTGAGTGCTTCCTCTTGTGGCTGCTGGGAGTGTCTGCGGCCGAGCTCGAAGCCGCTCCTTCATCATCGTCAGAGTCAACGATCATGATGTCATCGTCATCTGCTGGAGCTAGAAAGAGGTAATAAAATGGTTACTTAGTTGGGATGATAGACTGTATATAAATGGACATAGCTAACCCACTAGCTGCCGCATTCTAAATGGGAAGTGAGCATGGGGGCACTTCTGGCTCCATCAACTCTGGCTCTTACTGACTTTACATTAAAAAACTGTCGCCCTTCTCTCAGTAACTGCTGCTGTGAGCCTCGTCATTTTGGTTTTTACCCGATCTACATGATCCTGTCATTTTTCTGTCACTATTTTATAAATATATTCCTATGCCTAATAGCAAACTCTGCTTCAAATTTGCTCCTATAACCACTAGCCTCTGTGAGCCTCATTTGACTGGAGCTTAACGCTATAGGTGACATCATACTACCTTAGTCCACTTCTTTAAACAGCCTATGGTTGGGATACATAATATTACAAAAATATGAAATATGTTATAACCATATTGCTGATCCATCATAACTGACCACTTCCTTTTTTTCTTTGTGTATTGATGTAATAAACTAGGTAATTAAATGTTAGTGAAAAATAGTCTGTGTTTACCACAAGAAAAGGAACGTGAGCATTTTAACCATCAGAGTGAGCTACTGCCAGGGGCCAGTAGCCCAGTTGGTAGAGCATTCGCCCACTGATCTAAAGGTTGGTTCGAATCCAGCTCTCAACATAAACATCACAGGTTGAGCGGTCAGATCCACTAACCCACAGGTTGGCTGGTGTGATTCCAGCTCCCACAGATGAATGCTGTCGTTGTGTCCTTGGGCAAGACACTTAACCCACCTTGCCCACAGTGTCTGCGTACACTGGTGTGTGAATGTGTGTGTGAATGGGTGAGTGGTTCCTTGTTGCGCTTTGAGTGCCTTGAAGGTGGAAAAGCGCTATAGAAAAATGTACCAATACCAATATCAATACAAGTAAATAATCACTTGAATGCCTTTTGAGAAAGCTACATAGCTTTAGTTTTTGTCATTACAGTACAAGATATGTGCTGCTAGCTAATACACACTATATGCCCATATACCCAGTGTTCATTTAGGGACATGAATTGCACAGAGGTCCATAGTGCCCCCTGCAGTCTGCTGGACTTAAAACTATGAGACATTTTTCTTGAAAGACAACACCTTTTTTCAAGTTTAAAGCCGTATTACCCAGCTGTTTTTTATAAATGCCTAAATGCAATTTATTTACCCAAAGATGAGATTGAAAAACATGCTGATTTGTCAGACTACATCAGAGCACTGTTTGTATCTTATTGAAAGAGGTTCTTATTGAAACAGGTTGGTACATCGGCAATGCTTTGGGAAGACTGAGAACTGCCTGAAAAACCCATGTGAAAGGGTTTGAGAGCTCAGTACAAGTTGGAGCTTAAATACTCCCTAACAAATCATCTGTCCCACACTGACCTTTGGAGGAGGTGGACGGTTGGGCAGAGTCCTTGTTGCCATTGGTGATATTGTTTGCATCTTCTGGTTTATTCTGTGGAGTCGGGGCTTTGTCAGGAGCTTCACCAACTACTTCAAATTCCACATCCCTCTCGAGTTCCTCACTACCAATAAGGAAAACGTGTCTTTTAGATACAAGAAAAAAATCCCAAACAAATCAATAAAGCCTGAAATATTCTCTGGGGACATACGTGTGTATAACATTAACAAGGAGTGTGTAGTCTTGAAGAAAGTCGTCAGCTTGGAGACGGCTGCCATTGCGAATCCCAAAGTCTGAGAGGAATTTGTTGTTGTTGGCTGTAAGAAATATGCCTATATTATTCCAAGAATTTAACAAGATTTAACAATGCATGCAATGTGTGTTCATATAATGAGTGTTGCATTCACAGTGCATTAACTGTAACACCTCACACTCATCTGAAAAGTTACCTTCCGTCTCTCCTTCCTCTGAGGAGATCAGAATGGTCCCTTTTCCATCTTCTATCTGCACATCTGGAGCCACCATCCCAAACCTCTCCTTCAGGATCTAAAGAATAATAGAATTTATTTAAAACAACTTACTTTGACACCTGATTCCAAAACAAATGTGTATTTGTGTACTTCTTACTCTGTCCTGCAGGGAGATGACCATGGTTTTGTTGACATTGAGTTTGACGGTGACTTCTGGCTTACTGGCACAGACATAACAGTTAGCACTCGGTGGGTCAAGTACACAAGGCACCAGCAACTTCTTCCTGAGGTTTGGAATCTTATTCAGGAAGATCTGGGAATTGAGACAGAAATGAAATGTTAAAATCACAATCGTACAACCAATCTGTCCAACTAGAAAGTCAACTCACCGAACGGCATGACTCAATCTCCCCAGACAAGATTTTTAGCCCTTCCAGCACAATGAGTCCTGCAATTACAGCGTTGGTTGTAGCTATTGCAGGAATGATGTTTCCAGCCATGGCTAACAAAGAGAAACAATACATTAGGTTGTTGAAATTATTGAAAACATATCTATATGTCTATATGTATCTATATGTGTGAAAGTTAGTTGTTTTTTTTACTTATGTCACACTTCTCAATCATCAAATTTGATAATGGAAAAAAGTGGGTCAGATATGCAAATAACAACATTTTGACAAGAATATTTTACGTACACTTCATCAAAACGACTCTTCATGTTCATGCTAAAGATGTGCATTCGTAGATTAGCTGCAGCAGTAACAAAGTCCATAGCTGGTGGGTCATCCTATCAAAAAAATTATATGACCAAAAGAAAACTATAAACTATTTTTTTTCCACATAATTCCATAATATTTCGATAGCATTTGTGCTCTGTGAAGTACCTTGTCCCATACGAGCTCCGCTCCCTCTCCCTTCTTTTCCAGTTGCGAGCGCAGGGTCTCTACACTTTGTTGGAAAAGTTGGCTGTATCCCCAAACACCAAGAACCTGCTGATCCTTCAGCCCTGTACTAGTGCACTCTGACTCTTTAGGACTTTCTGTATAAAATAATATTTTTCATGGATTAAAAATGATGAGTCAGATGATTATAAAGACACAGGTAGGAAACAGGTATATTATAAGAAATTTTAACTATGGTCTTACCATTTTTCTCCACTTGGTGCCAGTCCAAAGGTTTAGGTGCGGTCCTCTTTTTCCATAGCTTATCCATGGTTAACAAGTACATGATGTCATCTTTAAATAGCTAAATGGAAAATTATATTTTACTAAAAATGACATAAATACAGATATAGGTTGTGCAGTGGAGCATTGTATAAAATGTGATACTATGGGTTCAACCAACGACACACACCTTGTTGAAAAGTTTTACAGAGTCATATCCTGTGGATCGGGCCCATTCCTTGGTGGATACACGTTTGATGTCACCATCTTTTTCTGATGCTGTGGCGCGGGCAGCTGCATCTTCAGGATTCCCTAAATGACAACAACATTTTTAAATTCAATATTTCCATAATGAGTTGTAACAGATTTTATTAATATTATAGTGCTTCATATGCTGACTAAAAATATGTGAAATTTATACTGGTTCTCACATGCAGCTTCTGGATCTGCAGTGTCTGGAGAAACTTCCTGATCAGCATCCTCCTCTCCAAAAAGCTGACTGAGAAACAGGACCACAAAATAAAATGTACATTCTAAATGGGATATATCAAGTTTAGTATAATTTTCCCAACTTACTTAAAAAGATATTTGGCCCATACAATACAGTGAATAGGCTCAGATGGTGTGTTTCTTATAGTACAACCTGGAAATGTCTTCTGAGTAGGTTTGGGTTGGCACTCATAGCACTCTGTTAATCCCTGGTTAAAAAGCAAATATATTTTATATTCAATGCCATGTTTGCAGTTCTAAACATTCTGAACACATGCGTTACAAAATGATATTAATGATGCATTTCTGCATGTACCTTTTTAATAACAGATACTTGTCCAAGGTATCCTGCTGTGCCACTTTCTATGAGAGGGATATCTGCTGCTAAGCACATCCTATTCACATGGTTACGAGCAGCTGATAAAAAAAAATGACAGGGATAGACACAGGTCAATTGCTACTAAATAAGAGCATAACTTTTAAATGTATTTATCTACCTCTGTTGTCCAAGGCATTCATGACCAGCACAAACTTTCTGAAGAATTCCACATTGTAGTCAGGGCTGCAACAAAATGATCATTAATAATTCAGGCTAATCATCAAGGCTGTTAATACTTAAGTAGTAAGTAATAATAAACGAAGATAAATACTTCATAATGCTGTCGTGGTAAGCAACAATGTTGGCAGAGGGACAAAACTGTAAGGCGCTCTCTTTAGCCACCTTCAAAACAAATATAATTATTAAAAAGACAACACTGCAAATCAATAATGCATCACACACACACACGTATACAAACCTGGGATTTAGACTTCCCAACATGTTTCTTTTGAAAGAGGAATTGGCGATTTAGGTTGCTGACATCGATTGTATCCAAGTCAATCTGGAGAGAAATACAAAGTAGTATTGTGGGACAAGTACAAAAACAGAAAAATAAAACATGAATTAATTTAAATAGTTTATTTAAACTTTCATCAAAAAAAAAGTATCTATTTTTTTTAAATGTACAGTTTAGTTTAAAAGGTTCTATATTACGCAAAATTGACTCCGTGTTCTTTTAATTATGTTCGATTGTTGTTCCCTCATCAAAAACTTACCTTGAGTTGTGTTTTGTTTCATTCACACATATGTGAGAAATCCTTTATTTTTAGTCTATCTACATCTCCCAAAGCTCTGTTGTGATGTCATGAAGTAGTAGTTTCAAGTTAACTAATGGTAAAATATAGCTGTTAAGTAGGGAGCGCTTCCTGTATTACTACATCACAAGGTGGAACAGAGTGTTTTCCATTTCAGAGAAGACTTCAGCCTAAATATGCAGGGTTTGTGTATTAAACATGTGACAATGAAACAAAACACAACTCAGGTATGTTTTGGATGAGCAAACAACACTAAAACATATATCAGAAAATGGCATATTATGAGCCCCTTAAGTAATAGCAGATAAATTACAATACATACAATAAATTACTACACAATTTAACTGTATAAGCAGAATGAAACTCCAGCTCATTCTTCAATAGTGACAAGGCAGGCCTGCCAGACTTACTCAATAAGTGAGCACATATAAATATGATGATCTATGATATGATGAATAATACAAACACTAAAAATATCTGATGATAACCGGGGGATTATAATAATTAAAAGCTGGGTTGTGAAGGGGCTACATACTTTCGCTCTCCTCTCACTAACAGGCTGTGGCGCCAAAATCGTGATGCTATCCTGATCAGATGAGATTAATGTGCAAGAAATAGGGAAATCTCTTTAATTATTCTAGGATAGCGTTAAAAGAAATCACGGGGGATTTGCAAGTTAAGAGTCGCGCCACGTCAGGAAAAGTGTGAAGCCAGCCTGCAGCTCTCCGTACCACACAAAGACGGGCATGCTAGTCCAAGCTAACCCACCAACAACACTGCAAACCCGCACAGTGCTACTAACCACTTCGATATTCTTGAATCCGGTGAGGACCAAGTCTTTCAGCAGCTCACAGCCGATCCCTCCCGCACCCACCACCAGCACCTTGCAAGTGGAGAGGGTCTCGGCGAGCTCTTTTCGGAGGGGACCCACAAGTTGGACCATCTTGACCGGCTTTAGAGAGTACACCAGAGCCTGCAGAGCGCCGGGGCTAGCGGGTTAGCTCCTCGGGTTAGCTCCCTTCTTCATGGGACCGCCCCGTGACAGGGTTGGACCATTTTTTCTTCATGTGTATTTTTTTTCTGAAGCTAAATACACTGCATAAACTATTTAGTGCCTCCCTGTGGTTTTATTGTGCATTCTACTTTGTACTCAAGAGAATACTATATTTTTCACGTTTGTGCAAATTAATTTATTATTGTATTATAAAAAGCTTGCTTGCGTTTAATATTTAATAACCTGATTTAATGTGACCAGGTTTTCAAAATTCTAAATAAAACAAGGAAAAGAGCACGTTAGATTGTGAATGCTCGTGTCAGTCAGTCTGTTGCTGCATTTTTATTTATTTAAATATATATTTTTATTATTATTATTACTATTATTATTTTAACATTTTATTTTATTTTTTGTTTGATTTGCTTTTATGCTCCAATTTATGCACCTCTTTACTGTTGGCAGGGATCAGATAAGTCAAAAATTGTGATAATCCTGTTTGGGTTCTGGTTTAGACCTGATGTAGGCCTGGTTTAGTCTTAGTTTAGTCCTGGTTTAGATCACATTAGTCAAAAATAGTGACACCTGGGACATTTCTTGTATAAAACCGGGATAAATCACTAGTTTTGTATAAATCTGATGGGACAGGGGACACAGGGCTCAAAATTGGGACTGTCCTGGGTAAATAGGATGTTTGGTCACCCTAGTCTAATTTGATTCAAGGGCTCATATTAAACTATTTGCTGATCTATGTTATAACTTTGTTTCCTCATCCAAAACATACCTGGAGTTGTGTTTTGTTTCATTTGTTCACACATGTTTAATACACAAACCCTGCATATTAAGCCTGAGTTACTATCTCAAACAGAAAAAAAGATGTGTTTTTAAACTCCATACACCTACTAGAATCATTATTATTATTTCAGCCATGGACTTTCCAATCACTGTTGAACAAAAGGTAAAAGGAACCATAGCCTACATGAATATCACAAGGTGAAATATAACATTTTGAGCTTTGGGGATGCAGACAGCCTAATAATATAAGATTACTCAAACATGCGTGAATGAAATAAAACACAAATTAATTTTAATGAGGTAATAACTTTCTTATATGACTTAAAACTCACAACAATTTGGTTAATATAGGACCTTTAAATAAGCCTAAATGAATAAGGCAAGATGGTGTGTACAGCACTGTGCGTTCAAGTATTGGATATTTTGATAACTGGAAACACATTGAACTATACTGTATTTATTGAGGGACCGCCACCTGCCCCCCTTAATGTAACTACACAACATGACCCCTGAGTCAATGCCCTCCAGTAACCCCACACTACAAATGTCAGCTATTTGGTTACACAGAAGGGGGGGTGTGTGCACGTTTTAGTTTAGACTATTTGGCAATTAATTTTGTATTTACTGGCACAGAATCTTATGAAATTAGAAAAAAGAGTGGTGGAATGAAATATAAGCTATTCTTCCTGATAGAATAGAAATAGAAAAAGAAACAAACAGAAAGAGCCAATTTGCTGTTCTTGGGAGTGGGCTGTTTTGTGTTCCTAATAGTTTTCCTGGAGCACAGTATTCTCTTATGAAAGCGTGTGATCAAACATTGACATGCCGTGGAGTGTAAGGCCTAAATAAATAGTTTGTTCTCGTGTGATTGGACAGAATCAATAGGGCATCGGCTAACCCAACATTACACGTATTTGCCCGGCAGTTTTACACGAGTACCGGTGAGCTGTTGGCCACTTCATCCAGATGCGCGAAGAGGCGATTAACTTCATTTTTTATTTTTTATTGTATGTAAAAGTTGTCGTAGGCCTAAGCGCAGTGAGGGATCATTTATCGCCTCTCTTTCTCTCCCCCTCTCCCTCCGCCTCCAGACGCGCACAGACCGAGAGGAAGAGCACAACTTCGCCGCAAAGTGACAACAGACCATGGGCCCAGTGGGACGCATCTGGCCGGCGGCGCTGCTGCTGCTGTGTGTGTGTTTGCAGCACTCCTCGGGTTTTTGGGTGATTAACGTGATGTTCCCTCCTCCAGCCAAGCCAAGTATTCCTAACAACAGCACTCCTCCACTCATTATTGGTAAGTGATGGCTATGGTCTGAGTAATGTTATATGGCCACAGGGCTGCTATAGACTGTGATATGTAATAATATCTTGTGAATAGGCTATTAAAATGTAATAGCCTATGATATTTAAGTCTATAGATTTGTCAAGGCCCTTAATTAATGGCATATATGTTATTGATGTAGTAGGCCTAGTTGTACAGTTCTGTTCCTGGGTCTCACAGATAAAGAAGACACAAAATGCAAGGTCTGATTAGATGTGATCAAAATGTGACCATACTCCTCACAATACAAGACATATATTATCTTTTTTTTTTTAAGTAATGGAAAATGTGATGTTATTGTTCTTTTGAAGGTGTGAAACTTTTAATTGTTATTTTATGAAACATAAATATTATTATGAAATTAATTAATCCACAGTGCCTGGGAACTTGGGTAACCGCCTGGAAGCCAAGATTGACAAACCTACACTGGTCCATTGGTTGTGCTATAAAAAAACGACACACTGGTTCCCTCTATGGATTGATCTCAACATGTTCATGCCTGTTGGTGTTGACTGCTGGATTGATAATATTAGGTAACAATACGCTGTCCAATCTCAAACTGCTCTGTTCCATTGTGACCATCACCTTGAAATGTTCAAATAAGATTGTCCTTATTTCACCGTTTGTCTTCAGGCTTGTTTACAACCGAACAACTCGGCGATCGTCCAATTCTCCAGGCGTCCAAGTGCGGGTGCCAGGATTTGGAGAGACCAATACCATTGAGTTTCTCGATAATAACAAACTGGCGGGTGAGTAAACCTTATTTTCTGATGCACGTTTGTCTAAAATAGAACAACCACAACCTAGGCTGTTGCTAAGACATTGAGCTGTTTCCACTGAGGTATGTGTGCAATGTAGAGTCTCACCTGGTTACATATGTTTTATAGGTTACTTTCACACAATGGTGGAACATTTGGTCTCCGTGGGCTACTCTCGGAATGAGACCATCCGAGGTGCTCCATATGACTGGAGACGGGCTCCAAGTAAGTCGTTAATACTCAAGAATTACAGTCTTTGTTTTTCTTTGTATCGAAATTATTTGTTTATTTGATGTATGCATTTCTTTCAAATGTTTCCCCAGTTGCTGCTGTGGTAAAGAGAAATGAATAGTCATACAATAATCATACATTGAAGACAGGGTAGGGTAACATCAATAAAACACCCCCAGTAGAAAAGGGCACCTGAATATTCTTAATATTCCCCTATTATTGCTTGTTTTTAACAGCAGAAGGCAAACTATTGCCCCCAAGACAATTATCTCCTGTATGCTGTCATGTAATGTGTAGTGTTTGTCATTGTAACCACAGACATAGACATTTTTGAGGAATACAATATTACTTTTATCCACACTGACTTGTTAGAAAAAAGCTTATGCACTGTTGTTCTACTTCTTAAGAAGAATAGAGCAAATGTACACAGTTTATTGTAGAGAAAGTTTCATTGGTGGTCATCTGATGAAACTTTCTCTCCTTTGAATCACTCTTGGACAAATTGTACAAAGTTTAATTAGTCACTTAGCTATTCTGCTTGTCTCCTAAAATGTTTCCCTGTCATTTGTGGCAGATGAGAATGAGGAGTACCTAGTGAGGCTTCGTGAGATGGTGGAGGACATGTATGAGCAGTACCAGAAGCCTGTTTATCTACTGGGCCACAGTATGGGCTGTCACTATGTGCTCTATTTCCTCAACCAGCAGCCCCAGGCCTGGAAGGACAAATACATCAAAGGCTTCATTTCCCTAGGGGCTCCATGGGGGGGCGCTGTTAAGCCTCTCAGAGTCATGGCATCAGGTATGCTTATAGGTGAAACATCTTAGTTTTTTTTTTTAGATCAAAAGTGTGATGATCTTTTCACATATCTACAATAACATGTAAAATAAACAAACAATATTTTGCACTACAGGTGAAAATGATGGGATCCCAATGATTTCTAATATAAAGATCCGTGAAGAGCAGAGGATGGCGACTACTAATCCTTGGATGGTGCCATTTGATGGTGTTTGGTCAAAAGACCATGTATTTATCTCCACTCCAACAACTAACTACACCAATCAGGACTACGAGCGTTTCTTCACAGACATCAATTTTGAGGATGGCTGGTATAAAACCAACTTTTTCATTTACTTTCAAATTGCTCCATAGCAAAGATAACTAAGACAAAGTAGCTGATAAAACAAACACAAAATCCACAAACTTGAACAGAAATGAGACATACACTGAGCTTGGTATATCTTCAACAAAATTGTTATTTGAATAGTTGCGATTTTTAAAGTAATATTTTTCCTCTATAAATTACAAAATATCCAAAATATCTTATTATGTCTTATGGCACTCTTTATGGCACTTTGTCTGCTATAATTCAATTCAATTCAATAGAGGCAATTCAGATGGCATACAGAGCAATTGTACATAAATGATATTACATAAAAGCAAAACCACATTAGATACTGCCTTATTACTGATGCTGATGATGTATGTTATGCATTTATTCAATAACAGGTGTTCATTGATCTAAAATACTTTGAAAAATATGAATTCTTACTCAGAGTAGTTTTATCTCTCCACACATCAGACCTGTAACTTTTCGTCTCCATAGAAATAAATCACTTTAATGCTATACTGTGGCATACATTCCAACAGAAAAGTTACATAATTCAAAAATGTGTTTCAATTTAATTATCATAATTTATTTTTATTTGTTTTTCACTTGTGCATTGCATTTAAACTGACTTCACAAGCCAGTCAACATGGCTGAAACACTAAGACAGAATAAGTCTACTTGTAATTTGTTTCTATTGCTTATGGTGGGCTGTCTTGTTACAGGCACATGTGGTTAGACACAAAGAACTTGACTGGAGATCTACATCCTCCTGGGGTTGAAGTCTGGTGTATGTATGGTGTTGGACTGCCCACTCCGGTCACATACATTTACGACGAGGGTTTCCCCAATGCAGACCCTGTGGACTTTGTGTATGCTGATGGGGACAACACAGTGGACAGCTTTAGCACAAGTTTGTGCAAGCGCTGGATCGGAAAGCAGAGCAAACCTGTTCATGTCACTGAGTTCAGAGGCCTTATGCACCTGGATATGGTGTACCATGAGAAGGTGCTCAATCTAGTCCAGTATATTCTTGAAGGCAGATCTGAAACACCCAGTGAAATTGACGTTAGGGTGTAAAAAAATAACAAAACTCTGGACAGTAATTTCAAATGTCAGTTGTGTGTTTGTTTGCAACATTGATAACAGCTGTCTTTACTGAAATATAAAACCCTGCTAAAAATGACTGTTATCTAACTTGAAGGTAGCAAGGGGATACTTTGTCATCTTGCTTGTTTTTTTGTAAGCAGATATTTACTATTGGGACAAACTTATTTAATTTAACCTATATCTTGTAATGTAACATTGATTAGTATTTTCCAATGTTTTATAACTCCACAAACCCCTTATTTTAAAAAAAACATATAATCCTATTTCATTGCAAATGTATTATTAAAGACTCTCTTAATGTCAACTAACCCCAAGCCCTTAGCTTGACATTGTGTCACCCATGTCTATAATCTTCTCATAAGCCTGTTTACCACTGTGCAGCAGACTAACTATTTTAGAATATGTAAACATTAACAAAATGTGTTATTAAATGTAATCATAGTATAGGTTCGCTGGCCCTACAGAATAAACATAGACTGTGTATATGTGAATACGACTTTTAAAAATATAGGCCAAATTATTAATGATTTGAAAGCAACATTAAAATACAACATATGATTGATTGATTTATCTGTCCCTTGTCCGGATTGGTTAATCGTGATCGATGACTTTCGATTTGTTTTGTCTGGTTTGATAACTCTGCAGTCCTCGGCGCACCTCGTGATACCTTCATACCTTCCTTAAAGTCGACTCGACTCAACTGTCACTCGCGCTTTAGACACAATTTGAAGAGGATTCGCGTATCAAGACAGCGTCTTACCGAGCCTGTACAGAGGAATATGACTGTGAGGCTATGAAACACAAGGGCCATGGCGGCTCTGGTTCATAAACCCGCCTCTTCTAAGCTGCTCGGAGTCGGTTTGTTGTTGTTTGTACTGTCGGCTCGGAGCACTGGAAAACCGCTGGAGAAATGTACGGACAGCACGCCAAGACCTCCCGTGGTCCTCAGTGAGTCTTTTGTTTACTCCAAAACGCAGTAGCGCGTATTCAGGGTTTACGGAGTCCTTTATTTAGACATTAATTTAGTAAGCTCACGTAACGTACACTGTGTACCCACAGTAAGATAAAATAATATGATTTTGTCATTTCCAGTAGTTTACGTTTTAGTGGTTAGCTTTGGTTGTTTACATTGGAGGCTGGTCATATGACAAGGTTGGGCAACATGACTCTGCTGGATTGTTGCCAGTTGCTGCGAACTGAGGGAGAAAAATCTTCAGTGAACAGCCTGGACCCTGAACTCCCCCAGAATGAACTTAATATTTTACAAATGCCACTAAGCCCTGATAAAGACCATGGTCATGGTCGAAACATGTTGGGTTTTTTTTAAACTATACTTTCCCTGGTGCGACTTTTACTTTTTTGGAGTGCCTGGATTTTGTTGTGTCTAAAATTTCACAAATGTCTGTTTGACAAATTGATAAATTCCACTGTATTTTGATCACCAATGTGATTATATCCATCACTTTGTTATCACTTGTAGTAAATACTAAATCCTTATATATTATATATTATATTTTCAGTACCTGGTGACCTGGGGAACCAGTTAGAGGCTAAACTGAACAAAACCACTGTGGTTCATTATGTGTGCTATAAGAAGACTGACTTCTTCACTCTGTGGCTCAACCTGGAGCAGCTCGTGCCTGTGATCATCGACTGTTGGATCGACAACATTAGGTACTTGACTTGACTAGGGTCTTCTTCATCATCTACATTCAAATTAAATTGTACATACTCCTTGACTGCTCTGTCAATTGATATCTCCCTCCCCAGTGAGCTCAACCTTTGGCCTCATGTCCTTATGTCAATAAGTTAGAAAACCAAGGATTCTGTGATTATACATTCAATGATTATCAACTAATTTAACAGAAAACATGTTACTTCTGCCTTCACATTCACTTACAACATGAAACAACTTTTACAGAAGTTGTGTAACATAAAAATAGCCCATGTTTTGAGGAAGTATAATGAAGTGGATACTGAAAAGAGATGAAATAGTTCTTTATTTTGTTTTGTTTGTATTTATGTCATTATTTATCATTGCTAGGCTTATCTACAATAGTACCACTCACACCAGCTCGTCCCCACCAGGAGTTGAGATTCGTGTCCCTGGCTTTGGGCAAACATACTCCTTAGAGTATCTAGACCCTAGCAAACATAGTGTTGGTAAGTAAGATGTGGTTGTTATTTGTATAAATAAATAAATACATTTAATGTGAATTCCATTTGTCTTTTCTTCTTTTAGGCATGTATTTTTTTAATATTGTGCAGCAGCTTGTGGACTGGGGTTACACCAGAGACAATGACATCAGAGGAGCACCTTATGACTGGAGGAGAGCTCCAAGTAAGAAAATGCACACTTAACTGTATTACACAAAGATCATGATAGTAACATAAATGGCCTGTCCTCGCTCACTTAAATGAAGAGAGATTAATAATTCTGAAGAACTAGTAGCACTAGTGAGACATCAGGCAAACTTTCACCTTTGGAAAAAGACTTCTCCTAAAACCACCTCAGGGAATTCCACCCATTCATTAAATACCCAGCCTTTGTAAACAGGGAATTCCACATCAGGTTTTGTCTGTTCTAAACTATTGATGACCTATAATCTCCCAGTAAAGTAATTTTCCTTCCTTCTTTTTAGATGAGAATAAAGACTATTTTCTGCATCTGCAGAAGATGATTGAAGAGATGGCAGAGAAGGCTTGTGAGCCAGTTGTTCTCATAGCTCACAGTATGGGCAACATGTACACACTGTACTTTCTTAACCAGCAGCCACAGGCGTGGAAAGACAAGTACATCAAGGCCTTTATTTCTCTGGGAGCCCCGTGGGCTGGAGTGGCCAAGACCCTGCGTGTGGTCACATCTGGTATGGAAAATATGATCATGCATTTCTGCGTACTTATTGGTGATATATTTCTCTAATACTATTCATGCTTCGTAATGCTGAGATGTAACATGATGTAGTGTGGTAAAGCAGTTTCTGGTTAGTATTTGCTGAATTAATCTCTAATTATTTTTTCAGGTGATAACAATCGTATCCCAGTTATCAGCCCACTTAAAATTAGAGTCCAACAGCGCACAGCTGTGTCCACGTCGTGGCTCCTCCCATACGCTGGAGCGTGGCCCAAAGACAAGGTATGTGTACTTTAATTTTCTGCTTAAAATTACAATTTGTGCTATCTGTCATTTTATTTTCCATAAATGGCAGTAGTAATAACTATTTTAGTCCCTCCCCTCATGTGGTCTTTGTTTAGGCTCACCTGTCACTCAAACCTCACTTATGTTTTTTTTTTTTTTATTTAGTCATGAAAATATATATTTTTTAGTATTTAAGTATATGCTATAATAGGCCTCTTTTCCATGAAGCCAGTAGGGGGTGAAGCAGTGAAGTTTGCACCTGTTTAAACTGTGCAAAGCGAGCTGTACTGTATTGACACATTGGAGGGTCTGAAGCTTTGCCTTATCAACCCTACAATACTTGGTTCTTCAACACTTTTCGGAGCTGTGTAGTTTGGTCTCTGATCTTATCTCTCAGACTTCAGATAGTTGTGATTGACTGACAGGTGAAGTAGCCAATAAGGGACATGTTGAGCAGAAAAACAAATGTTGCTGCCACTGACATGGAATAAAAAAAGAAAGAAAGAAAAAAGGATGTAAAAGCATTTCAGAACATTGCAGAGTTGAAAGAAATTTATTCCAACTAGATTTTAATGTCAAATACTGCTTTAAACCTATAGTATAGTCATTTGTCATTTTAGTAGACTGTTAGACAAAAGGTCTCTTCTGCAAATACTACACATTTTAGTTGCACTACATCCATTTTGACAACCATAGTTTATTTAAGCTAATTAGAGACAATATTTCATTTTGTGCAGAATTATTGTTTCACAGGAATAAAAGACATAATGGTCAACTTTGTTTCTATTAGGTATTCGTCCAGACGCCAAACTTCAACTACACGGTTATGGACTACCAGCGCTTTTTCAAGGATATCGGCTTTGAGGATGGTTGGCTTATGCGTCAGGACACAGAATCACTGGTCTCTGACTTGACTCCTCCTGGTGTAGAGACTCATTGTCTATATGGCTCAGGTGTAAAAACCCCAGAGACTTTCCAGTATTCAAATAAGTTTCCTGATGTGGAGCCTACTGTAGTGATGGGGGATGGTGATGGAACTGTGAACCTGATTAGTGCTCTGCAGTGCAGAAAATGGGTGGGAAAACAGAAACATAATGTTACTTTAAAAGAACTTCCCTCCAACGAACATGTAGCCATGCTAGCAAACATCACAACTGTGGATTATATTAAGAAAGTGCTGTTCTCACCCTGAACTTTATCCTCAAACTGAACTTTATCCTCAAAATGACAGTTAAAATATGACTTAACTTTTACAGACCCATAATATAATCAGTATGTGGAGTCCTGTGGAATCAGGATTTTAATTAATTTTATTATTTCTCAATTTTGACTAATGTCGGTGTCAAATTGTTTACTCAACTTTTTTATTTTTATTTGTAAACGTAGTTGAGAGACAATACCTATCTGTGATCAGATCTTTTACCACTATGACATTTTCCCATTTCAAGAGTCAGGCCCTGTGTACAAGTGCCACATTTATATACTGTTAATGTGTTACAACAAACAATATATTTGTAAGTGTTTTATAAAGATTGATTTTGTACAATTCACCAAGCCAGTTTTACACAGTGCTTTACTGTTGTAGTGTTGGAAATTGGTGTAGTCAGCGAACGTATATTTTATATTTCCAAGGCCGCATTATTAACAGAAAAATTATAATTTAGTTTTGCATTTGATGGGAACAATAAGCAATTGATATACTAAAACTGTATTACTTATTAGACTGAGATAAAACATGAAACCTAAAATCTACTAGACACTAGACAGTGGGGATGAGAGACATATTTATATACATAAGCTCACCTTTATTTAAACCCTGCCTTTGTAATTATTTAAGATAAGGATTTCGTTATTTAAGATAAGAATTTCAGCCTGATAAATCACTGTAAATGCCTGTTCGTTTTTAAAGTGTGGAAGGAATACAGTGCCTAAGCAGAAAATTGTTTTGAATGTATACTGCATATTGTTGAAATGACTATTCTGACATTATACTTTTTTTTTTTTTTCTGGTGACGTACCAGTATTCATGTGGCAAACTCAACTACCTTCATAATTTACAGTGAACTGTGATGTTTGTTTTGAGTAAATTTTCTGCATTTATGGTGTGTGCCTTCATAAATCTCAATTTTGGCCAGCTAGGACTATTAGGTGTTGCTTATGCTTGATTAAAACCCATCCGTCCATGTTTTTACCCGCTTCATCCAGGGAGTAACAGCCTAAATGGGTATGCAGACTTCCCTTTTAACACACTGCTCCCAGCTCTTCTGGAGGATTACTAAGGTGTTCCCAGGCCAGCTGAGAGACATCCTCCCTCCAGTGTGTCCTCTCACAAATGCAGTAAGTTTTGCAAAAACATTTAGGGTATTGTCAGCTGTAGTAAGACTTTATTTAATTTATGAAAAAACAGTACTCTATCCACTAGTTTTCAGAACTCAATGGAAAGCGGAAAACTTTATTTCCTGTCCGGCATCGAAGTTCCACACAGTTCAAACTTAGGGTATATGGACCATCTTCTTGTTTGTCCATTATGCTCTAAAAAGAAAAAAAAATTTAAGTGATCTTTTACTCTTCAGCATACAGCATAGTATTTTATTTTATAATACTGTTACTGGTCTTTCTAGGCACTGGTTTCTGAATATTTCAATACCTGAAGTTCTTTCAGAAAGCTTTTCAGTTGTGCTGTTGAGTCTCCAATACACCAGGCCAGACTTATATGGAAAGAAGGATTCTTGAACACATATGCAAAGATATAGTATAAATATGTTAAGAAGCCTAAAGAATTTGTAATGTAACAATAACTTACTTTATAAAAAGTATCCAATCTAAAATCTGTCATTGTTTTGTCCACTACTTTAATAATGTCCAATAGTTGATTAGTCCCTGCTGACACTTCAACACCAATAAATGTTCTACAGAAAAAAAGAAACTGAAAGAATCCCAAAGGAAATTCTTATGACTGTCAACATTAGTTACATATGATCTATCTTGCAGATGAGTTTAAAAATATACCTTGTCTTCTCAGCATTACAATAGACTTTTAGCCTTTCTGCGGTGCACATGAACCTGAAAACGAAAACGGTCAAAATAAGATCTATAATAGTCATTAAAATGATCTTCTTGTAAATAAATGTTCTTTTACGCATGACAGCAGCAACTGTTCTCACCTTCTACAGTGTGCTAGGCCTGCCTTGAGGTTTTGTGTGAATGGTTGAATCCAGTGATGTCTCAATACCACTGTCTGTGAAAGACTCAGATGAAACTCCTCCTGAGGCGTCAAGTCTATCCCATGGCGTTTTGCTACTGACACAAGCTCCTGCAGTATGTCAGTGAACTCCAACTCAGGATCGTC
Organism: Boleophthalmus pectinirostris; assembly: GCF_026225935.1. Taxonomy (NCBI): domain Eukaryota; kingdom Metazoa; phylum Chordata; class Actinopteri; order Gobiiformes; family Gobiidae; genus Boleophthalmus; species Boleophthalmus pectinirostris. The sequence continues at coordinate 2,726 of NW_026571517.1, read as the reverse complement.
TATTGACAGAAACAGTGTCATATACAAGAATATTTGAGATGAGAAAGTTACAATGTGTACCTCGTGCTTACAGGGCAAATAAACATATGTCGCCCAGTTCCCCTGTTCGTGTTTAAAAGAGCGGATACGTCCACCATGGAGTGAACTGTCTTCAGTCTGTGGATCCAACTCTTCAGGAAACATGTTCAAGACACAATGCGGGACAGGCAATCTGCCAGGGATACATCAGCATTAAATGTGCTAAAACAGACCTTAGATTTCTACATATACATAGGTCCTAATCTGTTGTCTTAATTATTATTACCCTACAATATAGACTGAACCTCGCTGGTAAGAAACACTCACTTAGTTTTTGTTGACAGTTGTTCTATTTTAAGTCTCTTTTTTTCTGGATATGATTTTTCACCATCTTCCAGGCATCTTGTATTTACTGAAGAGCCCCCTTCTTCCTCTTCTGAGCTGCTGCTGTAGACGACTAGCATGGCCTCGACAAATGATCTCAGAAATAATTAAATATCCGAAAAGCATCTACATTTAAGCATGAACGCACTATTTTGTGGCTTGGCCGTTATGTTAATAGACTCATGGACTAGACTCACAAGAGACACTTAGATCCATGTACTAAACTCATGGCTAAACTATCAACAACCAGTACGCTGCATAAAAGTGTCCCCTTGAAACAATGACAAAAAGCTTGGTTCCAATATAAACAGGCTAAACAGGGTGTAAGTTAAGATTGTTTGGCTTGTGTCGTTTAAGTTTGAGTCAAATCAAATGACTTTTTCATACGAACAACACGTGTTCATGATTTACTTATATGTTCCATATGAAAACTTACCATAAAAGGTTAAATCTAATTACACGTTTAATGTCTTTTTCCCTCAAATCCAAGTATGTGCATTCTGTAAAATGGTGTCCGGTGCATGCACTCGACAGAAAAAATCATTTATGTTTGCCAGTGATTATCATTTAACTTTGATTTATTCACGCTCCATGCGTGCGGCAAGGTGCTGTAGTTAGCATAATGCTATCAAGCCATTTGTAACTGAATTTGACACATTATAAACTGAGTCACCAAGAGGATGTCTTGAATCGGTAAATGTGCACCTAAAATGAGATTCTGATGCTGTGTAGAGATGGCTGGTGATCGGGAAACAACAGCTTTGCATGTACAGTCCCTGGAGCCGCAGCGGCTGAACAAGGGAGCACCGCACCGTCGCACAGGCTGAATGCGGATGTAGGGGGACCCCGCACAGCAGACCAGCCAGAGCCACTGGGGTTTTTGTCTACTGTAGTGATTACGCTGGTATACTTGTCTTCTTTACTATCTTTATGTATTCGCCAGGGAAGGAAGATTGCCTTTATTATCCATACGGGATCGCAAATTCACATCGCTGCCTTCTATGTCGATTCTCTGGTTTTGCTAGCATAACGCTATGTTAGCTTAGCTAGCTAACGTGTCAAGTTAACGATATAAAATCCAAGATGCGCAGATGTCCTTCTACAACTTTTGCCGCGAATATCAAACTATGTCAACATTTGCCTCCTTAGTTACAGAGAAACTCACCTTCTATTACGTTTTTTATCATTAAGTGTTTTGATAACACGCCCTCTAGCTATGTGTTCAGAATCCACGTATTAAAATACTATATTATGTATTTCAGATATTCTTGTGTTCTAGTAATTGATTACATTGTACCATGTAATTTGTTTGAACCATCCGTATCTTTTGTTTGTTCAGGTATCACTGATCATCCAGTATAAGTTGAAGTTGCATTTATCATTCTTTACAAAAAGTGCGACGACACTGAACATCACTTCAAGTAGTAAAATGGAGTAAGTTTTAAGTCGTTTGTTTTGAATATACTGAACAGAACACCCGTGTGTACAGCACCTAATTTGTTCTTTGTACCTCTTTTAGTTGGGCTGCGTCTTCTGCTAAGCTGAATCCTTACAGTAGAAGTCGTATGACAGAGGCCTGGCAGCAGCATTCTGTTGCCCCACCTCAAGTGGTTCACACTATTCCCCCAGGAGCAGAGAACCCTTTGGGCTGTGCTGTGTATGGTATAGTTCTTCAACAAGATGCACCATCTGTACCTCAACCGCCGCCTCCACCTCAGCACAGCCATCACAGCAGCCAGCACAGCAGCCAGCACAGTCAACAGATCAATGGAGAACAGCAGCATGGACAACGGCATGGACATCAGCGACAGCAGCAGCAGCAGCAGCAGCAGCAGCAACAGCAACAACAGCAGCAGCAGCAGCAGCAGCAGCAGCAGCAGCAGCAGCAGAGGCAGCACCCAGCCCAGCCTCAGCGCTCCACTCTTCAGGGGGAAACAGGAAACAAGTGTGGAGCGTGTGGCCATGACATCTCTCACCTTTCCAATCCGCATGAGCACCAGTGTGTAGTCACGCAGGATCGATCTTTCCAGTGTACACAGTGTCTGAAGATCTTCCATCAAGCTACTGACTTGCTAGAACATCAGTGTGTTCAGGTGGAACAGAAGCCTTTTGTCTGTGGGGTGTGTAAAATGGGTTTCTCTTTACTTACATCTTTAGCACAGCATCACTCTTCTCATAACAGCAGTAACCCAATGAAGTGCTCCATTTGTGAGAAAACTTATAAACCTGGTTCCTCTGACTGTGCCACACCATCTACTTCAAAAAAACATTCTCATCATGCTAGTCGTGATTGTACAGCCAGCAGCAGTTCCTCGATTCTTCCT
>NW_026571516.1:0-25000 GCF_026225935.1 Boleophthalmus pectinirostris | reverse complement strand
TCGATCTATGACAATCTATGACAAGATTGCACCAAGTTACAGGTCAGATCTGTAGAGACGAGGCCCAGCTTGCAAAAGAAATGTGTTTTTCAAGGTATTTTGAGCAATAAAAACACCTGTAATTTAATAAGTGCAAGATAAATACATTTAATGCCATAGTTGTAAACATTCAAGGTGAGGCAAAAATATCTCCATGGAGCTAAACACTCCATTTGCAAAGGTACACAGTGCACCTTTAAGTAAAAAAAATAAACACATGTAATGAATAATCAAAAGTGGAGCACAGCACTTTAGGCATTCCACTCTTACCAAATGGTGTTGATGTTGACTTTGCTGAACATTGTGTGGTTTGGATACGTAGTGTAAAGAGTCAAGGTTAAGTGAGAAAACACACAAGAACATGTGACCTGCAGTGGTCTCTGGGACATGAGGTAATGCCTACATCATCAGGGGGGAGTCCAAAGAGCTGCATGGCGTTAAAAGGGTAAGTGAGTGAGGACATTGTATGGATTGACTTCACACTGCAGCACTGGTCTCTGAAATAAGTAGGACACACAAATTATCCAGTGAAACGCAGACTAATGAGAGAATTTTCCGGTCAGCAGATCCGGTCGCCCCCTGCATCTACTGCATTAAATCTCTGGAGAGTGCAGGACTATAAATGACAAACCCAGCCACGGGCGAAACTGAACCTTATGAACTTCAAGATCTGGCTATTCGGACATTTTGGTTGAGGCTAGGGATGCACTGATCCAGCTATTTCAGTTCTGATATCGATACTGTGACTTTAAGTATCTGCTGATATGAACCGATACCCGTGTAGGGACTTATTTCCTTAAAATACAGGTAACTTAATACATAACAGATCCACTTCTGGTATGCAGCTGTAATTTATCCTGCAAAACACTACTGAACAGCATTGTGTTAAAAAGTTCAAACATTGAGATGTTTTAGGCCTTAATCTGTCTATAAGTAGTCTTGTTACATCTAAGGTCCAACCAGGACATCGTCTTACTGATATACCGATATCATGAAACCGATACCAGATTCTGCTCATTTGTCAACATCAGTGCAGATATTCAATACCAGTATTGTTAGTTATATTGTTATCAGTTGATCCCTAGTTGTAGCTATGGATACTTAAAGCATGATTTGGGACTATTTATACTACTATGTCTCTAAATATTCATATTACATAATACTAGATATTAGTTCCATTAGAGAGGGTTCAGCCAGGGTTATTCATTACAGTAATTCTGTGAGACCATGTGTCTTGAGCAGAGGCAGAACTCAATTTAAACTTAATCCTAACTTAATTACCTACTTCATTTTAAAGAGGAAACTACAATCAGTCAATGTTTTTAGAGAAAATAAAGCATGTCGAGTGTCAATGAGCAGTATGTAGGCAAGGCTTAAAATATATGATTTAAACCTGGCAAAAAGAGACATGTGGAGAGTAACATGAAAACATTATTGAAGGTTTGGATTTTGGGAGGGGAAAAAAGTGTATTTTAGAAAAGAAGATGGACCATTACAGTGGTAACTTAAAAAAGATATTAGAATTGACTACAAGACTAAGTATGGAAAGAATTGGAGCAGCCCAGAGTTTCCATTGTATACACTGAGTTATGTAACAGCATGACCCTGTGAGCAAGTATTTATAACACTGTACGGACAAAGATCTGTACACACTCACATCATGGGGACCTGCCTCCTCACGGGGTCAAAAATCAGTTCCTCATGACGTAAATCCTTTATTTTTACATCAACAAGATGGTTTAAAGTTCATATATGACGTAAAAGGGTTAGGCAATTTGTAACTAAGGTTAAGGATACGATAAGTCTCCAAGAAATGAATATTGATTGTGAAAAGTCAGTATAATGCTCTGGAAAGGCACCGACACCCAACATGGTGTTTGTGTGTGCCTGTGTGTGCCTGTGTGTGTTTGTGTTTGCACTGATTGCGTCTCTCTGTCTACGTATGTGTGTATACATGTGCGTACTTACTGTTTGCAGTGGTCGGAGACGTACTCTGGGATACTGTATCGACAGTCCAGGATCATGACCAGAGTCTCGCTGTCGTTGGTTTCATGGAACGGAGGAACCCCACAGACCAGCATGTAGAGAATCACCCCCAGAGACCAGATATCTGCAGCACACAGCACAGCACCACTTTATCCACAGTCCCTTTAAATAGGACACGTTCCCTCTGGGCACTCGTAAGATGATTCATTTTGAACTTTAAATAAAATGGATTAAAGAAGTAGTGTGTAAAATAGAAAGTGCAGTGGAACCAAGAATATAAGTCTATTTATAAAACTACAGAAGAGTACATGAGGAGCTTGGAGGAAAACATTGATTTATTTGTAATCTTTTTGGCATTAAGTACAGATTTGGTTGTACTTTTCCCTTACATAATTGGAATAATTTAGTTGTAATGATCTATTCAACCATAAAACCATAAATGATCTGTCTAACTTTTCGGGTAGAGAGTCAACAACTGTATTACTTTGCCTGAAACACTGCCTTTAAATTTATCCAACCAGACCAGTTCAAGTTACAGGTCAGATCAGTGGAGAGGCGCTCCTGCTCACATTAAGAATTAATGTATTTTATTTTAGTTATATAAGCATAAGTTAGATAATACTGCACCTTTATATTAGTCTTTACTTCACAGGGTCACTTCACCATCTTATCAAAAATTTACACCAGTTTCTTGCTATTTTTGCTACTTATTTTGAATGTATTATTACAAATTACATTTTTTGCTCTTTGTTAGGATATTATATTGTGCTGTGTGAGCAACTGTGTCCAAATAATTCCCTGGTGGATCAAAAAAGTTTGTTTAAGTCTAAGTCATAATAATGTTGAGGTATGTCCAGTGTGAAAGGGGGATGTCCGGTCTGATGGTTGACACAGACAGAGTTCAGACCCCTTCTTGAGTTTGACACAGTGTTCTTTTAAAACCCCCTCCCTTCCTTTTTCCTTCCCTTTGCCCCCTCCACAGATAGACACATAGACAGACAGACAGTGCCAGCCCAGACCAGCCAGACCGGGGCACGACATGGTCCACTTGAAGAGAGGAGAGAGAGCTGTGCCCATAACAGGGAGTGCGTTGTTGGCTGTGCAGCTATTCTCAGCATTTCCTTCACACTTTGGTCTAAACACAAACTGTCCGCTCTGTGCCTACTGTGATGTAACAATAAAACAGTTCCTCATGCTGTTGGCCATTTAAAGAATATTTTTAGAATTATGTAAAAGTCTGCTTCACTTTGTCAAATGGGCTAAAGAAAACTGTACCACCTGAAACAATAAAGCTGTGGAAATCATGCATAAATGTAATCGTTTTCTTCAAGGTCAGTTGAACAAGTTTACACAGACTTTTTCCTGTCATTCATCAGACTATCTTGACCGCTTTGACAAGTATTTTATCTTCCACTGCTTGAATTTAAATCAAAAGTACTTCTCATTGTGTGGTGTCCTTGCATTCTTCTGCTCTAGTGAAATAAATCAATCCTTAGTTGTACCACATAACAGCAGTGGCCTGAACAAAGCCGTTTTGACTGGGCCACAAGCACACATGCATGCTCACACGCACGCTCGCACACACACTCACACGCACACTCACACGCACGCTCACACGCACGCTCACATGCACACTCACATGCACCCACAAGTCCGCACAAGCATTATGCAACAGGAGGGCAAGTCGGTGCTGGGAGCGTACTTTTCTCTACTCTCTGGGGAATATCACACTTTCTCAGCATGCATTAGTGTCTTGCTGACATCACAGCTCCAGGTACACACAAAACCTCAGCCACATGTTCAGCTGCTTTGGATTTAGGCGTTTTAAAAATGTTATTCAATTTCTCCTGCTGTCGTCCATTTCCCACAAAGTTCTTCCATTGTTATTCTGCTTTGCTGGAAGTGGCCCCATGCCTACAATAATTGATTATTTGTACTATGTAACAGTGTAAGGGGCCATTCAGGGTTGAAGTCTGTCCAGGAAAAAAGTTGCAGAAACTGGATTTTTCTGCTCTCAACTGAATGTAACACAAATGTATCACCAAAATACACTGTTGGGACAATGAAGTTTGTGTTTTTGAGCCCAAGCTGGAAATATCAATAACAAGTATCAGTTTAAGTATCTCGTATTGATGACACTTTGTAAATACATGTACTTACATGCAAAACATTAGGGGGCAGGAGTGCTACTTGGATGTACAGAGATTGTGCAGAATTGTCCTTTTGGTGGTCTTCAGTGTAGGGACCAGTCTCAAATACAAAGTTGATTTTAACTTAAACTTTATCTGCCATATAGTATTAAAGGCTTTTGATCATTTTTGCACTTTTTGAGTGCCTCAGTTTTTTTCAACTTTGTACATGTACTTATCTTCAGGGGTCTTCTGAAAATAATAAAAACGTACAGGTCTTAAGATTTAATGAACCCATCAAGCGCTTAAAAAGGTCCATGTTATAATACTGTTACCACATCAAAAACATACCTGGAGTTTTGTTTCATTCACACATATCTTTATTATTAGTCTGTCTACATTTCCAAAGCACATTGTGATCTCATCAAGTGATAGTTTTCAAGTTAACAGCTGTCTTTTACCTTTTGTTCAGTAGAGACCCAAATGATTCAAGTGAAGGTATATGGAGTTTTAAAACTACCACATGAGGTGGAACAGAGTGTTTTCTATTTGAGGGAAGAACTCAGCAGGGTTTGTGTGTTAAACACGCGCAAACAAAACAAAGCACAACTCCAGGCATGTTTGTGAGGAGGAAACAATATTATAACATAAATCAGGAAATACTGTGATACTAGTATAGGACTCTTAAAAATTTAATCCAAAAAAATACTTATTTTTAGAGTTATCTTACAAGGAAAAACTGAGTTAATTAACATAGATCAAAAGTTCATTTTAGACACTTTCATGTGACTTATTGTCTGTGGCACCCACCCTGTGAAAAGGAGAAGTTCTTCACCACATCCTCTGTGTGAGTACTCCACCCTTCTTATGTATTTACCAAGAGTACACAAGCACGAGGCCATGCAGTGTACATCTGGAGATAATGGAGAGCATAAACCAATAAACACAGCCCTTTCTCTGCCTTAAAGATGCATTAAGGGGGTCCATCACCTGCTTGTTTCTGTTTATATGTCATTGCTCTGCCATGTTCGACAGTATGATATTAAACAGCTCTACCTTACATTTACTAAATTATATGTGTTTTTTTTAGCTCAAAAATACTTAGAAAAACTGTGAACAGGGTTGTCTTTACGCAGATCTAACCTGTAAAATGGTCACGTTTGGTCTCCTTGATAATAGAAAGGTTTAATACTATACTGTGAAGCATTCAGGTCAACACAATAACATCTCCACAGAGAAAAGCATTTGACCTACCCTCCACCAGAAAAGTTACACCTTGTTGTAAATGCCGGCGTCTCTCAGTGGTGGTCACACATTATGTAACTGAGCTCCTGTATGTTTATCCTTTATCCAAACCGCCCGTGGAGCTTCTTCTCTCAATCATATGACTATCACCAAACAAACACACAGAACAGGGCCAAGAGGAGGATGGAGAAAATAGTGTCAGTGTGGAGACATAAATAAAGATACAATAAGAGGCCAAGTCATGAAAGACAGTAGAGGTGAGCTCAAAGAGTCACACGACTGCAGGGGTGTTCAGTTTTAAATGAGAACAAGAAAGAAGGAACAGGTCCTAGGGCTGCTTCAACTTATTTCAGGAAGATAATGGATCTGTACATGTTATCTTGTACACGTTATTTCTTTGTTAAAGGGCCCAGCATTGTGTTATACTATTGTTTCCTCGTCATAAACATTCCTGGAGTTGTGTTTGGTTTCATTCACACATGTTTAACACACAAACTCTGCATACTGAAAAGGTGGACCAGAGCATTTTGAGGTTTGGAGATGTAGCAGACTAATAATAATGGAACAAACACAACTCCAAGTATGTTTATGAGGAGGTAACAACATTATAACATAGCTTTAATCTCACAAGAATCTATTTTTGTACTGAAATTTCATTATCATGGCAGCTTTACTACAGGACATTACAGAGCAAACACCCAGAGGGACTTAAATGGGCACTCTTCTCTTCACCTGGACACTTAAAAAAACAGGAACATGAAAAAGGGGAAGTGGAGGAGCTCATAAGTCATGCTGGAGATGTGGAGGCATGTGAGTTTATTCAGGTCTATTTTTAACACAGACGCTGGACCAATGGGTTTCCTTATTGAGAAGTGGACTGAGTGGCTGTGACGTTAGATTTATAAACAAGAGAAGAATTAACGCTGCCTTTATGTGGTCACTGTAAACTTGGGAAAAATGTTTGGAGATGTTTAAGAGTGGTAGGAACATGGAGAAATAGAAGCTATTGACAAGGACAAACAGCCAGTACAGTGCTGCTACAGTGCTGGAAACACATGATGCAAGAGTTATTTCCCCTTCTCATTTCCTTTCTTGAAGTTGTACTTGTGCAAGACTCGTGCACGTTTGAGCAATAACTTATTTTCAAGATGCCATATTTCTGATCAACCCATTTTCACTGCCACCAGCATATGCCCATCCCTTTGTACTTACTTCGTTTTCCAACTTCAATTTCTTAATTTAGTGATACGTATAGAATTTGGCAGAATCATGTAGTAATTTTAGTATAAATTACTTTTTTTTAAATCTGCTACTCCATAGAATGATGTGCAGCTGTCCATAAGAGGTGCTGACAACTTCACAACTCTTTGTTGTGATGACATTTACATCTACTCCCATTTGCACAGCAGTTTTGTAATGCCGAAATCAGCAGACTTGTTTCTTTTTTTAAGTTGTTTTAGATGAATATTGCAATTTAAAATGTGCAGATTATAACATAATGATCTGTGGGTGTCATAGCTAAAGCAGGCTCAAGCATATGTCTTCTTTAACATTTTCACTATCAGACACAGCTCACTTCGACAACATAGGGTCAGTTAAAACACTCAAACACATCGTTATGGTAACTAGCCACAGCATCCAGCAGACAGTGAAATGAACAGAAGTATTGTTTGAAAATGTTATAATGTATAACTCTAAATAGGATTACAACAGCTTTACTTGTTGCACTGTTATTAGTAATTAGAGAAGAACAAATTACAAAAGAGCCATCCTATCCTAAACACTGCCAGCAGAGAAGTGAAAAGCATCAAAGGTTTCCATAGTTACTTATCTTGATCTGCACAACATGACCTAGAACACAGACAGAGGTTATAAAAATGTTCCCCTGAAATGATTTAACAGCGGATCTTTTGTTTGCCTTGGTGCTATTATGTGGCCTATGGATAGTATTAGCGGGCTTGACAGAAAAATGATTCTGCGTCTGTAATAATGTGCAATAATTCCTCCTTAGATAAGCTCCAGCTTTACAGATCAGTAAAGATCAGATTTAGCGCGTCTCTGTTAGGGATGCACTGGTATCGGACATCAGTTTTGATACTGAAAAATCAGCTTGATTGAACATCGGCATCCAAATATCGGTTTAGTTGATATCCTGGCTGTACATAAATTGATGTAATAAAACTATTAACAGATCTTAGTTGGCCCAGACATGTTGCATAATATTTGGATTTTTATTTACACAAAGTTATTCTAAAGTTATTTGAGCTATAAATAAGAGTTACATAACATGTTTGGATTGGTTTTGGTCTTAGCAGAAGGAATTAAATACAATTTTCAGTCTGTGCATTGGTATCAGCTATTATCGTGTATCAGCAGCCAAAGTATCGAAATCAGTATCGGAACTGAAAAAGCTGGGTCAGTGCATTTCTATTCTCTATACTGTGTTTCAAGTACATTGCAGGACCTCCCTCTCCCTCTGCCCCAGTATCAGTATAGCCTCACACTGGATAATACTGATGCATGGGATTTTCTCTTAGTGTTATCCATCTCTGTCTCACTACACACACACACTCTCCCATACACACACACAGACAAAATGCTTGCGATGCAGAGGGAGTCCAGTGGGGAGCTGCAGTGTTGGCTCAAACGCCGAACGTGCTCAGTTGGCTCACGACTGACTGACTGCTAAGACTGACCCACATTCGCTACTACGCACTAATCCTAAGCACAAATACACAATCACACAACAATCCAGACGGAATATGACTGCGTGAATGTCAACAGACAAGCGATAATAAAGAGGAAGCTACAAGGTCATCGGATAAGCTTTGGTACACTGAAAGAATATACACGTTTTAAGTGGTTTTAGGAAGGAAACACATGTACTGTAACCAAACCCTGAACGGTCAAGTTACTGCAGGGATTTGTTTGTAATTAAGGTAAAACTAAAGAATACATAAAGAGTCTCTGTAAAATGTAGGTCAAAAGTGACTGCAGGTGAATTCTCAGTATTTTTGGTAAGACAGTCAAAAATGATGTTGAATCTGTTAAAAATCATCTTTAGCAATGATTAGCACCTACCCCAGATGCCCTCCCAGATGCTCTTGTATTCTATGTTTTGTGTATAGATGTGTAGAGGCTGCAGATCAGGGGTGGAGTGAGCCTGACTACATTTATTCAGCAATGGGACTTGCACAGAGTGTCCTATGTCCTCAAGCAGTTGTATAAACATGTATTAATGAATTATGCAAAATGGAAATGAGTAAAAGTTAAAGGTACAGTATGTAACTTTCAGAAGGTGTCACCTGCATAATTTTATAAAACAGAAAGTCAAAGCTATACTTCAGAACATTCTGTGTGGAGATAGATAAGTTTTGTGCCTTACTCTGGACTCATTCAGGCCAGATTGGAGTCTGTTCTGTGGAGCTGAAAGCCTGCTCACACTAAGGATTTATGTTTTTATATGTTTTTCAGTTACATAAACACAACCAAAATTTAAAAAAAAAAAAAAAAAATTTGTCTATTTTTGGCTTAAAAAGTTACATACTGTGGCTTTAAAGGTGCACTATGTAACTTTTTGGTTGAGGGTTTTGTTTCTATGGATATGTCTTTGCTAACATTAAACAGATCTTCCTTACATTTATTAAATTAAAAGTGGTTTTATTGCTTAAAAATACCTAGAAAAACAGGCCTTCTGACTGTCAGTGAGGTAGTCTCTCCACAGATCTGACCAGTAACAGGTTTAGTCTCCATGATGATGAGATGAGAAGGGTTTACTGCCATACTGTGAAATATTTCAGTCAAAGGAATAACAACCCAGTGGAGAAAAGCACTTGATGGACAGACACTCCGTTAGAAAAATTACATAATGCACCTTTAAGCAAACACATAAAAGTTGCCATCGCCTCTGAACACTCACCCACAGCAGGAGCATCGTACTCCTCTCCCAGCAGGATCTCTGGTGCGGAGTAGGCCAGTGACCCGCAGCTCGTCGCTAACATGGTGCCGGGCTGAAACAGATTACTGAAGCCGAAGTCTGTGAGCTTGACTGCCCCCTGCTGCGGGAAGAACACCACATTCTCGGGTTTAAGGTCTCGATGGACCACGTGGAGACGGTGACAGTAGGACACAGCGCGGACAATCTGAGCGAAGTGGCGTTTAGCGGTGCCCTCGGCCACGCCCCCATCATGGCGCTGGATGTAGTCGTACAGGTCGCCACCCTCTGCCAGCTCCATCACCAGGTACAGGGTGCTCGGGGTGTCGATGACTTCGTAAAGACGCACCACGTTTGGATGCTGCACCCGCCGCATGCACCTAAAAACAGGTCCAAAAAAATAAATGTAAATGAATTGTAATTTAATATACACTACTTGAGTTTTACCATTGAAATTACTGTAGGAAGAAGTACAAAAAAGTTGCTTTTGTCCATAAATATAATACTAAGAATATAGAAATCATCTTAAGCTTTTAAAAGACCGAGGCGTTTTTGATCACAACATTCATTTCAGACAGCGCTGTTCTATTTTGGTCTCAAATGAGTCAACACATTTTATGAAACGTTTGATGAAAATGCTGACTGGAGGGTGTAATCTGTCATATCTGTCCTCCTCCATAGAAATAATTGTACATTAGTTGCATTTACCTCACTTCCTGTAAGAGGTGGCTTGTTGCCATGACATCAAGCTTCGTTTTATTAATAATCTTGATAGCCACCAGTTGACCAGTGTTGACATGACGTGCCAGTTTGACCACAGCAAAGTGCCCCCTGCCCAGCGTCCGCCCAAGGTGGTAAAGCCCGCTGAGGTCAGAGCGCCCTGGGACAGTTTTAGGACTGAGCCGGCCCTCTTCCACAGAAATGACGGCTTCTGGGCAGTCCATTTTGGGAGTTTGACGTCAGGTCAGCCCGGTAGGACACGCAAAGAGGGACAAATGCAGGAAGGTGCTTGAGTCAAGGTGCTCCTCACGAACGCAGTGTTGCCTGAAAAAAAGATATATATAATGAATGCGTTAATGGTTTGGGTCCAATGAGAAAAGAGCTTTAGGGGAAGTCAGCAGCTGTTTTATCACATCTATTGTTGTTGTTGTATCTGACACTGATGTTTACAGATGAAACCACTGCAGTAAAAATATTCCTCTATCGTCCATAACTGAAGATGCTGCTTGGCCCATATCTCAAATAACACCCATCCAGCACAAATGGGACGTGGATCAATGCTGTAACAGGACACTATAATGTATGTTAGAGTGTGTGCACACGAGTGGGTCTTCATTAGTTTGACTAAAAGGGTCAAAGGGGCTTTAGAGCTGATGATGTCACTGTATCTTCAATCATCACATATTTATAAGACCAGCTTTGTCAACAACAGTGATGGGAACCAGAGCTTTGAGACTCTACGTGCAAAAATTATATGTTTTTCATTGTTACTTCATTGTTTTGAAGAATTATTTTGTCCACAGTACTTTTTATGCGTTGTTGGCCTTTTCTACGATGCTGAATTTGGTGAGCTTTGGTAAGTCCAACACTGTGTACACTTGAAAGCTCTCAAATAGGTGCTTTCTATTGCCTGTCAACTAGAAGGGTCCCCATATTTAACAGTACTGTCTCACTACCTTCAGTCACACCCCTGGGACCAGTGAGGTTGTTCATCTCTTGTCGTGTACTACTGTATACGAGCAGATGATGATGACAAATACACTCTTTGGTTCCATTAAACCGGGCCTGCTATGTGCGCACTTAGAGGCATTACAGTATTTTACATAGTGCATATTGTGGCCACTTGCCATGAGCCGCTACACTTGAGTTGAGGCCAGCTGAACAGTCTGCTGCAGTCCACAGTTGACAAATACGCAGGTACAGCTCCATCCTCTGCCCACTTAAACATCTCAAAACACGCAATAACAGCGGCCCCAACAGCGCTACATGCGGATGACGCCGCTGCTGCTGAACCTAGAAGACTGAACACTCTATGTTCACTTACCATTGTTGTTGTGGAATAATCCCGAAGCTGCGGGCTTGTTCTGGCTTCAGTGCGTCGTTGACGATCTTCGTTTGACGCACAGTTTAAACATCCACGCGGCTGGATCTGTGTGAGTGCGTCTGCTCCATGTCAGCGCTCCATGTGAGAGGCACTTTCCTCATGTGTGCCTGAGCAGTGAGCTCTACTGCTAAGCTCTGCTCGCTCAAGTCGGAGCGCTGAGCACGAGCACCGCTCAGTGGAGAGGACGAAGTGCGCGCGCCTTCGTGCACAGGTGCGCGCGCGTCCAGTTTCCTTTTGACGTCAACACATTCCTCCTGCCTCTGGGAGAGCGGCCCTGCGCTCACACAACAGTCTGGGCACAGTATAGGCTTCGGAAGTCCAACAATTATATAATGATTAAAGTAAGCTCCTTTGTTTATTGAGAACAAGGGACAAGAATGTGGCCGCTGTGTTCCATGGTTAAAAACTAATTAAAACTTTACTGGGTACAGAGCCACACAAGAAAAGATCATTAACATAATTGCCTTTTCAGTAAAATAGTGAAAATGTGGCAGCATATAGGCTAAAGGTGTTATGGGAAGCATCTCTTTTAAAGTCTTTAAAATGCTGCTGAAGTTCTGGTATGTCATATAGGTAAATCGAATGGTAGGCTGTTTCGTACATCTCAAGGTTATGGTTAGTTTTTCTGTGCATACAATTTATTCAATAATGAATACAAACATACTAAAACATCACACTAATCGACACACCTTGAAGGTGAAACTATGTTTTTTATCACTCAGTGCTGGTCTTTTGTTGAGAGATGACCTGCATGGAGGATGATCTCATCTTTGCAGCTATTTGTGTCATTCATGTAGTGGAAAAAAGAAACAGACGATTGGCTCCCTCTAGTGGTGATTTCGAACAATGAACAACTTTATACAGATACTAGTAATTATTACAAACAAAATCACTGTTCAATATAATACAATACAAAATATAGACAAACTCTATGTTATAAAGTGCACTCCCTTCATACAATAAATTATGGTAGCGTTTTTAGTCAATATTTAGTAGAGAAAGTGATTATGTTCTGAAGCCTGTCTCTGGCTGGATGGCCTCAGTCAGTTTTCTTCTCAGGGTGTTTTAGAAGTGTAAAGAGGCAGCTCCAGGATTGAGTGACATGTGAGCGTCTCAGGGAAGTGTGCATCAGCGCGACCATGAGGCAAATACTTCTGGCGGATTTTCATCTGAATCTGACCCAGTCCAAAGATAGGAGCTCGTCTGTATCCAGTCACGAACCCTAAAAACAAAAGGCTATCAGTAACTATAAACCAAGTTTTTAAAAAGATCACTAGATTCATCATTTTTATTAATGGCTTAAGGTTGTGGTTTTCAATACAGTACTGTAAATAATATATACATATTACGGTGAATTATTATAAGTAGGATTTGTGTTTTGTAGTTCTGTAATTACTCACATAAAAAATCTTTCTTTTCTTCCTCACTGAGTTCTTCAAAAACTTCCCAAAACATCTGAATAATGGGGTGGTCTTTGTGATATTCACATTCATAGACAGTGTTCTAAATAAAGAAGAGACAGAAAAACAGCTAAATAAATAAACAAACCAATCAGTAATGAAATAAAACAAATTAAACATTTAAATTACTTGACAGTGATTTGTGTAATTATGACGCTATATAGCTATATACTTATATTTATATTGGTTATTATTCCTTAATTAAAATCCAGTAACTAAATTTGCCACTTGTCAAGACACAAACAAAATGTAGCCTGTTTTCTGAAAGTAGTAACTTCACATTTTTTCTTAGGCTATAGATATATATGACGATATACAGTTAAAGGCCTTATATTACCTAAACTGACTAAATTGACAGATTTTTGCCATGTTATAATATTGTTACCTCCTCAAAAACATCTCTGGAGTTGTGTTTTGTTTCATTCACAGATGTTTGAGTAATTCTGCATTATAAGTCTGTTTACAAATCCAATGCTCAAAATACTCTGTTCCACATTGTGATGTCATGTAGTGGTAGATTTAATGCTAACAGGTACCTGTGTGGTACTAACCCATGGCATTCGGCTCCACTCAAATGAAACTAGTTACAGGGGCAAATTTAGAGCCAGGCTCAATATTATTATTAATTCAAATAGGATTTTTTTTATGGACAAAATAGGACAAAAAAACAAAACAAAACAGCAGGATCATGTAGAGCGGGTTAAAACAAACATTTCAAGAACAAAATGAGAAGGCTCACTGCAGCAGTTACAGAGACGGGGGCCACAATATTCCAATGTAAGTCAATGGGAACCAGGGTCAGAAGGAGCCGGAAGAGCCCGCATGCGCATTTCCTATTTGGAATGTGGCGGCTAGCACATTAGCTATGTCCATTTATATATACAGTCTATGGTTAAACGTGTGAATGAAACAAAACACAACTGCAGCTACGTTTTTGATACCATAGATGAGAAAAGGGCGTAATACATGCCCTTTAAAGTTGAGAGTAGTACCTCTTTAAAGGAGGCCCAGTCATAGTTTTCGCTGCCCACCATGACGCCCCTCAGCTCCTCGGGTGTGAACAGCTGCAGTGTGGACAGTTCACACACCTGGAAGAAGCCACGTCTGAACTCCTCAAACGCACTCCGCACAGACGAGGTGAACACATGGTGCACATAGGCATCCACAAACTCCTGCCTGTGCAAAGGTACGACACAAAATATAGTGGTATTTGAACAAACTATGACACAAGATAGGTGTGGTAAAAAAAAAGAGTTGAAGATTCCTTAATAGAATATTACACAAAAGTGAGTCTTGTGAGTCGTTAAGCCATGTTAAAATGCTAAAGCATACCTACAGTGCTTCAAACATACATGTAATCTTTTACTATTAGCTTGTCTCCAAAGCTCAAAATGTTCTGTTCCACCTTGTGATGTCATGAAGCAGTAGTTTTCAAGTTAACAGTTTGCCTTTTGTTCAGTAGAGATTTCAGTAGAGCTGAAATTACCCAAATGATTGTGACTGCGTATGGAGTTTAAAAACACACTGGAGCACTGTATTATTACATAACATCACAAGGTGGAACAGAGTGAGAGAAGAATTCTTTCAAACAAAAAACCTAAATATAATAACCTAAAGACCTATATAAGCAGGGTTTGTTTGTTAAACATGTGAATGAAACAAAACACAACTACAGTTACATTTTTGATGAGGAAATAACATTATTATTAGCCAGGCTGGTGCCATCTAGTGCCTCCGCTCAGTTTCATTTCTCTCCAGTGAGTAGGTCAGGAATCGGAATACAATAGACGGTTTGCAAGAATCCTGGAAGTGCGAGTCCGGGCACCAGCCAATCAGCGAAGAGCCACACATGTGTTGGCAACGATGCCTGAGATTGAGGGTTTAAAGCCGGAACAAAGAGAATGTTTGGTGAATTTTACCAAGAGGAAAGACGTTATTGCCCTTCTTCCTATGGGATTTGGGAAAAGCTTAATATACCAGTTAGCCCTGTTAGTGGTGCATTACATACATCGTGACCAAATAGCATCGATTGGTTAAATAAAAAAGTACCCGCCTACTGTCAAGTGAATAAATTCTAATGCTGCAGGGTCAGACAATTTCCATGAAGTGAAACCATCTGATGAATCAGGCTACATTATTACATAGATCACAATTCTTTAAGCATGAAAAGCATTTTTCACCAAAACCACACATGTGTAAGTGCCATTATCATTAATATATGTAATTATTTAGTCATCAATTATTGTCTTTTTGGTTCTATTTGGTGGAGCATCTTTCATATTCAAAATGCTTCTTATTGAAGGAAACTCACCTATTGTCATTCGTCACTGGTTTGCCAGGATTTGAAGGATCAAGTTCAACCTCTGTTTTATCCCAGTCTATCTGTAATAGAGTTGGTAAAATATGTTGAAGGCATATTTTTGGCATAAATGTATGTAGTCATGTATGTGATAACTGCCATACTTACTGTAAAATACATATCCAGATCTTCTACGTTGGAGTCAAAGTCCAGAACATACTGTAAACTTCTGGAAAACAGAAATAATTAGAGGGCATTCATCACATATGTTCAAGTGACAAATATTGACAGAATTAAAAATGACAAAATTATCAGAAAAAACAGAAGGAAAAGTTTTAAAGGTGCATTGTGTATCTTTTCTGGTGGAGTGCCAGTCAAACACTTTTCTCCATGGAGATATTATTGCTTTGTCTGGAATGCTTGACAGTATGTCATTAAAACTTTCTATCATCATGGAGACCAAACCAAGCTACCAAGTTAGTTAGATCTGTGGAGAGGCAACCCCGTCACAGTCAGAATGTGTGTTTTTGTAGATATTTTTTTATCTATAAAACCACCTGTAATTAGATAAATGTCAGGTAAAGCTGTTTAATGTCATACTGTGGAACATTCCACGCAGATGAAGGGCATATCCATAGAAACAAGCAGGTGACGGCTCCCCAACCAAAAAGTTACATAGTGCATCTTTAACAAATGCATAAAATGGAAGGTAGGATGTTGAAAATGAGGATAATGGGCTTCGAACATGCAGATCATTCATAACTAATGTAAGTGCTGCAATGTTGTTTCACATACTTTCCAACATTTGGGCTGAGTTCAGTGAGATCGTCCAGACACGGCTCTACACCGAGGAGCTTCTTAAACAGAGCCAGAGGAAAAGGCAGGTGTATAATGCTCTGATTGTACAAAGCCAAACCACAAAGCTTCCCAAAAAGAAAGAACTGCTCTTTCTTCTTCTCTGATATCTTCTAAAAAAAATATATAAACAAGTATAAATGCAGCACTTTATTTTGCATACCATTTTTGGTGTGTTATGAACCTTACTTTGGAGGGGAACCAAGCCAGTGTTTGAGAGTCATTGAACTGTAGCATTTCAGAGTCAGTAGAAATAATCTTCCGAAACAGATGGTGAAACAGATCTCTTTTGTAAACATCTGTGATTTTGGGGTCCTCATCAAAATGCACCTAATATTAAAAAAACAACAACATTTCATTAGGCTTAACAGTGGCTGTGCATGTGTCCATACTGTGATCAATAGGGAATAGGGAAGATTACCATAAGTGGCTTTTTCAAGGCTTTATCAGAACAAGCAGCCAGCTGTTCAAAAGTGTCTTCTACAAATGATGCCCGCTTCAATTTGAGATAAAAGTAATCGGGCTGAGACTGAGTAATCCATCCAAGAAAAGGGAGAAAAAGATTCTGCTGGTTAACCTGATGTTCTTTCTGTAATACAAAAATATAATTAGCCAAAATACTGTGATATCGTATTGTCAAAAGTCTCACAATAATAATGCAGGCCATCACAATATATCGAATTACAAGTCTCTTCGCTTATAGTGACTTTAATTTCTTTCTTTGTGATTTTAATGTCTTTCTTTTTTTATAAAGCACTTTGACTTTGTGTATGAATTGTGCTTTATAAATAAACTTGCCTTGCCAACTATATACACCATGATCCTTTGGTGTTATTAGGACTTTTAAATCTTAATTCTTCATATTATAACAGTACCAAAGGCTTTTCAAGGCTTCAAGGAAAAAGTACCTTATTCACAATTTTATAAGCCTCTAATAAATATCGCAATAAATATCGAACCGTGAGATACACATCATGAAAATATTGTGGTAAGGGATTTTGATATTGTTACAACCTTATTCCTTATACAACAAGTTAAATTAAGAAGCTGAGTCTACCTTAGTCCAGTTACAATCCAAGTCAAACGCTTTTTTCTTAGATTCAAGATCCAGCAGGAACGCATAGTTACAAAGCGCAGTTTGGTCACCGAAAAAGCACTGCAGAAAGATGATATAAGATTAGTAATCACCTTCACTTGTATAATATATAAAATTATCCAGTTTAAAAATTCTTTACCGTTTTTGCTTTTAAGACCCGCCAATTACTGACATCGTGTTGGAGGAAGGTTTCACTCAGATTTAGCCAAAATGTTGTTTCTGGGAGTTTTTCATCACCTGTTTTTGTAGCGTTGATCTGTAAATGACATTGTCTTTTATTCTTCTTATAAAATAAAAATAAACACTGAATCTGCCATAATACAGTTAGAATCAAAACGTAAGAAAATGTAGTATCTCTATGGATTTTAGCTCAATTCAAAGATAAAAAGGCTACCTCTTATTAACAAAGAATAAAAAAAATACTAACATTGTACATCTCTTCAAGGATGAGCACCAGGTTTTTGTGATAATTAAAACCATTGAAACAGAGGAGCAGTTGAGACAAAGCATCCCTCCACACCTCCACGTGTCTTTTTCTGGTAGAATATGACAGAGAGGCATGCCAGTCTCCTGAAAAAGAAAACATTGGATTGAAAAGTTGAATTATTCAGAGGATTTCCAATACAACACTAAAAGTAAACAATCAAAGCAAAAGAGCAGTACTTAAGACTTTGCGGCTCTCGGGTGGCAGGCTGTGAATTGCATCAGCCAGTTCCTCTGCCAGTTCTGAGTCCTTGTTGTGTTTGAGGACCACCACCAGGAGCTCAGTGAAGAGCAGATAGACCCTCAAACCCTCTATTCCCACTGGGGTACGGTTCAGAGAGGAGAGCGAGTCCAGGACCACAGCTTCAACCTGGCAACACACAAACAAGTACATTTAACTTAAGTATTTAATTACAAATGGTAATGACGCCAACTACTGAATATAGGTAGAAATGATCCATTGGAAATAACCAGACAGGTCATTCATGTGTGGTATATATTTACATTCTATCACAGTTAAAGGTGCATTGTATAACTTTTCTGGTGGAGAGTCCATCAAATGATTTTGATATTGTAGCTTTGTCCAGAAAGTTTACAGTATGATATTAAACCTTCATAACCTTCACCCACTCATAATCAGAATGTTTTTTTAAGGTATGTTTGAGCAATAAAACCACCTGTAATTTAATAATTGTAAGGTAGAGCTGTTTAATGTCATACTGTGGAACATTTCAGGCAAAGCAATGACACATCCACAGAAACAAGCAGGTGACGGACCCCCAGCCAAAAAGTTAAGCACTGCACCGTTACAGAAAGCACTTCAAGATAATGGTGTAATACTAGTGGGTAATGTAATGTGATGTTTCATAGTTCCATTATTTAGTAGTACTCTTGGATAATGAAATGTAAACATAATACTGACCTGCTCCAAAACATTTTCCTTGTTGAGAAGATTAGCAAAAGATCTCTCAGCAGCTGATAGATCCAAGCCACAATAATTTGCTGATGTCTGTAAGTGCTTGTCTTTTCTGTTATATTCAAAAACGTTGATAAAACACTAATTAGGCTACTTTAAAACAGCATAGTAGTTAATAAAAACACTAGACTACATGTTGTAGTTCATGTAACTACTATTACTGACCTGTGTTCAAGAAAGCTTCTGTTCAAACGTGACAGGGAGGAAAATGTCTTCTGGATATCTCTGTTAAATTGAACATTATCATTAGAGAACTGAATGAATTACAGCATGAATAATATGTCAACTTATCTACACGTACAGTTTAGTTTGTTTCCATGGTTCAGAGCCTGAAGTCCATTTGAGAATCAGATCTTCAAGACTTGGCTGTTCTTTCCATGTCTCAATGTTAAACACTGTATGCATGTCCTATAGAAGTTTTTATAGTTATTTCTAATGTACTACAGTTTATACTTATAACACTGAGTTTGTTTGTTGTTACCTCAGAAAAACATGTCGCAAAAGAACAGTTGGCTCCAGCAAAGATACTGCCAACTTTGACTCCTTCACTGTGTTCTGTAATTCCATCAGAAATGTTAACATTAAACATTTAAATTTAAAAATACATAATTTCCTTCATGACTTTGTGTTACCTGGTGGCAGATGCACAGGCATAGGGACAGCAGGACTCTCTCCTCTGTGTCCGAGCTGGCCCTGGTCTCCACAACCACACGAGAACAACCTCTGAGACTCTGTCATCACCAGTGTGTGCTGTCTGTGGGAGAGCTTTATTTAAGAATCATATAAAAGGAAAATACTAGCTCAGTTCAGGGCATTAGTTATGTACCTGCCACATGCCACCTGTTTAACTTTGGCCCCTAAGAGTTCTGCGATGAGTCGAGGTCGTAGTTCATCCCTGAAGGAGTTATGTCCGAGCTGCCCATGTTGACCTGAACCGAATGTGAACACGGCTCCATCCTACACAAATACACAAACATACTGTATGTGTATATATGTATATATCAGAGAGGAAAAACACAATAAAAGCTTGTATGTATATGTATGTAAGAATGTATGTATGACGTACATACATACTTACATACATGTACATCTGGTGTAGTGTGTCTCACCTTGGTCAAAACTGCAGTGTGTGAAAGTCCACAGGAGATCAAACAGGTTTTCTTTGTGTTCAAATAATGAACAACAGTTGGACTATCCCTGTCTGCAGGAAATACACCAGCTTACTTCTTTATATATTTTTATATATTTTTATATCTTTATCTAAACACTTTATATAAACTTGTAAACTTTATAATGAGATAGTACCTGTAGTGTCCCCCAGGCCCAGCTGTCCACAGGAGTTGTTGCCCCATCCAAACACAGCTCCAGACAGAGAGAGGCTGAAGCTGTGCTCCCCTCCTGCTGCCACTTGCACCAGGGGCAGGTCCGACAGGTGCTGCACGTGCTCAGGTGAGGGCACACTGGACTTTCCCAGACCCAGCTGACCTCTGGAGTTCTGGCCCCAAGTGAACACCTGCCCATCTGAAGAAAAAACACACAGTAATATAAAGAGCAAGTTCTGTTTTCACCATAGTTCTTTAATTATTTTTTATTTTTTTGTCATTATTATTCAAATCATTTTAATACAAATATTACACTACAAGTACCTTTAGTAAGTGCAATTGAATGTTGGCTTCCACATGAAACTTGTGACACTGGTACACTAATCAGGCTTTTCGGGACCCTGAGAGAAGTAAAATCAGAAGATGCTTCCCAAACACCACACGTATCTGTCAAATTATCAGTATATTGTTTTATTAATAGCCTAAATAAATAATTTCACATACCTTGGATTTCCTTTGCCAAGTTTTGGGTCAAAGCAGAACACCTGTCCCTTCCTGTTGAGAAGCGTCACTGTGTCATCAGTGCAGCTCACGGCTCTGATCTTCTTCAAGTCCAAACACTCTGAGCCACAACAGGTTAGACCCAGACACGGTCACAACACTAAGGCAAATAATATATATATATATATTTTTTTTCACTTACTCTGTTTCCCTCTGG
Organism: Boleophthalmus pectinirostris; assembly: GCF_026225935.1. Taxonomy (NCBI): domain Eukaryota; kingdom Metazoa; phylum Chordata; class Actinopteri; order Gobiiformes; family Gobiidae; genus Boleophthalmus; species Boleophthalmus pectinirostris. The sequence continues at coordinate 4,354 of NW_026571516.1, read as the reverse complement.
TTCTTGTCCCGTCCTTGTTCTCATTGGTGTGAATAATAAAGACATTTCCATTGGTTTTGACAAAAGAGAGCACGCGCAGACCCTCGGACAGGTGAGTGATGTGGGAGCCCAGGTCTAAATAACAAACTCCATTCTCATCTGGTTTGGCGGTGTAAGTTCCGTCTTTGAGCCTGAAGCCGTGCGCACACTGCTCTCCCCAAGAAAACATGATGTAAAGTGTTTGTGTGCGTCTCTCAGCTGATTAAATACGAGTCTACGGGCGGAGTTTGGCAAAAAACGAAAGTTAAGTCAGAATGGAAAACGAAACCTACGGGCTGCTTCTGAATACCTCTGGACGCTCGTCTAATTTTCGATTTTCGTTTTTGTTTCGTTTTACCTGGACTGGGTTTGAAAAGCTGTTCTAATTACTCGACACTTTATCACGGCTTGATGTTTATTATAGTAGTTTCAGCTGTAAGTCATGCGTCTTTATTAAAATCATAAAATATACAATAAACAACCAAAAATGTTTATTAATTGAAGTAAAGTAAAGTAAAGTGAAGACAACCCAGTGATTTTTAAATATATAAAACTTTAGTTTGTAGCGTTTTAATATTTATTATGCCTCAAAATTATCAGTAGCGTTAACAAAAAAAAAAGCAGACGTGTCCTCCGCTGAACTATTTGTTGTGTTTATGTACTTTTTTATATGTTGTACATGACTTTACTACTTGTACTTTGTTACTACTGCATTTAACAATAGCCTAATAGCCTAACTTTATACCACTGTAATGGTATAAAAGTACTACTGGGCTTTTAGCGTTGCAGTACAAATCTGCAGCCTCGTGAATGCAATGTAGTTTACCGAATTGACCATGGGGTGGCGCTCAACACTAACAGGTGAGTTTTGGTCCCCCTCTCTCCCATTCACATCAACTTGAATGGCCCAGTCTCTTGTCCCTCGTGCACTTGCCCTGACCTCTTGACTCCAGCGTGTTCTACAGCTGTAGCGGTGACCTTTGAACCCTACACTTTCAGTTTATGTTTATGCTGAGTTTCGTTTTAAGATCAGCTCTAAATAAGCACGATGTGATATGCAGGATCAGCAACAATGGACCCCTCAAATTTTTCTTGGCCCTTAGGCTTCCAGGTGAATTGGCTCATCAATAACATTTTTTTTTTTTTTTTTTTGAAAATCTACCTTGATAAAGCTAATAATTAACATTTAGTGTGTGATTTTAAGGATCTTAGCATGAATAAAGACTGATGACTCATTCTAACGTGTTAAACATGCACATATTTCAATTATTCTCTGTATTGAGCACGAGTCAGTGCTTTGTCTGTGTTTAGATATGTGGCCCTTAATAAAAAAAAAAAGAAAAAGTTTGGACACCCCTGATCTAGCCACATAGAAATCGCCATCAGTTACAGGTCAAATGAGTGGCCAGTCGAGTAAAGAATGTTTTATTTTTGATCAATAAACGCAATAAATGTAGATGAGTTTCTTGCTAAAGTCTACTGTGGAACATTTACAACAAAGCAATCATATCTCCATGGACTCGAGCACAACAACAGTTACATATTGCATTTTTTTTTTCAATATATTAATTTATTTAATGTCTGGAGCGTTCAACTGAGAGATCAGTCCTCTGAAGTTTGAGATCGAGTCCTCTGTTTAATATGATCTATAAAAGGTCCCCAAATTTTCGTAAATTTATCTTGCTGGTCTGAAAGATTGTACAGAATCTCTTCAAGATACAAACAAGACATCATATCGTTTAACCATTTATGGAAACAGCTAAGTGTTGTGGTCTTCCATTCCCTCAGAATAGACCTCTTTGCGATAATCATGCACATATTGCAAGGTTAATACAAAATACATAAATATTAAGAACTAGAAATTTACCTAGGGCAAAGAAGAAGCCCAGTTTCAAGTTTTCTTTGTGCTGTTGAACATTAATATACTTATTATGCTTTGTCAGTCACGTAGGACTATAAGTAACAGTGTGCAGTGTGTCTGTGACAGTTGTGTTTCCTGTTTGCTCAGTGAAGTGAAGTGGGTTGGTTAAGTCAGACTTGTTGAATCCTTAAAGCAGTGACTTCTTAACAGTTGAAGGAATGCAGCCTCCTGAGTAAAGCCTGCACCGACCCTCTCATTGTGATGTATTGTACTGCGCTGTACCAGGACCTTTTATACTTATACTACTATATTACTGTGCCTGTCATGGCAGCACAATAATGTAGCACTAAACCGAAGCTATTGTATATTATGGAGAAGATGACGTCTTCTAAAAATGTTAAACCACAATTATGAGTTTTAACAGCAATGTCTAAGCAAGCACTGGGTTAACAATGTAATTTAGCTCTTGGGACAGATTGAGGATATTATTATTACAATTACGAGATAAGCCTCAGAATATTCAAGTCTAGCCAAAATGTGTCAGTATGTCTCTCTACTATTATATTAGTAATTATTTCCCATAGGGGATATTTGGTCACTCATACACTCACATAGGCCTGTCATAATAAATACTATATCAACTTATCGTTCAGTGTGTGATATAAAGAAGAAAACTTTTTCAAGCTAAATAAATATCGCATGTATCTTTTCTTTTTCTTTTTTTTGTCATCTTATGTAGTCTAGCAGGCTTATTTCATCACATTTAAGAGGCACTTTGTCAAATAATTTACATTTATGACACTTTATAGATACTAACTACTAATTGTTTAATTGTGCTGTTTATTTATTGCTAGCCACTAGGGATGTAACAATATCCAAATCTCAATGATATTTTAACGATATGCATCTCACGATACGGTATTTATTGTGAAATTTGCTGCTTTTTCTTCACGTAGCTTACACCAAAATGGAGCAAAGAATCATGGTCGATGTAGTTCCTTCTGTTTTTTTAGCTATTGCTGCACCATAACAATGAATTTAAGCAAAGAAACTTGTGATTCAATATACTGTGATGGCCCACGATATTATTGAGAGACTTTTGACGATATGATATCATACGTTGGTTATTGTTACATCCTGTACTAGTTACATTTTACCATGTTATTCTCTTCAAAAAAGTTTTACTGGGATTATTCTCCTTTAAGGTCATTGTGTCAGTGAAAGTAGTTGCAATATTTTCATTTATCATGATATTTCTGTGTATCTGTATATCGTGCTTCAAAGTGTTGTCATGACAGGCATACACTCAGTATCTTGAGCCTCGTGCCATCGTAATAGTACAACATTTGGACTTGAGGGCCGCTCTTTTCACAATTTCAAATTTCCAGCAGAAAAATGGAGCACCAGCTGTATTCATGCTCAGTCCCTGTTGTTTTGAGGCATGACTTCAAATATTCATAAAACCTAATAGGCTACTTTTCTTTTTCTGTGGCATTTGTTTATTTATTTATTTTTTTTTACCAACAAAATCTATCAGAAATGAGTGTGTGTCAAATGTCATTGAGCTATTTTTCAATTGATCATTTGTAGCTCGTGAAAGGGAAAAATCTATTTAATCGTCCAACATTTGCAAACATAACGGAAAACCTTAGGGCCGTTTCCTATATGTCTACATCTCCACTAGCAGAGCGTTTAGATATGTTTTAATGTGACTACTGAAAGAGGATACAATTGCAGTTAACATTGAACAGCTATCTGACTTCAAAGCTGCTCTAAACACACACACACAGACACACACACACACACAGACACAGATGAGAGATATGGGCGGCCGGACAGCTGAGATATTGCACCGTGGCCCTGGGGAGTTTCAGGGGATTTCCACCCAGGACTCGGACACATCGTGCTGATTTACACTAACACTTTGGCTAAACTTATGATAAAAGTTCACAAAAGAAACATTGGCGTCGTTATCCATCGGTGCCTCTATTCGTCTCTGGATTCGGCTGTTTTCTCTCTCCACCCAAAACAAAACTGGCTTGTTGTTTGTAAAAGATTTCTCTAATCTACATCTATTTCAACTGACCTGCATGTTTAAAGAGTTTTTTTTTGCAAAGAGTGAAAACAAAACAATCAATTTCAGTCAGGAAACAAAGCCCTCTCTCAAATCTAGCAATGGAAAAGAAATGGTGACCAGACCTGAATTTACTTTTTAAATATTGTGCATTATTTTGTTGTTGAGTTCTTGAAACTGGAGATTGCTGTAGAATTATTAAAGGTCCTATATTACATACAATTGACTCTTGTGAGGTTTTAGCAATGTTATAATATTGTTAACTACTCAAAAACATACCTGGAGTTGTGTTTTATTGCATTAATACATGTTTGAGTAAACCTTTATTACTACTTTGTCAACATTTCCAAAGCTCAAAATGCTCTGATCCACCTTGTAAATTCATGAAGCAGTAGTGTTCA
>NW_026571515.1:42405565-42406711 GCF_026225935.1 Boleophthalmus pectinirostris | reverse complement strand
CTGATCAGGCCACAGGTTTTATTTCATTTGTTGTGACCAGTGCAGTTTTGGCAAAACTTCCAACAGTGAGTCATTGTGGCTCCCATTGACTTAGGCATATGGACATATATTCTAGCCTCTTTAGCTACATTCAGACTGCAGGGCTTAACGCTCAATTCAGATTTTTTTGTGAAATCCGATGTTTTTTCGAGGTCGTTCACATTTCCAATTAAATGGGACTTGTATGTGACTCCAGTGTGAACATTAAACGGCCCAAAAGTGTCCCGCATGTGCACTGGAGACACGACGACGTCAACCGCAGTGAGCGTCTCTGTGTTTACAGAAGTTGTCCAAACATGGACGCAGCATCAAGCACCTGGAGATTTTAAAGTTCCTCTCGTACCGGAGCCACAACATGAACAACTTACTTTTTTTAAGGAGGAGATTGAGAAGGAGAAGGACGAGGTTTTTGGCCGTGGTGTTTTGTGGTTCAGTCCGTTGAAAGGAACGTGTGGATGTGGAGACGGAGCCAAGAGTGGTGAGTGGAGATGTGCTTCACTTCAGTGACACGGAGTTCATTAACAATTTTCACCTACTTCAGTGCAGAATAGTGACGTTTGTGTCTTGTTGATAACGTGTAGGTGGATGAATGTGCTTTGGCCGTTCACACTGAAGTCACATGTCAAAAGATCAGATATGTATCACTTTTAGGAGCACATATCCAAGTGTCCTGTGTTGCATTTGAAAAAATCGGATCTGTGTGGTTCAGACTGACATTAAAAGATCAGATACAGGAACATAGGAGCCTGAACAAACAACTGCTTTAACCAAGCAAACGTGTCCACATGAATCTGCCTCGTAGCAATATGAACTGTAAATATGTAAATAGAGTTTGGATGTCCTGACTGAGACTAACTGAGACTAGTTTTACATATTGACTGACTGGATGAATGATTTTATCAATATACATTGTATTTTATTTTATTGGCATGTACGCCATTTATGACATCAACTTGTCCAGGGACTGAAGGTGGAAATGAGCAATTTGCTATAACCTGCACAAGCATATGACTTAAAACTACTCTGTAAACCAATCCACTTTACATTATTCTGGGATTTCTATTTAGCTATTTTGTCCCTAAATAAAGATATGACATTAATAACAGA
>NW_026571515.1:42343065-42398065 GCF_026225935.1 Boleophthalmus pectinirostris | reverse complement strand
AACAGTGTTTTTCAGATGCTTCAGGATTTGGTTGTTTAATATAATGTAGTGAAAATAGATTTGTAATGTCCATTATGTTAAAGCAAAGATCTCACGTCAATAACAGTCAGTGGTAATAGCTGCAGAGCTTTGTCCAGACCCAGTATTGATTGAGAAAAGCAGATGGGAGCAGCCACAGAAGACACAGAAGACACAGAGCCGATGGTGCCTGTCTATCGTCTCAGGGGCAGTACACACGTCACACTTGGTCTAAAATGTCCCTGTTTCACTCCTGTTTTAGAGTTTGCATATTCTCCCTGTGTCTGGGTGGGTTTCCTCACAGACTGATCTGTGTGTGTGTGTGTGTTTGATACAGGGGGATGTCAGTCTGGTCCTCACATCCTCTGCCATGTTCCAAGTCTGAACCAAACCTCATCGTCCAATCACATTTGTTTGTTTCAGTGACACATGTGGTGCTTCGTTTCATTCAGTGGAAGTGTAAAAGTACAGACAACAGAGCAAAACATTACTCGAGTATAAGTAAAAATATCACATGAAAAAGTACCTGCTTCGCTTCAAAATGTACTTGTAAATGTACTTTCACTTGTAAAAGAGTAAAAAGTCAAAGTAGTTCACACAGATTTTCAAATCGCATAAAGATTCAAGTGTGCTGGTTTTGTTCAACAGAAACAACTGAATCAATGCTTTCGATTTGCTGTTTTTATTTGGATATTTTAGTATATTTAGTCCTGGTTCAGTCCTGGTTTATTCCTGGTTTGGCCCTAGTTCAGTCCTGGCTCAGTCCTGGTTCAGTTCTGGTGCAGTTCTGGTGCAGTCCTGGTTCAGTCTGGGTTCTTCAAAAATTGGAGGTTGTGAGTTTGTGATTGTGCGTTCAAATGTGTTTTTGATTGTGATGGATCTTGTAGCTCTGCTGTACAAGAACTTTACTGTAAAATACAACACAACTGTGAGCAAACTGTACACAACACACTCTACTGCATACACATACATACAGTATTTACATATATATAAATATACATGTATACATACAGTACACAACACTTCATATACCGTATTTTCCGCACTATAGGGCACACTTAAAAGCCTCTAATTTCATCCAAAATGACTGTGCGTCTTATAATCCAGAGCACCTTATGTATGAATTTATTGGAGTGTCTTAGTACGACTTTAGTAAACTACAAAGCCGCTCCACTTGCAGCATTCCGGCTCCCGTAGTCAGGAGCATCAGGAGTAATACAGACTGTGATTCCTTTTAATATCAAAATGCACCTGTCATGAGACACGCTCACAACGCCCACTTTAAACTCAAGACTGTTCTAAAGAGAAAGTGTGAGCTGCGTGGGAGCAGTGGATGAGAGAAGGAGAACACACATTCACCAAGACAGAGAGACAGCGCCAAGGCACTTAGGCAACGATCTGCCAACGAATCGTGGACACCTGGACTAAGGATCAGAATCAACTGTGGTCCGAGCTTTCACCAAGACCAGAATCATCACTGGGGAACAGTAACCACACTGACTCGGATCATGACGAGAGGGATGTGGACGTGTGGACACCAGAATCACGCAACTGTTTGAACTATTATGAATTATTGTGAATACAACTAGGGATGGGCATGATTAGTCGATTAATCGAAAATTGATCATTAAGAATTTCATCGATTACGTTAATTTTAATCGACAAACCGAATGTAGGTTGCTGTGTGTAGCGTGACCAAACAGGTGTGTACATGTAGCTCTGCATCAGAAGGAGCGAGACACAAACAGTGGGTCAGTCTGCAGTGAACCGAAGCACAAATGTGGATTTAACGATGACTTGTACAAGAAATTCCACACTTTCCGTTGCATTCGAGACAAGTGTGAGTCCATATGCACAGTGTATAAAGCAGCACATATGTTTCTGTGTCCAGTGGGAAAAAGTTTTGCCAGGTGAGAGTCGCGCAATGTGGATGACGAGTCCCCACCTCCCTCCCCCCGTACGGTGTCCTGGTTTTGACAAACGCAAATCTGGTCACACTAACCTGTATTCACCTGAGTCATGTCTTTTAATCCAACACAAGTTGAACCACATCAGCCACACAAGAGCTGGAGTTTTATCTTCACTTAGTTTATGCAAATTAGCGATGCAGTTTTAAGTTTTGTTTCTGTGAGATTTGTGTAAAACTGAATTAAACACATTATAATGTCAAACAGCTGATGTGGCTCTAGAGCGGTCACGGTTTATATGTCGTAAAGTTGAATTTATTTATGCAGATTAGTAGTGCAGATAGTAATAATAATGATGATCATTTTAATATAAAAACGTTAATGATTAATCGATAATCGATCGTTAATTCTTCCGACGATCGATTAAAAAAATTTCATCAAACGCCCATCCCTAAATACAACAACAATTTAGTGTCTCAGATAGTATTTTTTTGTTTTTGTTTTACACATTACAATTGAACAAAGTTGAGAGTTATTGTGAACGTGTTAAATAAAGTTTGACTGACTTAACTAACTGTTGTGTTTGGTTTAATCGTTTTATAGTCCAGTGTAGTTTATATGTGAAAAAGTTTGAAAATAGACCATTCAATGACAGTGCACCTTATAATCCAGAGTGACATATCGTGCAAAAAATACAGTACTGTAGCTCCACGATGTCTCCCTGTCACTTACACAACCATCTGGAAGAAAGAAGAAAGGATGGAGACAGAAAGAGAGAGAGAGAGAGAGAGAGACAGAGAGAGGGTTAGTAGTCGAGAAGGAGAGAAGTAGGGAGAGAGAGGGGGAGGAGGTGAGAGAGAGAGAGAAGTAGGGGGTGAAAGAGAGGGAAAGATAGAGGGGGAGAGGTGGGTTAGATCGGAAAGAAGAAGAGAAAAAGAGATAGAAAAAAATTAAGAGAGAGAGAGGGAGTAAGAGTGAATGAAGAAAGAAGGAGACAGAGACAGGGAGAGAGGAAAGCAAAAACATGAAATAAAAGAGACAGAGAGAGTAAGATGATGGGGAGAGGTAGAGAGAAAGAAGACGGATGAAGAGATACAGGAGGGGTGAGAGAGAGAGCAGAGAAGTAGAGCGAGAGAGAAGAAATGGAATGGAAAAAGGCGGGAGAGAAGATGGATAGAGAGGGAGAGCAGAGATAAAGACGGAAGAGGAAAGTAAGAAACAGATGAGGGAGACAGAGAGAGAGATGTACAAAGGAGGGAGGGAGGGACAGAGAGGAGAGAGAGAGGTAAAAATAGAGGGAAGAGGGGAGAGGTGTGGAGGGGGAACATGGGAGGGGCCACAGTCCTGGGGGAATACACTGTAAAAAAGAAAAAGAAAAAAAAAAAAAAAAAGGAACAGCTCTATGGGTAAAAGCTCCTTCAATTCACAAAAGGATCCTCAATTTATTTTATTTGATATTTTATTGCCTTAATAAATATATCATTCTTTTTTTTACGTTGAATTTGAATGGGTTAAAATCAAGACACTAATCAAAACTTACAACTTACAACACTAAGAATTTGAATTTGTATCAATAAAACAACATTTCTGAATGACATGATTTGAGAATTCCTACATATTTATTTATTTTTTATTATTAACATGTCACATATTTAGATCTCTAGGTTTCCTTTTATTGTTTTGAAAATGCTTTATTCACTGAAATCCCATTGCTCCCCATGCTAAGTCACTCCCCCTTCTGAGCAATATCGTAGCACACTCAGCGTACGTCCCACTGATGAAACTCCAGCACATCAGATCAGGTTTGTGAAGCTGTAGTGTGCACTTTTGTATCAGGTTTGTGTATATTTATGTAGAATTGTCGTGTGGGGGCGTGGCTGATGTAGGATTGTGGGCGGAGCCTTGTACAGAATCTTACAGTTAACAGTGTTGGGAGTAAAGCGTTATAAAAGTAACAAATTACTGTAATGTGTTGCTTTTTGCTGTATTGCAGTAATGTGGTATTACCGGGGGGGGGGGGGGGAAAGTAATATTTACTCAGTACAAATGTGAGTAATGCGCGTAACAATGCTTTTTTAACCCGGACTGAAGTGGTGGGTTTTTTTTCCATACAAATGCGCTAAAATCACCGCGATATCAGCAGAAGTGAAACACCAGAGACGCGCCCACGTAGACCGTCGGGTGACTGTGAGCGAAAGGACCGACACAGAACTCCACTCTAACATGGTTCAGTCCTGCTTCAGCTCTGGTTTAGTCCTGGTTTAGTCCTGGTTCAGCCCTGGTTTAGTCCTGGTTTAGTTCTGATTCAGTCCAGGTTTAGTCCTGGTTCAGTTCACAGTTCAGCCCTGGTTTAGTCCTGGTTTAGTTCTGATTCAGTCCAGGTTTAGTCCTGGTTCAGTCTTGGTTCAGTCCGGGTTTAGTCCTGGTTTAGTCCTGGTTTAGTCCTGATTCAGTCCTGATTCAGTCCTGGTTTAGTCCTGGTTTAGTCTTGGTTCAGTCCTTGGTTCAGTCCTCGGTTTAAGTCCTTGGTTTAGTCCTAGTTTAGTCCATGTATGGCGCAAAACTTGAGCATCTTCACAGTTCTTTTGGTGAGAGTAATTTAAAAGTGCTGTAATAGTCGTGTAATGTTTTACATTTTAAATACAGTAATATTGTAATGTAACTAATTACTTTGAAATGACAGTAACAAGTCATAAAGAACACATTACAATTTTAAAATAACTTGCCCAACAGTGACAGCTAACCACCCACCGTGAGAGAGGACCAGTTTGAACCAGTTTTGTACAGAATTTTATCCTCAATTAACTCAAATAAAGTGTAAAAATGCAGTGTTGTTTAGGTAAATCAGGATATCAGAATAACTCTACAAAGTGTTATCTGTTCACTCTCAAAACATTAATATAAGTCTGGATTTCAGGGTTAAACAGGAACTATGGTCCAGTGTTACTTAATGAACATTTACACAAATGTTAAATTAACTCTAGAACAGGAGAGAGACAGAGAGAGAGAGAGAGAGAGAGAGAGAGAGAGAGAGAGAGAGAGAGAGAGAGAGAGACAGAGAGAGAGAGAGAGAGAGAGAGACAGAGAGAGAGAGAGAGAGAGAGACAGAGAGAGAGAGAGAGAGCAGAGAGAGAGAGAGAGAGAGAGAGAGAGAGAGAGAGAGAGAGAGAGAGAGAGAGAGAGAGAGAGAGAGAGAGAGAGACAGAGAGAGAGAGAGAGAGAGAGAGAGAGAGAGAGACAGAGAGAGAGAGAGAGAGAGAGAGAGAGAGAGAGAGAGACAGAGAGAGAGAGAGAGAGAGAGAGAGAGAGAGAGAGAGAGAGAGAGAGAGAGAGAGAGAGAGAGAGACAGAGAGAGAGAGAGAGAGAGAGAGAGACAGAGAGAGAGAGAGAGAGAGAGAGAGAGAGAGAGAGAGAGAGGATGGAGACTAAGAGGGAGGATGGAGACAGAGAGTGAGGGAGAGAGAAAGAAAGAGAGAGAGAATGGAGAGACAGAGAGAGAAACAGAGACAGAGAGAGAGAGAGACAGAGGATGGAGACAAAGAGAGAGAGAGAGAGAGGGAGAGAGAGAGACTGGAAACAGAGAGAGGGGATGGAGAGACAGAGAGGATGGAGAGATGGAGAAAGACAGAGAGAGAGAGGATGGAAACAGAGAGAGAGAGAGAGAGAGAGAGAGAGAGAGAGAGAGAGAGAGAGGATGGAGACAGAGAGAGAGACAGACAGAGGATGGAGACAGAGAGAGAGAATGGAGAGACAAAGAGAGAGAATGGAGAGACAGAGAAAGACAGAGAGAAAGGATGGAGACAGAGAGAGAGAGAAGGAGGATGGAGAGACAGAGAGGGATAGTAAGTGAGAGGGAGAGAAGTAGAGAGAGAGAGAGAGAGGGGGGGAGGAGGTGAGAGAGAGAGAGAAGTAGGGGGTGAAAGAAAGGGAAAGATAGAGGGGGAGAGGGGATTAGAGAGGAAAGAAGAAGAGAAAAAGAGATAGAAAAAATGAAGAGAGAGAGAGAGGGAGGAAGAGTGAATGAAGAAAGAAGGAGACAGAGAGACTGTTACTTACTGATGATTTCCAAAAATGTTAAATTAACTCTAGAACAGACTGGACTCATATAAACACAGAGAAAATGTTCAAATTGATTCTGTGAATAAATAAAATAATAATAAAATAATAGCAAATATTCAAAAGTCAAAATGAAAATAGCAAATTGAGGCTAATTTAATCCTTTGCGCGTTGTTTTTTTTTTTGCAGTGTGCTCTGGGAGACAGGGAGAGAGAGGCTGATGTCATCGCTTTTGGGGCGTCCAATCAGAGGCGAGCGTGGAACAGAGGTGGGCGGGGCTAGAGTCAGGGTGTGTTTGTGCCACTGCAGCATCATCAGAGCAAGAAAAGAAATCCACCAAAAAGACCTGACGACCAGAGGAGCCAGGAGCTAGGACGCAGAGTGAGGACGCGGGCAAGGGAGCAAGGACGCAGAAAGGATCCTACGAGAAAGAAGGAGACAACGAAAGAGGAGAAGAGAGAGAAGAGCCAAGAGGAGGAGAGGTAAGAACACAATGGGGTTTCTCCTCTGCATGCTGCTGTGTGTCGCTGGGCTGGACACACACAACAAGGAGGGAAAGGTGAACCAGGACTAAACCAGGTCTAAACATGGACTAACCAGGTCTAAACCAGGACTAACCAGGTCTAAACCAGGATTAAACGATGTCTAGATTAGGACTAAACCAAGACTAAACCAAGTCTGATATAGAACTAAGGTAGGACTAAAATAGAACTAAAACCAGACTAAATCAAGACTAAACCAGGACTAAATTAGGATTAAATCAGGACTAAACCAGGTTTGATACAGGACAAAATCAGGGCTAAACCAGGACTAAACCAGGACTAAACCAGGACCAAATTTTGACTAAATTTCAAAATTTGGACAAAATTTGGACAAAATCAGGACTAGTAAGGGTTAAATACAACCTGGTTGAAGTAGGGGTGAACTAGGACTAAATAAAGTCTAAACCAGGACTAAACCAGGTTTAAATCAGGTCTAAACCAGGACTAAACCAGGTCTAGATTAGGACTAAACCAGGTCTAGATTAGGACTAAACCAGGACTAAACCAGGTCTAGATTAGGACTAAACCAGGACTAAACCAGGACTAAACCAAGTCTGATATAGGACTAAGGTAGGACTAAAATAGAACTAAAACAGGACTAAATCAGGACTAAAGCAAGACTAAACCAGGGCTAAATTAGGTCTAAATCAGTTCTAAATGAGGTGTAAATTTGGACTAAATCCGGACTAAGTAAGGGCTAAATACAACATGTCTGTAGTAGGGGTGAACCAGGGCTAAATAAGGTCTAAACCAGAAACCAGGACTAAACCAGAACTAAAACAGGGATTAAAGAAAGTCTACATTTGGATTAAACCAGGTCTAAATGGGGACTAAAGTCGGTGAGGGAAAGAAACTGGGGTTGAATCCAAACCAGGGTTAAACCAGGACTACATCCAGGATCCATGAAAAGGACTTGATCAGGATGAAGACCAGACGAAAACCACAGGGTCTAATCAAGGTCTAAACCTTGTCTAACATTAGTCTAACATAAGACTAACCCAGGACTAAACAGACATCAGATAAGAACTAAAGTCTGTAAACCAGGTCTAAACTGGGTCCAGTTTCGGACTATATCAGGACTAATACCTGTGCAATCTGGGGTTAACTGAGGTCTAAACCAGGTCTAAACCAGAACTAAACCAGAACTAAACCAGAACTAAACCAGAACTAAACCAGGAATAGACCAGGATGAAGTCAGATCTACCATTTTGGGACTTAACTAGGACTAACCGGGCTTAAACCAGGTCTCGGTCAGGTTTAAACCAAGACCAGATCTAACCCGCTTTTAAACCAGGTCTAGATCAGGTCTAGAGCAGGTCTAGAGCAGGTCTAGAGCAGGTCTACATAGAGCAGCCACAGACAGAGAGTGGGGTCCAGGGGGTTTAATGATGATCTCTTACATAATCACATGCTCAGCTGCTTATACAGTCTGAAATGCCAACCGTGATCGTCTGCTCCTGTCTGCTCCTGTCTGCTCCTGTCTGCCTAAAGTGAAAATGATTGTGAATATTCAAAAAGGTTTATTTTTTTGTACATGAATTGTAAGACTTAGAGAGTTTGACTGTAGTGACTTTACATTTTAGACTTTGAAGTTTCTCTGTTAAAATGGTGTATGAAGTTTGAGTTGAAACGTAGATTTCATTCATCATTTCCTGGGCTCGCAGTAGTAAAATTGCACTTTTCTGTCTCTCTCCTGTACGTTTGTATAAATATTAGATGAATGGCGCACTATAAGACATGTCTGTTTTAAATAATTGACTGGACAGTATAGTGCAGCGCTCTCACACGGGGGGGCTGGGGTCAGGGCTTTTCAAACACCACAGGAATTATCTGTGACCTCATCTTTTCCAAAAGAATGCAGATCTAGACCTAACGAGGACCAAGTCAGGACTAAACCGGGACTGAACCAGAGACAAACCAGGACAAAAACAGAAAGCAGGACAATGCTGTAAATGCAATGTTCTAAATCAGGGGACAGGGAGTGGGACTATACAGCCTAATATATCACCACGAATACAGTACTGCATTTCAGTAGTAGTAATACTAGTAGTAATAAGTAGTAGTAGTAGTAGTAACGGTAGTAGCACTAGTATTATCAGTATAAACACTAGACATTTCTGTCTCTTTGAGGTAATTTAAGTCATTTTAATTATAAACCAAACACAGCAAAAAGTGGAGTGTTAAAATTGACTCTCACGGAATCAATTGTAACAGTTTGTCAGTGTTTATCTGAGTCCAATCTGTTCGAGAGTTAATTTAACATTTTTGAAAATGTTAATTAAGTAACACTGGACCAAAGTTTGTGTTTAACCCAAAATCAAGAGTTATATGAATGTTTTGAGAGTGAACCAATAACACTTCGTAGATTTATCCTGATTTATCCAAACAACACACAGAGGGGTTTTATTTTTACACTTTATTTGAGTTAATTTAAGATGAAATTATGAATAAAACTGGTTCAAACTGGTCTTCTTTCACAGGGGTTTGAAGTGGTGGGTGGGCGGAGCCAAATTAACACTAAGGGAAGTCGAATTCACTTCAGTCATATCAACTCTGGCAAATAACCCCAAAAACAACTCCCTCCTAATATTTTAGTCTGAAATTTTAAGCCTCCAGTGTTAGATTTGATATTGTAATTTTGCACATAACAGCAGTTTCATTATTGTACTTTTTTCATATTTGTACCTCCCACCTCAGTCAGATATTCATGTGAAGCTGTATCATGATGCACTGAATTTACTTTGAAGATACTCGGTATTATTGGGTACTACTAGTAAAAATATTGTATATACTTTTGATATAAAGTGTCTCTCAAACACAGTACTGAAAGTATCTGTTGAGCTGGAACTTTCACAAAAATGTTTTGCTGAGTGTTAGAATGACCATAAACACAAAGACTAAAGCAGGACTACATCAGGACTAAACCAGGACTGAACCAGGTCTAAACCAGGACTAAACCAGGACTAAACCAGGACTAAACCAGGTCTAAAACAGGGCTACACCAGGTCTAACCCAGGTCTGACCCAGGCTCTTTGTTGCAGTGGTAGTTTTAAAGATCAATGACCTCGGCCTGGTTCTGTTGTTTACTCCTGAATTCCACCTTTAGTTCTTAGCAACTTTATTAGAGGCAGACAATGACATGCCTCAGGCTCGACTCTGGACCCTGGACGTGGACCCTGGACCGTGGAGTCTGGACTCTGGACCGTGGACTGTGGACCGTGGACTGTGGACTGGAGCTGCTCAACAGCAGAACAAACAAGATCTGCAGACACAACGAGCACAAAGAGAGAGAAGGAAAGAGAAAGGAAGAGGGAAGGGATGAGAGAGAGAGAGACAGGCTGAGATATGGAGAGAGGGAGAGAGATGAAGAGAGAGAGAAGGTTGGAGTGACATAGGGACAGAGGGAGAAAAAGAGGGGACAGAGAAAAGAGAGAGAGAGGGGGAAGGTAAAATAAGGAGGGAGAGGAAAAGAGTAAAGAGAGAGAGAAATGAGAAAGAGTGAAAGAAAGAGAGATGGGGTTGGTTTGTGGATCACTGGTGAAAGCAACAGTTGAAGAAACAGCCAAAACTATTTGCGTTTCAGAGTTTGGCAGAACTAAATGTTCAAATGTGTTTTTCATTTTCTCGTGTTTTTCATGTGTTTTTCATTTTTGTCTGTATCACTTTTTTCACATCTGTTTTTTATAGAGAGTAAAATCATTCCCTCTTTGCTCTTTGGTCACTTTTACAGAGTTTGGAGTTTCTTGTTTAGCGGAGCTGCGTTCATTCATTTTCAGGACAAACTCACATCCACAAAGAGCTGTAAACGTTCACCACAGACAAAGGCAAAATGAGCCTTTTCTATTTACTCGGCGTTTTACAATCACCCCAGTTCACCCCAAACAAACATGCCACCGGGCTGAGCGTGCACCCGCAGCAACACAAACTCTGCAGCTCTCACCAGCGAAGGACGAGGCAGAAAAGCCCAAATGAAAGAACATTTTTTAAACACTGGACTATGGATTAGTGTTAAAAAGTGGTGGTATTATAAAACGTGCACTGTGTAACTTTTCCAGTAGAGGGACCATCGCTTCGTCTCCATGTTGTTAGTTCCTGAAATCATCTACAGCAGCGGCCCCCAAACCTTTTAGAGCCACAGAAGGTTTAATGTTTCATGGAGCTGCCTTTAAGGTGTGACGGATAAATACGACAAAATAAAAAGATACGACAACACAAAAAATGTGGTATTTTCAAAATTTAATAATAAACGTTTCCAAAGACGTATCAGCTGAGCGACACACAGCAACATCACGAAACTCTGAGGAAGAACAGGGAGCAGAACAAACTGTCAGGATGAAAACAACATCAGTGGATCTTCTCAGCAGACTCGTTGAACGCCAAGACTGGGATCACTTTTCCATGTAGTCAAAAAACCTGACCTGTGTTTGCAAAACAGGTTTTATAGTCAAATTTCTCAAATCAAAAAGATCTTTCCATTGGTGTTGTACAACATAAATTTATCTTATCAATTGGAAAAATAACTAAAGATAGTTACCAATAAGTAACTACAGTTATTTCCCAAATGGATGGCTCATATCGTTTCAACTCATAGTAATAACAATGAATTGAGTCTTTCAAAATAAATTTTTAGGAATAACCATAGATCATAATTTAAACTGGAAATCACACATAAATACAATTAGGAACAAACTATCCAAAGTGATCGCAATTATATATAAATATAGATATACCCTAGATAAAAACAGTCTTTTTATTATATATAACTCGCTGGTAATGTTCTACATAACCTACGGTATTGAGATTTGGGGCAATACATATAAGACGAATACAAAGCCAATCTTTACCCTACAAAAAACGGCAATAAGAGCATCACATTATCAACTTATAACGAACCAACCAATGCATTATTTATAAACCTTCAAACGCTGAAATTTTACGATTTAGTCGACCTTTACACTCTTAAAATCATGTTCAAAGTAAACAACAATCTCCTGTCGAAATCTTTACAGAACATGTTCAAAATCCGAAAGAGCCGATATGAGCTCAGAGGCACGACCATGTTTATTAAAAAGAAAAACAGAACAAACATTATGAAATTTTGTAAATCTGTTAAAGGGCTGGAGCTGTGGAACAACTGTACAGAAAACCTCAAATTGTGCACCACTTTCTTTCACTTCATAAAGAAGTTTAAATGTTTAACTCTGGACAGATACATGAAATATGAGACTTAGTTTGTGCTGTAATACTTTGTTGTTCTGTTACTGATTAGTTTGTTTCCTCCTGCTGTATTTATGAAGATGAACTGGTGTCAAGATGAAGCTCTGACAAAGGAATAAAGGGTAAAGGCAGAATAAGCTTAAGCTTCAGCCTGCACCTTTTCGGTCTGTATATGTTAAATATGACTGTTTATGAATTAATGTCAAAATATACCTGTGACCGAAATAAATAAATAAAATAAAATAAATAAATAAATTGTAATGATATAATCACACTTTACCAATGGATTCACTCACTCATGAAAAACACATTCACTTGTAGGGCTCAGCCTTGTCATCAGAAGACCCTCTAGTCAGAAAATCCATGTTCAGGTAGTGTTTTCAGTAGACCACAGATCTTGTAGAGTATTTTCCAAATTTTCACCTCAAAGTTCATAAAGACATACATTTTTATACGAACTTCCAATTTTGCGAACAAATTGAAAATAAGAGGCCTTGATATTTTTAGCTCAGTTCAAAGTATATGTACTATTTAGGGGTGTCATAAAAATGCTCCTGTTCTGGGTGTCCCGCCTGGTCGTATTGAAAAGGGCCGACTGTAAGGCATTTTTAGCTCAGCTTGTGAGCTGTAAACTCAAGCTGAACTTATGCGATCACCCAGTGTCCGGCGTCCATCCGTCTGTCTGTCCGTTAACCATGGCTGGACAAATCTAGACTGTTTGACTTGCAGAGTCCATATGAATGTCTTTAGATACCTTAGGGTAAGAGCTCTTTCCAATTCTTGAATTATGTCACAGTGACCTACTTTGTGACTACAGATCCTTCTGACTAGTGGGCTTTCTGACTAGGGGGGCTTCTGATGATAAGGGTGTAACCTCACTTGTACTGTGTAATGCATATATCATATTTTTGTATGTGTATCACTTTGCAATCCCTTTTTGAGATAGGATTTTTAGGTTGTAAATAAAAGAAATGATTTACATTTTTCTTTCTTAAATAATCAATTGAACAATTTTAACAACATATTCTCTCACAAATTTAAATTAAAATGTGCAAAATACCCAAAAATGATTAACTAGCATGTCCTAAAAGGGGGCATCATAATACACACAGTCAATAAGAACATGTGGGTGCGAGCTTACCAAGATAAACTCAGGGGTGATTCAGCAAAATAAAAGTACTTCATCGACGGTTCTTCCACCTCTAAACAGGAGATTTAACCATATTAGAACATAAACTTTAACATTTGTCATTTTCAAGACATTACATTTCGTCTTTCATACTTTTTTCTGTGTTTTTCAACCAACATGTGAGAGAAAATGCCAATGCTCTGTGCATCAGTGAGCAAAGTTGAGCTATCTGTGTATCTGCATACTACTTCCTGTTTCCCATCAAAATAAACTTCTGGTTTTCAAAATAAAATCAGTTACATATGAAAATGTGAAATAAAACAGTGCTTCAACATAAGTAAAATATTATTTGGCCTTTAACCATGCGGGTTACACCAATATGATCTTTTATTTTGTAGTCCTCATTATTACGCTTCTTTAATCAAGGTAACCCATTAAGAACTGAACATAAGGTGCGCGCAGTGAAGAGACAGGAGGGCTAACCACTCTGCCGCTCATCCGTACAGCGTGATGACAGAACAGTGTGTGCCTGAAGTCCCATAACAAGCGTTTGAGCGAGCAGCACGTCCTCCTCACTCGCTCTTTAGTGCCGTGGATTCTTTTAAAGTGGCATTTCCTGTTATCTTCGCTGTCAGCTTTGATCATAGCAGAGATGTGGTTTCCCCCATCCACAAATCTCGATGTGTCTGATCTAGAACAACAATGGGATTTCGTATATTTGTCATACAGAGTGTTGATGCAGAACTGATCATTACATTTACAATAACACATGTCGTATTAGAATCACCACAGACAAACACTGACTCACTTTAGGATAGTTCATAGAAAAATACACAGTGTATGACATGTCTGTATCTGTGTGTATCTGTCTGTGTCTGTATCTGCGTCTGTATCTGTATCTGTCTGTCTGTGTCTGTCTGTGTCTGTCTGTCTGTGTCTGTCTGTCTGTCTGTCTGTATCTGTCTGTGTCTGTCTGTATCTGTCTGTGTCTGTCTGTCTGTGTCTGTCTGTCTGTGTCTGTCTGTCTGTATCTGTCTGTGTCTGTCTGTCTGTCTGTCTGTCTGTCTGTCTGTCTGTGTCTGTCTGTCTGTGTCTGTCTCTGTCTCTCTGTGTCTGTATTTGTCTGTATCTGTCTCTCTGTGTCTGTCTCTGTGTCTGTCTCTCTGTGTCTGTATCTGTCTGTCTGTCTCTGTCTGTCTGTCTGTCTGTGTCTGTCTGTCTCTGTGTCTGTCTGTGTCTGTCTCTCTGTGTCTGTCTGTCTCTGTGTCTGTGTCTGTCTGTCTCTCTGTGTCTGTCTGTGTCTGTCTCTCTGTGTCTGTGTCTGTCTGTGTCTGTGTCTCTGTCTGTGTCTGTGTCTGTCTGTGTCTGTGTCTGTCTCTCTGTGTCTGTGTCTGTCTCACTGTGTCTGTGTCTGTGTCTGTCTCTCTGTGTCTGTGTCTGTCTGTGTCAGCCATTACGCTGAATAAAACATGTCCTGCTCAGTCGGCTATTAGTATTTATGAAACTCCATAAAGGTTTTCATTATTTATTGTCTACTGTCAATAGTAGCATTTCTCATTAAAGGCACTGCACCTGATTTGTACTTTACTCTTAAAGATGCACTGTGCAACTTTTCTGGCAGAGGTCTGCTGGTCTCCATGGAAATGTTATTATTTGTCTGTCTTTGTCAAATTTGGGCATTTTGCAGCTCCCGGGGGTCATTTGGTTGACTCTGATCGTCCCGTTTAAGCTCATCTGGAATTACAAAATACATTTTTTTTTATCATTGGTCGTCATCCCTGGACTAAAGCTGCATTGTTTTTATTTTAGACGTGTTTTTAATGACATTTTTTTTCAGCAGCACATAACATGTCAGAACATAAACTCTTCCCAGTCTGAACAGCTCATTAGAACAATTCTATTTACTATTTATTTTTTATCAAAAAATACATTTCATATTATGCAGAATTTAAGAGTTATGGACATTTTGGACTCCACAAGATTTTCTGTTTCTCATGTGGCCCCATGGAAAAAAAGAACTGCCCCCTGGTCAAGAATGTTCCTGTTGTGGAAATCTGTAAAATATCACCAAAACAGAAGCTGTCTATGTTTGTTTCTTACATTTGGACCAGTAACAAACAGTTCCACTACTAATGAACAGAGTGTGTGCTGCAGTGAGCCCAGAGCAGTGGGATAATGACACTTAAATACTTTCTGAGGTCCAAGTTCCTCAAGAACAGTTTGTTTTTAGGTCAGTCTGGTCGTTTGTCTTTCTGAGCTCAGAGATAACACTTTACATGATCATCTGAACACAGGTCAGGATGATCAACACTGAACATGGCACAGAAACAGCAAACCTAAAGGATAACTTTAATCTTCTATGAGAGAAAGGATTAGACAAACAACAGTGTGACTTTTAACACTTCTTAGTGTATCTAGACGACAGAAACAACAACAGCCAATACTCCTATTTCCACCCCATTATATCACAAGAGAAACACACAGGTTACAGCACAGAACGACACGACCCAACACGACACGACATGACACATGACACGACACGACATGACACGACCCAACACGACACGACATGACATGACACATGACACGACACGACATGACACGACCCAACACGACACGACATGACATGACACATGACACGACACGACATGACACGACCCAACACGACACGACATGACATGACACATGACACGACACGACATGACACGACCCAACACGACACGACATGACATGACACATGACACGACACGACATGACACGACACGACATGACATGACACATGACACGACACGACACGACATGACACGACACGACATGACATGACACATGACACGACACGACATGACACGACATGACACGACACATGACACGACATGACACGACGACATGACACGACATGACACGACATGACACGACACGACACGACATGACACGACATGACACGACACAACATGACTCGACACGACATTGCACGACACGACATGGCACGACACGACATGGCACGACACGACATGGCACGACACGACACATGACACGACATGACATGACACGACACGACCCGACATGACACGACATGACACGACACAACATGACATGACATGGCACGACGCGACATGGCACGACATGACATGACATGACACGACATGACACGACATGACACATGACACGACATGACACGACACGACATGACACGACATGACACGACACAACATGACACGAAACGACATGGCACGACACGACATGGCACAACACGACATGACATGACACGATATGGCACAGCACGACATGACATGACACGACATGACACGACACGACCCGACATGACACGACATGACACGACACAACATGACACGACACGACATGGCACGACACGACATGACATGACACGACATGACACAACATGACACGACATGGCACAACACGACATGACACGACATGACACAACACGACACGACATGACACAACACGACACAACACGACATGACACGACATGGCACAACACGACACAACACGACATGACACGACATGGCACAACACGACATGACATGACACGACATGACACGACACGACCTGACATGACACGACATGGCACGACACGACATGGCACAACACGACATGACATGACACGACATGGCACAACACGACATGATATGACACGACATGACACAACACGACAAGACATGACACAACACGACACGACACGACATGACACGACATGACACAACACAACCCGACATGACACGACATGACATGACACGACATAACACGACACGACATGGCACAACACGACACGACACGCCATGGCACAGCACGACATGACATGACATGACATGACACGACATGACACGACATGGCACAACACGACATGACATGACACGACATGACACAACACGACACGACACGACATGACATGACACGGCATGACACAACACAACCCGACATGACACGACATGACATGACACGACATAACACGACACGACATGACACGACATAACACGACACGACATGACACGACATGGCACAGCACGACATGACACAAAATGACACGACACGACACGACATACGACATGACACGACATGACACGACACGACACGACACGACACACACACGACACAACACGACACAACACGACACAACACGACACAACACGACACAACACGACACAACACGACACAACACGACACAACACGACACAACACGACACAACACGACACAACAGAGTGGCTGTAGTTCAGTTGGACGAGTGTTTGTTCACTGATCTGAAGGTTGCTGGTTCAAATCCCGCTCTCGACATAAACATCATTGGTGAACAGTCAGATCCACAGATTGGCCGCTGTGATTCCAACTCCCACATTTCTGCCCGTAGAAGGACTCACCTGAAAAATTTTTGCAGTTTTGTAGACAAACGTGTCCTCTTCTTTTACAGAGACACGTTTATTTTCACGTCTTAGAAAGTCATTGTCGAACTCTCCTTTGTTCAGGTGACACTGAATTCACCCACAGCACTGAGCAGCAGAACATCCTGGGCAAAAAAATCAGAGAGAATAAAATATCCAAACTGAAATAGGCACGAGAAATAGAGGTCGAAATCTGCTTTTTATTAAAATGGAATAATGAAATAAACTGTTTGCCCAATTGATTGTTTTTTGTTCTTATTTGAAATTCAAAAGAACAAATGGTTCACAGACCCCGGAGCAGAGAACGTGAAAACCACAGCTGTTAATTTGAAGCATGTGTCTCTGAAATGAGGAAGACATCTCCTCTTAAAAATTCTCACAATAATCATAACAAAATATATAACTTCTTTTACCTGAAATAAGTAAAACTTTGGTGAGTTGATTGTTGATTTTAATGTGTAACATGAAAGCCGCCATGTTTGTTGTGGACTCACTTGGAGCATGCTTCTTTCTGATTGGTTAATTCAACTGTCAATCTCTGAAATCAGGGAGACAGGACACAGCTCCAGATCCTTTCCTTTGGAAAGTTTTGTCAAAGTGTGTGGTTCTGGCTGGTCAGGTAAATAAATCTGTGGATAGAAAGTGTCCCGTGGGAAACAGCAGGAGTCACTTTGCTCCACCCTGACACACTGTGTGACAGTGTGGAGTTGAGTGGACAGAACTGACCTGAGTTTCCCAGGGTCAGAGGGACTTGTTCTGTGTAAAATCAGATTAGCTGACCACTGCTTCCTCCTCTCATCTGTCTGTGTGTCTGGTCTCTCACATATCTGTCCATCTGCCACACACACGCACACACACACACACACACACACACACGCCCACACACGCACACACACACACACACACACACACACACACACACACACACACACACACACAGGCGTGTGGATCTAAATGTGCTTGGTGGGACACTGGATTGTTTAAGCAGCTCTTGAGGTCAAAACTCATCTGCTGTGTTCTGTCTGCATCTATTTATGAAGTGTTTATTGTGAGAGAATCAGGAAGTGTGTATTAGCATGGTAGTTGTCATGGCAAAACTCTGCTCTGGTCTCTGACTGAGCGTTGTGAAAAGATCTCATGAACTCATCGTGGTGAGTCATTAGCAGAGCTGGGGACTTGTAAGTCATGACTTGAAGTCGAGTCAGACTTGAGTCACTATTTTTAGGACTTGAGACTTGACTTGATAAAATGGACTAAGATTTGAGACTTGACTTGGACTTGAAACTCAGTGGCTTAGGACTTGACTCTGACTTGAGGCCTGTGACTTGAGAAGACTCGATGGGTCTCCTAAAAATATGTTTTTTAGAAAATCCTTTTCTCTTTAGACTTGATACATGCTGTGCTTAGTTTTACAGAAACAAACTGAACCATGTCCCTCCACTTCTCTGTTACTTTGGATGGAACTGAAGTACTGTGATGTGGTATCCTCAAATGTACTACAGTAATGTACAGTAAAGTACAGTACAACTACATACAAAGAGAACATGATCCTCCCATTTAAGTGCAGAAACATGACAAAATAACTGGATTTTAAAATGTGAATTCTTTCTATTCTGACTGTAATGAATCACATTAAGATCTGGACAAGACTTTTAAAAAAGAAAAACTTGCATTTCTACAACTCTAATATAAATACTCAAATAAATATATCATGAATTTTAAGTACAATTTATTTTAAAAATCTTATAAATTGCAAAAATCTAAGGTGGTTTAAAGACTTGAAATGACTTGAAGCTCAAAGCAGACGACTTGGACTTGACTTGGACTTATGAGCCAGTGACTCAAGACTTGACTTGGATTTGCCTGTATTTGACTTGGGTCTGGACTTGGACTTGAAATCAAAGACTTGAGACTTGCAAAACAACGACAGTCCCACGTCTGGTCATAAGGACGCTCTGAGTGCACGAGGGGAGTGAGGGATGAACTCTGTTTTATAGTTCTGTTTTCTAGTTTGGATCATTTAGTCTGAAAAAAATAAAAGCATTGAAATCAGTCAGAAATACTTTCAAATAATATTCATTTCTCAAAACACGAATTCTCTGAAAAAAATTGGGGATATTTCGGTGACATTTGTAGAACAGACGTGAGTGATTCATCTGAAGCGTAAAGCAGAGCGCTGCCAGATTGCCCCGTGGCCTTTGGCTCTGTGGCTCTGGTGGCTCGTACAGGAGCTCCTTGTTCTCGTCTGGTGTGAGCAGAATGACGTCTTTGTCTTGACACATGACAGGAATGCCATGTCTGCTTCCTCTGCTCCTCACACGGCAAAAAGAAGAAACAAGGGTTAATCGTTACTCAAGTTTATTAAAGTCCATACGAGGAAAAACGCTCCCAGACTGAATTCTATTCTATTTATGGAAACAAACAGATGGATCAAACAGGACTAGACAGGTCAGATCTGTGGAGAGGCCACACCATTCACTGCTTTGTTAGGTTTTAAAGTCCTACATTATCCAAGTTTGACTCTTATGAGCTTTAAGTCACGTTAGAATGTTCCTCCTCACAAACACAAACATAATACACAAAATACTCTGTTCCACCTTGTGATGTCATGAAGCTGGAGTTTTCAGGTGAACAGCTCCTTTTCATCTGCGTCTCCCCACAGAGCACACTGACTTTTCCATTTATTCTTATTTATGTATTTATTTATTGGGAGAGAGAAACACAGTTTCAACTCTTCATGTTTTTTATGAAGAACTGACAATAAACTTTTTGAATTTGAATTTTACATTTAGTTCAGTAGAGACTGGCAATACTAAAGCTGAAATTATCCAAATGATTCTAGTGAAGGTGTGTGGAGTTTAAGAACATAGGAGCACTTCCCGTATTACCCCATGACATCACAAGGTGGAACAGAGTGTTTTCAGTCTAAAGGGTTTGTGTGTTAAGTGTATGAATGAAACAAAACACGACTCCAGGTCTGTGTGTGATGAGGAAACCACATTAGAACACAGAAAATCTAATAATATACTGGCTTTTTTTTTTTATTTTTATATTTCTTAACTCTGATTGTTTTTATGTCTTGTGTGATCGATCTATTTAAGTTATGACAATTGTAGTGACCATTTCAAAGTTCACAAAGTTCAAAAAGAGTTGATTGTCAATTCTTCATATAAAAAACACATAAAGAATTGAAACTGTGTTTCTCACTCCCACATGTCTAAATAAAGAATACATGTAAACAGTGCAGGGTCTTATGGAGGACTCAGGAGGGTCTCGTGTTCTTTGTGGAGTTCTGTTCTTGGGCAGATGCAGATTCCTAAAGTCAGTGTGCACCTTTAATCAAAATCTAGACTCATATTGTGGATTCAGGTCCTTTAAGCTGGTGTAGAGCTGTGTGTTGTTGTACTCGTGTGTTTGTTGATGTGTGGAGATGTACGGGGGCACATGAGGCAGGGCTAGTGTCTGGACGACAGTCTGTGTCATCTGTCATCTTCTCACAAACCGCCAATCAAACTCAAATGGTTTTCATACATGTCGCAGACTTACCTCTGCAGCCAAAACCACACACACACTACTCTACAAAGACGAGTGACTCGAGAGCTGGTTCTGGAGCTGGGTCTGGAGTTGGGTCTGGAGCTGGGTCTGGAGCTGGGTCTGGAGCTGGTTCTGGAGTTGGGTCTGGAGTTGGGTCTGGAGTTGGGTCTGGAGTTGGGTCTGGAGCTGGTTCTGGAGCTGGGTCTGGAGTTGGGTCTGGAGTTGGGTCTGGAGTTGGGTCTGGAGCTTGGTTCTGGAGTCTGGAGTTGGGTCTGGAGTTGGGTCTGGAGTTGGGTCTGGAGCTGGTTCTGGAGCTGGTTCTGGAGCTGGGTCTGGAGTTGGTTCTGGAGTTGGGTCTGGAGTTGGGTCTGGAGTTGGGTCTGGAGTTGGGTCTGGAGCTGGGTCTGGAGCTGGGTCTGGAGCTGGAGCTGGGTCTGGAGCTGGGTCTGGAGTCTGGAGTTGGGTCTGGAGTTGGGTCTGGAGCTGGTCTGGAGCTGGTTCTGGAGCTGGGTCTGGAGCTGGGTCTGGAGCTGGGTCCCGTCTCCCTGAGTTCAGCAGGCGTGATTGACAGGTGGATTAACCAATCAGAGAGAGGCATGAGAGGACCATGGCTGCTTAAACATAAAAAAGGAGAAACTTTACATAAAGGACTGAAAAACAGAGCAGATTTTTATTTATTTTTTAGAATCAGCACTGATCTTTTCAGAATTGATGAACCAAACTATTATTTATCTAAACCTAAACCAAACCAGGTCTAAACCAGCACTAAACCAGCACTAAATCAGGACTAAACCTGGACTGAACTAAGGACTAAAGCAAGATTAAAGCAAGACTAAACCAGGACTAAACCAGGTCTAAACCAGGTCTAAACCAGGACTAAACCAGGACTAAAGCAAGAATAAACCAGGACTAAACCAGGACTAAAGCAAGACTAAACCAGGACTAAACCAGGAGTAAAGCAAGATTAAACCAGGACTAAACCAGGACTAAAGCAAGACTAAACCAGGACTAAACCAGGACTAAAGCAAGACTAAACCAGGACTAAACCAGGACTAAAGCAAGACTAAACCAGGACTAAACCAGGACTAAAGCAAGATAAACCAGGACTAAACCAGGACTAAACCAGGACTAAACCAGGTCTAATTTAAACCAGGACTAAACCAGGTCTAAACCAGGTCTAAACCAGGACTAAGTCACTCCATGTTAATACTAAGCAATAGATTCGATACTTGATACTGATGTGAACGGGACTTTTTCAGTATCGGTAACTGCTCAGATGAGGATCTAGTTTGGATACTAGTTTGAGAATCCACGAGTATGTGATTTCTGAGAGTTCTAATCCAGAGGAGTCCAGAGGAGTGAGAGGAATGTGTGACAGCAGTGTGAGTCAGGCCTGTGCAGGAAACTGATTCACTGACACACAATAGTCCACTTGA
Organism: Boleophthalmus pectinirostris; assembly: GCF_026225935.1. NCBI lineage: Eukaryota > Metazoa > Chordata > Actinopteri > Gobiiformes > Gobiidae > Boleophthalmus > Boleophthalmus pectinirostris. The sequence goes on along the minus strand of NW_026571515.1, from coordinate 42,375,828 downwards.
ACACATGTGCCCCCACAAGGACTCTGTGTTTACTGACACTTACAGAAACACTGCTATGGTTTTTGGTTTGCCTGGAATGTTCCATGATACGACATTAAACACGTCTGTCAAGTGTTTATTCATTACGGGAGTTTCTCTTCTCAAAAATACAGGGAATACAGGCGCCCCTCCACTGATCTGACCTGTAATGGAGCCTACAACTGTCTCCCTTCAGATAGATCGGTTTAATCTCGACACTGAAACATTCTAGATGAAGCAATCCTGTCTTCCTGTGTGTGTGTGTGTCAGATGCCCTCCCGTGCTGTGTGTGTGTGTTTATCAGATGCCCTCCCGTGCTGTGTGTGTGTTTATCAGTGTGATGGAGAGCTCCAGTGTAAAGATGTGTGTGTGTGTGTGTGTGTGTGTGTGTGTCTGTGTGTGTGTGTCTAATCCAATCATGACACTAAACGAGGATTTTGGGTGTGTACAGTAGTAGGATGTGTACAGTAGTAGGGTGTGTACAGTAGTAGGGTGTGTACAGTAGTAGGATGTGTACAGTAGTAAGGTGTGAACAGTAGTAGGGTGTGTACAGTAGTAGGGTGTGTACAGTAGTAGGATGTGTACAGTAGTAGGATGTGTACAGTAGGGTGTGTACAGTAGTAGGGTGTGAACAGTAGTAGGGTGTGTAGTGTACAGTGTACAGTAGTAGGTGTGTACAGTAGTAGGGTGTGTACAGTAGTAGGATGTGTACAGTAGTAGGTGTGTACAGTAGTAGGTGTGTACAGTAGTAGGGTGTGTAACAGTAGTAGTGTGACAGTAGTAGGGTGTGAACAGTAGTAGGGTGTGTACAGTAGTAGGGTGTGTACAGTAGTAGGGTGTGTACAGTAGTAGGTGTGTACAGTAGTAGGGTGTGAACAGTAGTAGGGTGTGTACAGTAGTAGGGTGTGACCAGTAGTAGGATGTGTACAGTAGGGTGTGTACAGTAGTAGGGTGTGAACAGTAGTAGGGTGTGAACAGTAGTAGGGTGTGTACAGTAGTAGGTGTGTACAGTAGTAGGGTGTGTACAGTAGTAGGGTGTGAACAGTAGTAGGGTGTACAGTAGTAGGGTGTGAACAGTAGTAGGGTGTGTACAGTAGTAGGGTGTGAACAGTAGTAGGGTGTGAACAGTAGTAGGGTGTGAACAGTAGTAGGGTGTGAACAGTAGTAGGGTGTGAACAGTAGTAGGGTGTGATTTCTTGTGGCAGAAGAGGGTAAATATGGATTTCAAACTGTTTCACTTCAGCATCTTCATTATTTTTCAAACTGGTCGAATATTAATACTAAACCAGAACTAAACCAGGACTAAACGAGAACTAAACCAGGACTAAACGAGAACTAAACGAGAACTAAACCAGGACTAAACGAGAACTAAACCAGGACTAAAATAGGACTAAACCAGGTCTAAACTTGGACTAAACTAAGAATAAATCAGATCTAAACCAGGACTAAACCAGGACTAAACCAAGACTAAATTAAGACTAAACCAGGACTAAATCTGTTCTAAACCAGGACTAAACCAGGAATAAATCAGGACTAAATCAGGTCTGGTGCGTCCTGGCGTCTCGGTGCTGCAGACAGTCTGAGCCTCCATCTGTCTCTTTCTCTAATGAGTTGTGTGTCAGTGCGTCGTGTGATTCTGGAGTTTAAATTCATTCAACAAACCCACAAGGAACGCACTCAAAAAAGAGGAAAAAGAGGAAAAAAGAGGAAAAAAGAGGGGGAGACGGGGTTTGGAGTGTGGAGAAAGAGAAAAAGGGAGCAAGACAATGAGGGAGACAGAGGAGGAGAGAGAGGAGGAGAAACAGAGAGAGGGTGAGAGGGAAGATAAAAAGACTCGCGTCTTTTTAAGGAGGGAGAGAGAGAGAGGAGTGAAAAGAAATGAGCGGGATAGAGAGGGAGAGGAGAGTGAGAATGAGGGAGGAGCGGGGAAAGGACTGAGAGATAGATGGAGAGAGTGAGAGACGGAAGAGGAGAAAGAAAAGGCAGGCAGGTGGGGACGACACAAAGCCCAAAAGTGTCAGGAAGAACTCTGCCCAAAAAATATCTAAAAGGAGTGAAATAAAAAAGGCTGCTGTGTTGAGAATCTGAATGTCTCTGTGAGCGCACGGCTTTACTCAATACATCCTGATTAGGACTTGTTTTAACACAAAACTCATTTCTATTTCAGTTTCAATCAGCAAAAACTGCACTGAGTGCAGCACTTAAGACTTGGTTTAGATTTACAGGATTAACCAAACCAGATCTAAACCAGAACTAAACCCAGATTCGGTCTGGACTACATGAAGTATAAACCAAGACCAAACCAAGTCTAAACTAGGACTAAACTAGAACTAAACCAGGACTGAATCAGGTCAAACCCAGAATGAAACCAGAATGAAACAGAACTTCCAAATACAGGGAGTGGCAGCAAGTGATAAAACAGACTAAATCCAGGGACTAAATTAGAACTAACTCAGGTCTAAACCAGGTCTAAAAAGGACTTCCAAGTGTAGGGAGTGGCAGCCAGTGACAAGGATGGATTAAACCCAAGTCTAAACAAGGTCAACACCAGAACCAGGTCTAACCCAGGTCTAACCCAGGTCTAACCCAGGTCTAACCCAGGTCTAAAGCAGGACTAAAGCCAGTCTAAAGCTGGTCTAAACCATGTCTAAAGCAGAACCAGGTCTAAAGCAGGTCTAACTCAGGTCTAAACCAGCTGTAAACCAGGTCTAAACCAGGTCTAAAGCAGGTCTAACTCAGGACTAGAGCTAATCTAAAGCCAGTGTAAAGTAGGTCTAAAGCAGGTCTAAAGCAGGTCTAAACCAGGTCTAAAGCCGGTCTAAACCAGGTCTAAAGCTGGTCTAAAGCAGATCTAACTCAGGCCTAACTCAGGTCTAAACCAGGTCTAAACCAGGTCTAAAGCAGGTCTAAACCAGGTCTAAACCAGGTCTAAAGCTGGTCTAACTCAGGTCTAAAGCAGGTCTAAAGCAGGTCTAAAGCTGGTCTAACTCAGGACTAAAAGCCAGTCTAAAGCAGGTTTAAACCAGGCCTAAAGCAGATCTAACTCAGGTCTAAACCAGTACTAAACCAGGTCTTCTCAGGTCTAAAGCCAGTCTAAAGGCGGTCTAAAGCAGGACTTGAGAGTACAGGGAGTGGCAGTGAGGATGAGGATGGAGCGGGGATGGGGGAAGGGAGGGGCGCGTGGGGGATGGGGCTGAGGCAGCGGTTTCCATGGAGACCAGAAAGGGATTCTCCAGTGACGAGACTCAAATATCCCTGCGTCAGATGCCCTCACGTCCTCCCGTGTGTCACTCCTCCCGTGTGTCGGATGCCCTCCCGTCCTCCCGTGTGTCGGATGCCCTCCCGTCCTCTCGTGTGTCGGATGCCCTCCCGTCCTTCTATATTGTGCATTTAATTTTCTGTGTATTTGAACTTTTGTTTTAGTGGTTATAGTGAGAATATCAAATGGACAGAGGCTCCGGCTCCATGTGAGTGTGGGACTGGAGCACTCTCTCTCTCTTCACTCTCACACAATCCAAATGGATGCACAATAATGTGATCTGAGCAGGAAATATCTGTTTAAATTCAACTGCACTGCTTCCTGGACTGAATGGGCTGAGGAGAGGAGAGGATGGACAGATGGAGAGGAGAGCAATAGAAAGAGAAAGAGAAGGAGAGGGAGATATAAAGGGTTAGGAGAGGACAGGAGGGAAGAGGAGCAGCCGGAAAGAGGAGCTAAGCGAGAGAGAGAGAGAAAGAGACAGATAAAAAAAAAAAAAAAACAGATAGAGAGAGACAGTGTTTCAAAGAGAGAAACATCTGAAAGCTGATTCTCCCTCGGGGGATACAGTCAGTTTTGTGGCTTTATATGGACAGGAGATGCAGTGTTTCTGAAACACATCCTCTGCTCCAAACTTCTATAAACTTCTGCTGTCAATCACTAAAGTCACAAGAGCAGCTGGGAGTGAGATTTCAGACGGAAGAAGCTCAAGTCACAGACACTCCTTTAAAAAATCAAGAACAGACTAACAATATAATCTGGTGACTAAACGAGTGAAGGACTGCAGCTCCAGAGCTGTGCTTGTGCAGACTCTGTGTGCACAAATGTACAATCACCAGAAGACAGGAGCTGCCTCTGAACATCAGGGCTGTATATTTGTCATCTACCTGCACACTGCTGTTAGACGTTGTCTGTTTATATAAGAGTTTATATCAATAGTTCTATATCTTGAATTTGATTTCCTCTTTTTATTCTCCTGCTGTTCTTGAAATGTGTGAATTCCTGTAAAATTTAAAAGTGAGACAAAGCTGCACAAACTGCTTTTAATGAATGACAGTGTTTGGATCAGTGGATCTTGGTCAGGTTGGTTCTCTCTGTGTCATATAAACCTTCTGCACTGATCGTTTGGCCAGTCCATAAGTGAGCCACAGGAGATGTCCACACAACACAACATATAACACAACATACAACACAATCTACAACACAACATACAACACAACATATAACACAACATACAACACAATCTACAACACAACATACAACACAACATATAACACAACATACAACACAATCTACAACACAACATACAACACAACATATACAACACAACATACAACACAATCTACAACACAACATACAACACAACATATAACACAACATACAACACAATCTACAACACAACATACAACACAATCTACAACACAACATACAACACAACATACAACACAATCTACAACACAACATACAACACAACATACAACACAACATACAACACAACATACAACACAACATACAACACAACATACAACACAACATATAACACAACATACAACACAATCTACAACACAACATACAACACAACATATAACACAACATACAACACAATCTACAACACAACATACAACACAACATACAACACAACATACAACACAACATACAACACAACATACAACACCACAATCTACAACACAACATACAACACAACATATAACACAACATACAACACAACACAACACAACACAACATACAACACAACATACAACACAACACATACAACACAACATACTACACAACATACAACATACAACACAACATACAACACAACATATACAACACAACAACACAACATACAACACAACATACAACACAACATAACACAACATACAACACAATCTACAACACAACATACAACACAACATATAACACAACATACAACACAACATACAACACAACATACAACACAACATACAACACAATCTACAACACAACATACAACACAACATACAACACAACATACAACACAATCTACAACACAACATACAACACAACATACAACACAACAACATATAACACAACATACAACACAATACAACACAATCTACAACACAACATACAACACAACATACAACACAACATACAACACAATATACAACACAACATACAACACAATCTACAACACAACATACAACACAATCTACATACAACACAACATATAACACAACATACAACACAATCTACAACACAACATACAACACAACATATAACACAACATACAACACAATCTACAACACAACATACAACACAACATACAACACAACATACAACACAATCTACAACACAACATACAACACAACATACAACACAACAATCTACAACACAACATACAACACAATTCAACACAATACAACACAACATACAACACAACACATACAACACAACAAACACAACATACAACACATACACAACATACAACACAATCTACAACACAACATACAACACAATCTACAACACAACATACAACACAACATACAACACAACATACAACACAACATACAACACAACATACAACACAACATACAACACACTCACTTTACACTGTACTTCAGAGAACATGAGCCTTTACCCAAGTCCATCAGTCATCTGTTCTCCAGTGGAGTTGCTCATTTTAAAGAAGCACAGCTCCATCTCCTCCTTAAATAGATCAGGACAGAGCAGGTGAAGCTCCCAGGAAGAGGAGGGGATATTAACAGACTGCTCCTACAAACAGAACGTTTTGATATTTCTCCTGAATCTCCTGGATCAAGAATATGAAATGAAACACTTCTTATAATGATATATTTATTTGTAATGTTGTTTACTTGCCTGATGATGACATATGACTGATGGACTTGGAGAACGGCTCATGTTACATGATGTACAGTGTCTATTGTGTTCTATATTGTATATTGTATATTGTATAGTATATTGTATATTGTGTTGTATATTGTGTTGTAGTGTAGTAGTCTTGCAGCAGTGATGTGTGTATACCTGTACCTTTTATGAAACATTGTAAATTCCCCATCATGGGACAAATAAATGTTTCTCTCATCTTAACCAATCCCAGTGAAGTGTGAACGCTCAGAAGAAGCAGATGACTTGAGTTTGATCTTAAAGTAGATATAAAGTTAGTGTACATGTACACAGATACAGTGCAGTGATCCACTGTGACACACTGAGTCTGGCAGACGTCTCTCCTCTGACATGTTCATTCTCCTGTGATATTTCTCTGAGCAGAGCACAAAACTCAAACATGTGACCTGTTCGTGTGACCCAGGTCCTGCAGGAGTCTACAGCCTGATGATGTCATCTAAAAGCAGCTAGCATTAGCATTAACATTGGGAGGATTAAAAAACCTCCTGAGGCTAAAGGCTTCCCCCGTTTCCATGACGATGTGCTCAGACCGGAGAGACAGACCTGACCCCTCCCTGCAAGCTGCACACAGTAAAATAATGCAGGGACAGTCTGACACATGTAAGTCATGTTAGAATGTTTCCACCTTAAAAACACACCTGTAGTTGTGATTTGTTTCATTCACACATTTGAGTAACACTTTATTATCACTCTGTCTACATCTCCAAAGCTCCACATGCTCTGTTCCACCTTGTGATGTCATGTAGTGGTAGTTTTAAACAGCTCCTTTTACCTTTAGTTCAGTAGAGATTGGCAATTCCTGAGCTCTGATGATCCAAATGATTCTAGTGAAGGTGTGTGGAGTTTAAAAACATACTGGAGCACTTCCTGTTTTACCACATCACATTTGAGACAGAACTCAGTCTAAATGTGCAGGTGTGTGTGTTAAACATGTGAATAAAACAAAACACAACTTGAGTCTGTGTGTGAAGAGGAAACAACATTAGAACATAGAGAGCAGCCTCATACACAGTATTCTCTTTAACACAGAGTCAGTATGGTGGCGTCAGTACAAGCCTGTGGTTTGGAAATGACTCTAGAGGATGAAATTGGATTATTTTCAGTGTTAAATGGCAGTGATGAGTTTGTAAATATGTAGTTCCTGGAGCATTTCTGGGCTGGTGGAACAAGCACAAGTACACAGTACTGGAGGGTTAAAATTTTAGTTGTTTTAACACAAAAGTGTTATTTTAACTATTTGAAAGTTAATTAGAGGTTGGAGTTGGGGTTATTTGTCAGAATTGATGTGGCTGCAGTGAATTAAATTTCCCTTAGTGTTAATTTGGCTTCTTCCACCACCACTTCAAACTCCCGTGAGAGAAGACCAGTTTGAACCAGTTTTGTACATAATTTCATCTTAAATTAACTAAAATAAAGTGTAAAAATAAAACACCTCTGTGTGTTGTTTGGATAAATCAGGATAACTCTACAAAGTGTTATCTGTTCACTCTCAAAACGTTAATAGAACTCTTGATTTCGGGTTAAACAGGAACTTTAGTCCAGTGTTACTTAATGAACATTTCCAAAAATGTTGAATTAACTCTAGAACAGATTGGACTCAGATAAACACAGAGAAAATGTTCAAGTTGATTCTGTGAGAGACAATTTTAACACTCCACTTTTTGGCGTGTTTAGAAACACAAAATCCTTTCAGATATTAGCCAGAGCCTCCAGAAGCATGTCCTGTATCTTTTACCCCAGAAATCAATAGAAACACAGAGAGTGCCTTAAAAGAGGGACAGATGAGGCCCTGAGGTGAAGGCTGTGCAGAGCCTCTATCTGTGTGAAAACAGAAATATTACACACACACACATGCACGCACACACACACAAACACACACATGCACACACAGACACAGAGGCAGCAGCTCAGACACAGGGTGGGCGAGCTGTGTGTGGGTGGGAGCAGAGGAGCGTCTCGGTGTGGGAATAGACGAAGCTTTTACTATGAATGTGACAAAAACAACTGTATGTATCCATGTCTTTGTGTGATGGAAAATTAGAGCTGTTTCCATAGTATTCACTTCCATTAACAATAAAAACATTTATTATTAACAACTTCCACCAACCTCTCACTCACCACATCCATATAAAGCCTTTTTATATTGAGATTCTGAACACAAATGAGGCAGGAAGAGGCACTAAACCAGGACTAGACCAGGACTAAACCAGGACTGGACTAGGCCTAAACCAGGACTAGACTAGGCCTAAACCAGGACTGGACTAGGCCTAAACCAGGACTGGACTAGGCCTAAACCAGGACTAGACTAGGCCTAAACAAGGACTGGACTAGGCCTAAACCAGGACTAGACTAGGCCTAAACCAGGACTAGACTAGGCCTAAACCAGGACTAGGACTAGGACTGACTAGGCCTAACCAGGACTAGGACTAGACTAAACCAGGACTAGACTAGGCCTAAACCAGGACTAGACTAGGGCCTAAACCAGGACTAGACTAGGCCTAAACCAGGACTAGATCAGGACTAAACCAGGACTAGACTAAGACTTAACCAAGTCTAACAGGGTAAGAATAGTAGTGAGATCCTAAACCAAGTCTAAACCAGGACTAAACTGAGTTGAGTGATGAGGGGAGGGGAGCTGTGACTTGATAGACTAATCTTTTACTAAACCAGGTCTAAACTCAAACTAAACCTGGATTAAACCAGGTCTAAACTCAAAATAAACCTGGACTAAATCAGGTGTAAACTCATCCAAAAGCAGGACTAAAGCAGGTGTAAAGTGGCCTAACCCAGGACTGGGGTGTGGTGTTGAGCTCATGTTGTGTATTGATTGACAGTGTGTTGGTGTGTGGGTGTTTCCAGTGTTGGCCACAGCAGGAGGCCTTCTACTTTATCAGGAATATAATCCGGATTACTCAAATTAGATTCATGAACAAACGTATTACACAAGGATTATGTTTCAGTGTCATTTCCATTTTATCTCCTCATTTGTCTCACTCTTTATGCTTCATAAAACGGACACTATCAAAGATTAAACACATTTATTTGAACAGGACTAAAACACAGTGAATAATCACCAGGGGAGAGTTTTATCTTTTTGGTATTACCACATGGTTTTGTTTTACTGCATTTCCAACTAAAGATGCTGCACCTGATTTTTACTCTTAAAAATGTGAACACAATTCAGTTTAATTTGCAGTGGTCCAAAGTTGTGACTTATTCTAATTATAATTCACTGCACTGAGTTTATAAGTGTTTTATAGGCAGTGTTGGGAGTAACAGATTACATGTACCAGCGTTATGTAATCAGAGTACAAATTATGAGTAACTGTATTCAGTTACAGTTACTGTTTCAGTGAGTGGTAATTGGATTACAGTTACTTTGTTGAAATAAATAGATTACATGGCAGGATGTTCCTGTTTTCACATTTTGGGCTAAACCATGACTAAAACCAGAACTAAACCAGGAGTAAACCAGGTCTAAACAGTATGAGACTTAACAGTAGGTGGACATACTTTAAGGCAGCAGTGATCTCATATAAAAATCATTTCTCTATCAATAATTTTTAAAATATGTATAAGGAAAGACTTGTTTTTTATTGTCTTTTAGCAGACAAAATATCTTATAAGATTCTAATCTTTGCTACTTTACAGCAAACAAAAGTCTGTTCATGGAGACTTGGGCTCAACAGAGAATTTGAAGAGAACAAACAAGAATTTTCAGGATGTGGTTGGTACATTCATGTCGTTTTAAAAAGCATGACAATATCAAGTAATCCAAAGTATTCAGATTACGTTACTCACTTTAAGTTAATGGATTCCGTTACAAACTACATTTTGGGGTATGTAATCTGTAATCTGTAAGGGAATACATTTTAAAAGTCACCTTCCCAACACTGTTTATAAGTGCACTTTATAGTCAGATGCAGACAGCTCACAGTAGATTTATTTTGACCTCAAGAGCTGCTTTTACACTATATCTGGACTGACACATTTTCTCAAATACACGGGAACATTGTATTTTTAACATGACAAATGTGATAATGATCGCACTGAAGTGTGTCAGCTTCACTGTGAGGAAGGTAGTAGAACTTAACAACACCTACATTTGACACTAAAACTAGCAACTGATTTTGGCAGCTACAGATACAGAAACAAATCATTAAAAAGGCCAAATTAGTTTTTCGCCTGAATAGTTTTAGAGTGAAACTATGTAAAACTACCTAACAATCTGAAAACTATCTAACGACTTTTGTGTTGAAATTGTATTAGGCTATTATTGTGCGTATAGAACTAATGTGGAGATGATTAAGGAAGTGGAGGATTACAATAGACGCATCAAGAATCTCAGACTTCCGGTCATTGCGCAATTCATACTGGGAAGGATTTTCTGAAAAAGTGAGCATCAAACCTCCATGTTTGTTTTCCCAGTGGGATGTGTCTATTGACAAAGCCGATCTTTTCAAGTCTTTTGAACCATATCACTTTTGTTTCTGGTTCTGATATTGTCATATTTTAGTATATTTCAAACCGTGATCCCGTTTGTTAAGCGAGAGGTGCAGAAGACAAACAGACTGAGCTGCACTTTCTTGTTCTTGTAGTTTCACAGCAACATTAAGTCTTGGTCTCTTTGCAGTGTAAGGTGTTTCTTGGCGAACAGCTGGTGCCTCTCGCTTTGGCGCTGACTTTTTAAATTCGTAACCAAGACTGAGTGAGGGATCGGGGTTTGGCTTTGACGGCGCTTCACATACAAAATGTTCGCTGCAAACTCAGGATGATTTAGTCAGTCAAAGATTACCTTTTTGGTCCTTCCTGTGGATCAATCCTGCCCATCGCCTTCGCCTTTCACTATTTTTCAATTCCGTTGGGAAGAGAAACAGTTTAAACAGAGGTTTGCAGTCACACACATCTGATTCACTTTTTCATCTGTGGAGTTCGCAAACCAATTTCTCGAGCCGTTTTCCGCTGTTAAGATCCAACAACCACACAATTAACGATGTCTGAATCCCAAAGCTAAACTATGACAATATCAGAAACAAAAGTGATATGGTTCAAAAGACTTGAAAAGATCGACTTTGACAAAAGACACATCCCACTGGGAAAACAAACATGGAGGTTTGATGCTCACTCTTTCAGAAAATCCTTCCCAGTATGAAATGCGAATGACCGGAAGTCCAAGATTCTTGATGCATGTATTAAACTAGATCAGTGTACTTGATTACCAGTGTGTTTTTCATTCTGGTATTGATAATTTAATTGAGGTCAGGCTTTTTGCTCAGAATGGAAATTGAGTTTGACATTTGGCTGAACAATAATAGAATACAAATACAAAAAGAAACATAAACACTGTGTAAAATACTGTATGTCTCTTACAATGTCCACACACCTTCAGCACTTTGTAGAATCCTCTCGTTTAATGTGATCTGGAGGCAGGTCGGAGTCTCAGGTGGAGTTTGTCAGATGTGTTGACCTGGTTTATGGTTCACATCTCTGTCATTATCTGACTTATCCACATGAAACCAAAAGTGGAAACACAATAACTCAATAATGTGAAATCCAGAAATCTGGGAGTGATGTAAACATAGAGCACTGACTGAATAAAGGAGTCAATTTGAAATTAAAATGTTACCATAACATTGTGACATCTCTAATGAGGAATAATAATATAATGGTTACCTCCTGACCTCCCAGCCGGGTCTGCGGAGAGGAGGGGGCTGATTGGCGGGCGGGAGAGTGAGTGGGTGGGTGGGTTGTCGGGGGGGTGGGTTGGCAGTTGGCGGAGCAGAGCACTGTAAAAAAAAAAAAAAAGAAGCAGGATTTGAATTTGAAAGGAGCTTTGGCTCTCGGGGACCTCGGGACAGAGTCTGAGCCAAACCATCTGGAAAGAAAACACGTTTACAAGAAGAACAACCACACTGATACAACCACACTAACATACACCCGCACTAACACACAACCACACTGATACAACCACACTAACATACACCCGCACTAACACACAACCACACTGATACAACCACACTAACATACACCCGCACTAACACACAACCACACTGATACAACCACACTAACATACACCCGCACTAACACACAACCACACTGATACAACCACACTAACATACACCCGCACTAACACACAACCACACTAACATACACCCGCACTAACACACAACCACACTAACATACACCCGCACTAACACACAACCACACTAACATACACCCGCACTGATACACAACTGCACTAACATATGAATGCACTAATACACTACTGCACTAATACTACTATAATGTGTGTGATGAAGGGTTGGAATCAGAGCAAGTCTAAACCAGGACTAAACCAGGTCCTAACCAGGACTAAACCAGGACTAAATCAGGTCTAAACCAGGACTAAACCAGGTCTAAACCAGGATTAAACCAGGACTAAACCAGGTCTAAACTAGGTCTAAACCAGGACTAAACCAGGAAACCTAAACCAGGTCTAAACCAGGAAACCAGGATAAACCAGGACTAAACCAGGTCTAAACTAGGTCTAAACCAGGACTAAACCAGGTCTAAAACCAGGACTAAACCAGGTCTAAACCAGGACTAAACCAGGACTAAACTAAACCAGGACTAAACCAGGAAACTAAACCAGGTCTAAAACCAGGACTTAAACCAGGACTTAAACCAGGTCTAAACCAGGATTAAAACTAAACAGGACTAAAACCAGGATCCTCTGCTAAATGAAGGGAGACTGAAGGATTATTTTCAAACAGCAATTATTAAACGCCGATTTTGTTTATGTTCAGGAAATTATTGAACACCCTTTTCTTTCTTTACTATAGCTGAATGAAAATGAATCTAAACTCATATTCAAACAATCTGAGAAAAACAAAAGAGTGATTATTGTTTCATCATATTTATGGCCCAGTCCAGTGCTCCTGCCAAATGTGATTATTACCATTTATACAGGAATCCCAAAAAATGTGGCATCAATTCACAGGCAAATCATTTTGGCAATTCCTGTTGAAATAACCTCAAATTTTCACAGAATGTATAGAAGCAATTTTTGTTCTGATTTCAGGTTGAGTCATTCACTCCCAAACAGAAGTCATCTGTTCGCACACACTCACCCAACACTGTGCAAAAAAAAAAAAAAAAAAAAAAAAAAAACTAAATGGAAAAACTTCACCAACTGGCAACAGATTTGGACCTGGTACCAAAAACGTGCAGAGTTCATGTGCTTCTGCAGGACTAAAGGATCTGATTACACCAAACTGTCATGCGAGGAATCTGGGTTTTCAAACTTGTTCCTTACAGACATCTTGGGGCTTCGCAAGAGTTTTTCACGAACTTGCTCTTCGCTTCTCTTCTGATGTTGATGAGTGTGTGTGTGAGCAGATTACAAGACACAAAAGGACTTCTGTTTGGGAGTGAACGCCTCAACCTGAAACAAGAACAAAAATCAAACATTCAATATACAATCGTGATCTGTCTCTGTACATTCTGTGAACATTTTTGGTTATTTCATCAAGAATTGCCAAAATTATTGACCTGCGAAATAATGATGAAAGTTTTTGGGACACTCTGAAAATTATTATTACCATTTATATAATGTTTTGTCTTTGTTATTATATTTTATTGTGACGTGTGAGCTCCTGTGTCCCTGCTGTGTCAGAATGCTGATGCCTGTAGTGACATAGTATAGTGACGGCCAGTGTTGGGAATGTTACTTTTAAAATGTAATCCCCTACAGATTACAGATTACATAGCCCAAAATGTAGTTTGGAACGTAATCCATTAAATTACTTAAAGTGAGTAACGTAATCTGAATACTTTGGATTACTTGATTTTCTGTAGCGAAGCAAAGACTCTGAAATCTTCACATAAGATTTTTTATCTGCTAAAAGAAAATAAAAAGCCCAGTCTTTATTTAACCAATATTTAACCAAATATTATCGATAGAAGAGGAGGAAACATGATCCACGCAGCATGGTTTCGTTCTGTTAAATTAAATTTAAAATTAGTCCTGGTTTAGATCTAGTTTAGATCTGGTTTTAGTCCTGGTTTAGACCTGGTTTAGTCCTGGTTTAGACCTGGTTTAGTCCTAGTTTAGACCTGGTTTAGATTTAGTTTAGACCTGGTTTTAGTCTTGGCTTAGACCTGGTTTAGTCCTGGTTTAGACTTAGTTTTAGTCCTGGTTTAGTGTCCGGCAATTAGTGGAAAAAAAAAAAAAAAAAAAAAAAAAAAAAAATATATATATATATATATATATATATATATATATATATATATATATATATATCCCATAAAATGTGAAAAACAGGAAAATCCCGCTGTGTAATCCATTTAGTTCAACAAAGTAACTGTAATCTAATTACCACTCACTGAAACAGTAACTGTAACTGAATACAGTTACTCATAATTTGTACTCTGATTAAGTAATCATGTAATCTGTTACTCCCCAACACTGGTGACGGCTTGTGTATATAAATGTATATGTGGAGTGTGGGCGAGACAAAGGCAGGAGGAGGGGCTTGGGGGCGGGGTTGGGGGCGGGGGGGGGGGGGGGTCTGGGGCTCCTGTTTCTATTGACTTATTCATTTAGACACGAGTCCTATGGGACCCGGGGTCTGTTTAGGACAAAGGCTCAAGTGACCGGCACGTGGAGAAGGAGAGAGAGGAGGAGCGAGGGATGAGAGAGGAGAGGAGGAGAGAGAGGAGGAGCGAGGGATGAGAGAGGAGAGGAGGAGAGAGAGGAGGAGCGAGGGATGAGAGAGGAGAGGAGGAGAGAGAGGAGGAGCGAGGGATGAGAGAGGAGAGGAGAGGAGAGAGGAGGAGCGAGGGATGGGAGAGGAGAGGAGGAGACGAGGGATGAGAGAGGAGAGGAGGAGAGAGGAGGAGAGAGAGGGATGAGAGAGGGAGAGGAGAGGAGAGGAGAGAGAGGAGGAGCGAGGGATGAGAGAGGAGAGGAGAGGAGGAGAGAGAGGAGGAGCGAGGGATGAGAGAGGAGAGGAGAGGAGGAGAGAGAGGAGGAGCGAGGGATGGGAGAGGAGAGGGGAGAAGGAGAGAGAGGAGGAGCGAGGGATGGAAGAGGAGAGGTGGAGAGAGAGGAGGAGTGAGGGATGAGAGAGGAGAGGGGAGGAGAGAAGGAGAGAAAGAGGGGAAAGATGATATAAAAGGGAGAAACTGACTAAAAGAGAAAAGAGGGGAGAAAGTGATAGAGAAAGAGAGAGATTAGAAAGAA
The DNA here is from genome assembly GCF_026225935.1 of Boleophthalmus pectinirostris. Lineage (NCBI taxonomy): Eukaryota > Metazoa > Chordata > Actinopteri > Gobiiformes > Gobiidae > Boleophthalmus > Boleophthalmus pectinirostris. The sequence continues at coordinate 42,360,418 of NW_026571515.1, read as the reverse complement.
ACAGAGTGAGAGGGAGTGGTGAGAAGAGAGAGAGAGAGAAAGAGAGAGAGAAAAGAGGGAGCGAGGTAGAGAGAAAAGGGGGAGAGAAAGAGATAAGAGAGACAATGATGAAAAAAGAGAGAGTGGAAAAGAGAGGAGAGAGAGAGAGAAAAAAGAGGGATGCAAAGAGAGTAAAGAGGGAGAGGGAAAAGAGGGTAGAGAAAGAGACAGAGAACGAGAGAGAGTGATGAGAAGAGAGAGAGGAGAAAAGAGGAGAAGAGGAGAGGAGGTGTGAGGTCATAAACAGGAGTCACAGAGCAGAGAAACATGAGGTGGTGAAGAGGAGAAGCTCCGTCTGTTTCACATGACGCCTCTGTGCTTCTGTGTCTGTATGAAGATCATTTGTCTCATCACATTTAGAATCTGAAACACCTTTGAATTTCACTCCTGGGTCAAGTGGTAACGGAGGGAAACAGGGTCAGATTTTTGACATTCAAATGTGTCTTATTCAGAAACTAGAGGGACTATTGAAATAAGTAAAGTATCAGAATGTAGGAAAGAGTTACACTCCAACAGGGTCAAGTTAAACCTGTGATATTCTTTCAAGTTGTTAACAAAAAATAAAAAAACTCATGTCGGTAACGGAGGGAATGAAATATGCAGCACTTTTTGGGCAATAAATCCAAACAGTGATAACTCTTGGTTCTCACTTCCATATCCTTAACAAACTGGTTTGAATATTTGCTTCATATAGTTTTCTACCACATATGGTACAAGATTAGGTTGAAAAACCTCTTACTTTTTGACTCATGAGATTTTTTATTAAGAAAGGTCATGGTAACGGAGGGAAAATTGTGCAAACAAGTAGAAGGTGCATGATTTTGTATCATTTCTCAGCTTTTTTTCTTCTGAATACTTTAATATTACTTCAAAATGAAAGGAAACTATTTCTATAAAATATGTCAGTCCTTCCAAGCAAATTTGTATAATTTTAAATAATTTTTTTTTTTGAAAAATCATGAACCTTCATCAACAGTTCAAAGATGGAATAACACAAGATATGATGAAATACATCCATTTATTTACATGATTTGCAGGTCTTTGAAATTTGGGAAATAATTTTTGTTCCATGTTTCATACATGGTCTGTTTAAAACATATGGAACTTTAGAACCAAAAATGGTACAGAAAAAAGGTCAACAGTTTCATAAACTAGAGTACATATGTATCTGTTCAATACATTTTTATATCAGATGCATTCAACTTGAATTTTTGGCCTTGCTGTTTACTTCTGCTTGACCGAGCCCTCTTTGAACTTTTTAACTCTATAAAAGAATGAGAACTTCACACTACTACTAGAGACGGGTTTTAAATTGTAAGATTTATTAGGACAAACAGAAGTCCTAAATCTTACAATTTGCAAGTAAGACGGTGTGCGCGATTTTTCTCTAAGTAACTTTTCATCTCTGAAAAATATTTTTGAACTTTGAACCTTTTAAATATTCAGCACACATATTTTCTTTATTTAGATGGTCAGAGCCAACATGTTTCGACCATGACTGGTGTTCATCAGGGCCTGTCCTCCTCGCTCACACAGGATCGATTGCTTCTGTCTTAGCATCTTGAATCTTTCTCTGCGAAATTTTGCACTGAGAATTGTACCCTCTGAATTTTCACTGTTGAATTTGAGGGCTTGAAAATATATGTACTGAATATTAAATTATAATTATTTTATATATTGGTAACACTTTATAATAACTACACATTATTTAGCCTTAATAAAGCATGAACAAAGACTTAATTAATAATTAACAAAGACTTAATTAATAATGATTCACGCTTAGTAAATGCTTAATAAAGGATAATTAGTCTTCACTTTAGAAAAGCTCTCAGAAAGACTTAACTAACAGAGAACAGCTGCTCTGAATGATCATTGCATTGTATTATTAGTAAATCATTCTCTCATAGTTTACTAATGATTAATAAATGCTCAAATGGTTAGTTCATGAGTAATTAAGTATGAAATAATTATGAGTAACTATTTACAGCACAGGCAAATTAAGTGCAAGTGCTAATTAAGGTAGTAATTAAGTAGTTACTAAGCGTGAAACATTATTAATTAAATCTTTGTTCATTATTAATTAAGTCTTTGTTCATGCTTTATTAAGGCTAAATAAGGTGTAGTTATTATAAAGTGTTACCAATATATTTATTTAGGTACATTTTTATTTTGAATTTGAAACATATTGAAAAGGTTTACTTCAAATTTCTGCAACTCAAATTCAGAATAAAATGAATTCAAACATCTTTTTTCAGAGTTAAAAAATTCAAAGTCAGAAATTCAGCAGTATTTAAAATTCAGGACCTAATGGAACAAATGATCTTCCATGATACTGTACTTCACGTGTTCTACAAAAAAATACAATCCGTAAAGATCTGGGGCAAAATATTGAACTGCTACTTTTTCTGTCGCGCATTATTACATTTTCCATTCATGTTTTACAGGACTGAGCTCACAGTGCACGAGTGTGACTGTACTAACACTTCAGACTTGATTTGGATACTAAGGAATCTGTTCTCGAAGGGAAATAGATGTGGCCTGACATGTTTAGTGCTGAGGAAACAGCTAATAAATAATTCAATGTTTTCACGACCTCTGGCTCTTCAAATTAAGTACAAGGGGAGGTGGGGGTTTGGGGCAGGTTTGAGGGGAGGTGGGGGCAGGTTTGGGGGTAGAGCTGCAGGATTAATCACAACAGAAAAGAAACAACATCACAATTTGAACGGACGCAAATCACAAAGGCTGAAATTTTGACAGTCTCACGATTTCCTCCACAAACAACACACAAACACAACATCTCCTGTCTTATTGTGAATGAAAAAGTCTAAGCCCAAATGTTCTCAACTGTGATTCTTGTATTTGTTTGTCAGTTCAGATTGGATGTATTGTAAATATGAACTTTGAACAGAAACCAACTATTAAAACAAAAATGAAATTGCAACGTAAAATTCTTGAGTCCGTAAGTGGGGCAGGTGCGGGAAAGTGGGGCAGGTGGGGGTAGGTTTAAGGGGCAGGTTTGGGGGGGGGGCAGTTTGTCCGAGGATCAGAGGAAAAGAGCAGAGGTTGGTGAGGTGGATGTATGGAAGCTGACGGAGCGAAAAATTCATTCATTGTTAGATTCCGATCTGCAGAATGGGATTAGGATTTGAGGAAATGGAGATTAAGGAAAGGCCAAAACAGAGCAGCAGAACTCGCTTGTGTTTTCAGACAGAAGAGCAAGCTGACCGTGTCTCTGCGGAACAAGGAGTGTGTTTTTACTAGAAATATGCAAATATGTCACTAATGTTGGATTTATGTTTAAAGAGCTCATGTTACGCTGTTTTCTGATTTGTTCTAATGTCGTTTCCTCATCACAAACAGACCTGGAGTTGTGTTTTGTTTCATTCACATGTTTAACACACAAACCTGCACATTTAGACTGAGTTCTTCTCTCAAACTGAACAACACTCCTTGTAGTAGTTGTAGTGCAGTTGGAACGCTCGCTGGATCACCACTGAAGCAACAGTCAGGTGCTTTAAGAGATCCTGAGTCGGCAGATGAACTTACAAGATGAAAGTAGAGATCAGGCATTCCCATATGCTTAGCTCTTATTTTTATTTTATGTCAAACATCAGCAGTGTTGGGAAGGTTACTTTTAAAACATATTCCCCTACAGATTACAGATTACAGACCTCAAAATGTAGTTTGTAACGTAATCCATTAAATTACTTAAAGTGAGTAATGTAATCTGATACTTTGGATTACTTGATATTGTCAAGCTTTTTAAAACTACATGAATGCACCAACCACATCCTGAAAATTCTTGTTTGTTCTCTTCAAATTGTCTGTTGAGCCCAAGTCTCCATACAGTTGTTTACTGTAGAGAAGCAAAGACTAGGATCTTAACATAAGATGTTTTATCTGCTAAAAGAAAATAAAAAAGCCCAGTCTTTCCTTAAACATATTACAAATATTATTAATAGAGAAATGATTTTTATATGAAATCACTGCTGCCTTCAATTATATGCACCCTACTGTTAGTGTCATATTGTTTAATCCTGGTTTTGTCCTGGTTTAGACCTGGTTTTAATCCTGGTTTTAGTTCTGGTTTAGCTCAAAATGTGAAAACAGGAAAATACCACCCTGCAATCCATTTATTTCAACAAAGTAACTGTAATCCAATTACCATTCATGGAAACAGTAACTATAACTGAATACAGTTACTCATAATTTGTACTCTGATTACGTAACGTCGGTACATGTAATCTGTTACTCCCCAACACTGAACATCAGTGCATTTTGACTTGCGTCTTCATCAGGTGTGTAAAATTCACAGGTGCAGGTGGATTGTATTTAAATGTACAAGTTCCATACAAAAATATATCCATACATTATAATGAAAGATAAAAGAATAAAAGTGATGCATCACATAATCTGAGCGTCTGGACACAGATCACCTGTGACCCATGGGCCGTGGACAAAGTCGTGCAGGTTCATACATAGAAAATCTGGCAGGACATTTGTCTGCACCAGAACAATTCAACACAAGTGAATATGAAATAAAGTCAGAGAGTGTAAATATGAAACAGGCAGCCCAGATGTTACAGATAAGGTAAAAGGTCCATTTCCTCATTTAATCCTGGACAGGTTGTGGCTCTTAGTTCATGGATCCAGTAAGACTCACCATGGCCTTTAGGGAATTCGGGCGACTATCACAGAGCAGTTTGTAATGTTTTGTCACAGGATAGTCTATGTTCTGAGTACGAATGGCATATTTGTGTTTAGTCCTGACAACGTAAAAGCAACTGCATCCACACTCCAGCCTGTACACGATAAATGTAGAACTGCATGTTGCGAAACCTGCATCTGTAACGCTTGTTAAAAAAAAAAAAAGAGGAAAAAGAAGGATAGAGAGAAAGAAAGATAGATAAAGGTAGAGAGAAAAGGGGGGAGAGAAAGGGATAGAGAAAGTGAGAGACAATGGAAAAGAGCGGAAAAAAGAGGAGAGAGAAAAAGAATGAGGGGGAGAGAGAAAAGAGGGTAGAGAAAGAGATAAAGAAAGAGAGGGACGAGAAACAGACAAGAGAGTGATGAGAAGAGAGAGAGGGAAAAGAAGAGGAGAGGAGGTGTGAGGTCATAAACAGGAGTCACTTCCCGACAGCAGAGCAGAGAAACATGACGTGGTGAAGAGGAGAAGCTCCGTCTGTTTCACATGACGCCTCTGTGGTTCTGTGTCTGTATGAAGATCACACACTCCAGTCTGTATACGATAAATGTAGTACTGCATGTTGTGAAACCTGCATCTGTAAATCTCGTTAGTGAATGTATCATTAACTAAAGAACTTTGCTCCTTGTGATGTCATGTGGTAATACAGGAAGAGCTTCAGTGTGTTTTTAAACTCCACACACCTTCACTAAAATCATTCGGATCATATTTTTGTCAATTGTAAATCTTTACTGAATAAAAGGTAAAAGGAGATGTCAACTTGAAAACTACCACTACATGACATCACAAGGTGGAACGGAGCCTTTGGAGCTATGGAGATGGAGACAGACTAATAATAAAAAGCTATGCAAACATGTGCGGAACAAAACACAACTGCAGTTTTATGTTTTTGAGGAGGTAACAACATTAGAACATCTAAACCCGGACTGAACCAAGTGCTGAAACATGCCAGAACAGGACACAGGGTGAAACCAGGACTATACTGAGACTCAACCAGGACTAGAGGAGGACTGAACAAACATGTTATGAAACTTGATTCTTGAATGTGAACCTTGAACTGAATCCTGTTATTCAAATACAAATACAAATCTACTCACAATCACAATTCTTGTCAGCAAAATCACAATTAGACACTTTTCCCCAAATCATTCAGCCTCTGCTTCAGAACCCTTCCTGCTGACATTTGCCTTTACTCAGTCTGTAGTTTCTTTGCTGACCTCAGTAGTGTTGGATTAGAATCTGCAACAACATCATTTATAAAAAGCCATAATTGTTCTCACAAAATCAAAGAGAAACACAAAACAGAGAGACCCTCACAGTCACATGACCTACACCCTCCCTCATTCACAAATCACTCCCTCACGTTCCCTCTACCCACCCCCCAGACACACACGCAGGCACACACACACACACACACGCACGCACACGCACACACACGCACGCACGCACGCACGCACACACACACACACACACACCACACACGCACGCACACACACGCACGCACGCACACACACACACACACACACACACACACACATACACACACACGCACACACACACACGCACGCACACACACACACGCACACACACACACACACGCACACACACACACACACACACACACACACACGCACACACACACGCACGCACGCACACACACGCACGCACACCTACACACACACACACACACACACACACACACACACATACACACACACACACACACAGACACGCACGCACACACACACACGCACGCACGCACACACACACACACACACACACACCACACACAGACACGCACACACACACACACGCACGCACGCACGCACGCACACACACACACACACACACACACACACACACACTTACACATTTCTTGAGCACATTACATTATTGACTTATTGACTTACATTCTGACCCTAACCACCACAGTCACTCCTCACCTAACCTTCACCTTCCATCACACACGCTCCCACATGACAATTCTCCATAAATATAAAAAAAAAAAAACATGATATAAAACACCACACTACAGCTTCACACACCTGATTTCATTAGTGCTGTCACTCTGAAGGGGGGTGACTTAGTGCAGAGAGCAATGGGAAGGGGGCTCTGAACATCAGAAACAAAAATGAAACTTTGGAAAATGTGAATGTTTGACTTTCAGAAACTATAGCATTTTCAAAATAAAAAAAGGCAACATGGTGATCTAAATATACGTTAGCAGTGTGTGTAGAATCCCACATTCGTCTAGGTAGAATCTAGTCAGGCTGGCGCCACCTAGTGCCTCCACTCAATTTAATTTCTCTCCACAGAACAGGTCTGGAATCAGAATACACTAGATGGTTTGCAAAAACCCTGGAAGTGCAAGTTCAGGCAATCAGCGAAGAGCCACACATTCTGTGTTGACAAAGATTCCCGAGATCGAGGATTTAAAGTTGGAACAAAGAGAATGTTTGGTGAATTTCATCAAGGGGAAAGACGTTATGGTCCTTCTTCCTACGGGATTTGAGAAAAGCTTAATATACCAGTTAACCCTGTTAGCGACGCATTACATATGTGACTAACAAATAGCAGCAATTGGTTAAATGATAAAAAGTACCTGCCTACTGTCGAGTGAACGAATTCTAACACTGCGAGGACAGACGGTTTCTATGAAGTGAATTCAGCTGATAAATTAGGTAGAAATTTAATTTGCCAACTGGGCAAAAGTTTATTTCTCAGCTTATCCAAGCTGCTTGTTCAGTTGTGGTCAGACGCTGGTGGACACTGCCTTATATCTGCCTGTAGGAGGAACTAACTACACTGAAACTACTCTGAAAATAGCACACCTACTTTTTTACAATTTCTGTTTATTAGCTAGGCCTATTCATCTGTATCTGAGTGTGAGGTCATATTAGCAGAGTCATTCAGGCCCATAATGAGTGTTTTCTCACCTCTGGCCCTGACCTGCTCCCTCTGTTGTTCTCTTTGATTTAGGATTGAGGATGGAGTTGTAGATGGGACACAGATGATGTATGAGGCCCCCATTTCTGTTCAAAGATAGATTGTCTTTCCTAACAAAAATAACAGCAGACTGAGGTCCTTTTAGGTGGAGATGTACAGCAGACTGAGGTCCTGTGTTGCTCTCTCGTCTGTGTTGGTTCATCCTCTTGTGAAGTGTCTTGTTTCTACAGTGTGGCACTCACTGCAGTCTTCACTACACTGCATGGAGTAGAGCACATTGCTTTGTTTGTGGCTCGGTGTTTTGTCCTTTGGCCGGACCAATTTCTGTCTTAAAATGTTTGTAGCTTTGAAATAGTCTGGGATTTCATGCTGTCTGAAAATCCTCTGTAGTTTTTCAGAAACACCAGCCAGATAAGGAAGAGTTACCACCTTTCTCCTGGGTTCTGATTTTCTGTTGGCTTGTTTTTTAGCTCTCTTTGAAGACTCCTTCTTGCTGCCTTAGTTTCAGAGAAGTCTCAGTGTAGTTAGTTTCTCCTTCAGGCAGATATAAGGCAGTGTCCACCAGCATCCGACCACAACAGACAAAGCAGTTTGGATGAGCTGAGAAATGTTTTTGACCTAAATAAACCTGTGTCCAGTTGACAAATTGAATTTCTCCTTTGCCATATATTAGCAGGTAATATTTAATCCTCCCTCTCTCTTTGAATCTAAATCAGAACTTTAAACCATGTCGTTGATGTAATAGTAAAGGGACATAATATTTGCCCCATACAGAAGGCAGGACCCCATCTGTGTATAGTGTGAGTGTGTGTACAGATGAATACCCCCACACACATTCACACACACACAGATATGATGCTGCTATAGCCCAGGGGCAGTGAACGCACCAGCACACACCCCACCATTCAAAGCTCAAGTGTCAAAACCATAGATCACACTGAAGCCTCATGAATATGGAGGATGGAGTCAGACAGCAGGAGTCCGACATGTGCAAGGATACTCTATGACGTCTACAAACATGTTCTGAAATGTCGCTGTGTGTCAGATGCCCTCCCTCTGTCTCCATGGGCTCTTATTGTGTAAAAGCTGCTCACCCTGTAGTTCAGAGCTCTACAAACACAAGATTCTCAGCTGAGTTTATCTTGTACTAAAGTATTGTTTTGCACTAGTACAGATATATTTTAAAAGCACACAGCAAAAAGTGAAGTTGAAATTGACTCTCACAGAATCAATTTGAACATTTTCTCAGAGTTTATATGAGTCCAATCTGTTCTAGAGTTAATTTAACATTTTTGGAAATGTTCATTAAGTAACACTGGACCAAAGTTCCTGTTTAACCCCGAAATCAAGAGTTATATGACCATTTTGAGAGTGAACAAATAACACTTTGTTGGGTTATCCTGATTTAACTAAACAACACACAGAGGTGTTTTATTTTTACACTTTATTTTAGTTCATTTAAGATGAAATTATGAACAAAACTGGTTCAAACTGGTCTTCTCTCACGGGAGTTTGAAGTGGTGGGTGGGAGGAGCCAAATTAACACTAAGTGAAGTTAAATGGAAAAAAAAATAGTGGAAGTTGAATTAATTTCAATCATATCAACTCTGGCAAATAACCCCAACTCCAACCCTCATTTAACTGTCAAATAGTTAAAATAACACTTGTTGTGTTAAAAACAACTCTGAAATGTTTTACCCTGAAAATTTGAACCCTCCAGTTTTTGTTGTGTAGCTCTTAGAGTCAAAACAAGAACAGGAAGTACCTGGTGAGCTGTTAGGATGCTAGTTGTTGTTTAGTTTTTCTCATTTTTAAGACACTAAAAATCTGGTATAGTGTCTTCAAAATTAAAAATTTATACTACAAATTGTAATGTTGTTAGGAAAGTACAATTCTGTTTTTACCCTTTCATTCAGCTTAGAGAAGGTAAAACATGTTCCCCACTTCAACCCAAAATGACCCTCTTCCCTCTCTAACCCCCATTTCTCTCTCTCCCTCCTCTCTCTCTCTCCCTCTTCCTCTCTGTTCTTTTGGCCCCAGGCTCTCAGTGGGCAGTCTGATCTTTGAGCTCCGGGTCAGCTCTGTGGAGAGGGGGGAGCTGAGTGTGTTTAGTATGAGATGGGGCAGAAGAGCCTGGAGGCTGAGAGAGCTCAGGTTTATTTTAGGACCTGTTTTAATCACACTATATCACGTCTGTATCAGAGTCCTGGGTTAGTCCTCACTGAGGCCTGATCTTATGCTACTTTAGTCTCTGATTTAGTCCTTGTTTAGTCTTTGATTTAATTCTGATTTGGTCCCTAGTTAAGTCCCTACTCTTTATCCTGATTTGATCCTGGTTCTATCCTCCTTGTTTAGTTCTGATTTAGTCCTGTTTTAGTCCTGGCTTAGTTCCGTGGCATCTAGTCTAGTCCTGGTTCTGTCCCAACTTAGTCTCTGGTTTAGTCCAGGTCCTGATTTACTCCTGATTTAGCCCTGGCTCAGTCCTGATTTACCCCAGATTAAGACCTAGTTTAGTCCTGATTTAAGTCTGGTCCCCTGCTCTAGTCCTGTTCTAGTCCTGGTTTAGTCCTGTTCTAGTCTTGCTCTAGTCCTGCTCTTGTCTTGGTTTAGTCCTGGTTTAGTTCTGGCTTAGCCCCTGATCTAACTGAACAGAGAAAATATTAATCTTAAATTAAATGAATGCATTCATCATTCTGTGTGACTGATGTGTTTTGCCCGTTGCTCTTGTCTCTGGTGTGTAAATGTAAATGTGTCTCTGTTGTGTAAATGTGTCTCTGTGTTGTTTCGGTCCAGAGGCTCTGATGAGACAAAAGCTTCATGTTGGTCCTCAGTGGGACAATAGAATAACAGCAGCAGCTTCCTGTTCACACGGGGTCAAGTACATTGAGTGTAGCCCCACTGTAATGAACCAGAGGACTGCCTTCTCCCTCACACGCGCCAGATTAAGACCTAATTAGTTAACGAGGGCTGGCCCCTCCCCCTCCTTCAGTCCACAGCAGGAGCTCATGAATATTTAAATCAGGGGCTGTCCACATGAATCAGCTCTTGATTTTTACATCTTCACTGTAAAAAAGTACTTCAGTGTAATTAGGCTAGTTCTGGTTCAATAAGAAATGCTGAACTGAATGATGTGATTTAATTCAATGCAAATATATTCAATGAAAATAAGAATGAAATGGAAAAAATAACACACAATACATTTCAATACAAGGTGCACAATGTTTCTGATGAAACACTGAACCAGATTTTTCCCATGCATTTGAATAAACTTTGAATTGCCCCAGGATATACTGTATCAGAATCTCTTAATGTCAAAATAATAATTATATTATTATTACTATTTTTAACAGGGACATTAATAGATGTAGTGTAGATTTACACTCATGTTGATGTGTGGTCCCTGAGCAGAGGCAGCAGGTCACAGGGACTTCATGAAATGGCCCATGGAACATTTAAAATACATTAAATAAAAACAAAAATAAAAAATAAAAAATGCCAACAACCCATCACCAGCAGAGAGAGCAGCTCATCACACTCCAAATCCAAAAGCACAAACTGAAATATTGACATAAACATTATTCGTACAGACAGCAGATCACTCTGACTACAGCCCTGACGCTGTTTAAGACATTTCCTAAGGTTGAATTTAAAATGTCCCAGATGTAAAAGATGTACAGGCCCTGCTGCTTTAACAAAGAAGCACTTCTGTTGTTAACATCAATGTAACGACAAAACAAAGATGTAAAAAGTATTTCTAAACTCATGCTGGTGAATTATTAAGATGCTCTGAATGTAGAAGAATGTGAGGAAGAACTTTGGACCACTACAAAAGGAACTAATTCTGCACAGCACCTTTAACAACAAAAATGACTCTTTAACTCTCAAAAATAAAATGTGAAATGTAAAACTTGAAACAGTGATCAATATTTCTCAAAACAGGAGTACTGTGTATTGTGAGCTCAGGTCATTTTGTCTTGTTTTGTGCAGTGTGTGACTTGACTGTTGGATAAAGAACAGCCCTTGCACAGACTGTTAGCGTGTGGTCGCGGAGTGAAGCATGCTGGGACGTTTCGCTCTGTCATCGTTCATGTGTGCCGCTCCTGTCGGGGCCCGGGTCGGTGGGGGCCCCCTGCTGGTGGTCGTTAGCGCTGCCCCCCGCTGTCCCGTATGTCCCTCAGCTGTTTCTGCCTCTGCCCCTGTCGTTTATTTTGTAAATCATTTTAGCCCGAGGGAGAGGTACAGGGGGAAGAGGAGAGAGATGGAAAGAGGGAGAGATGGGGAGAGGAGGAGAGGGAGAGAGGGAGATGGAAAGAGGGAGAGAGAAGGGACAAGGGGAGAAAGAAAGAAAGAAGGAGAGAGGGTGGAGAGGGGAGAAAGAGGGTGAGAGGAAGGGGGAGAGAGACGGAGATGGAAAAGAGGGCAGAGAGGGAGAGATGGAGAGAGGGAGGAGGGAGAGAGAGGGCACGGGGAGTAATTGACACACAAGACGAGTGAGGGTCCAGGAACAATAGCAAACAATGGCAAACAAAATGGGGGGTTGTGTAAGCAATTTTTGAGTTTGTAATATTTCTCCAACACAACACAGCACTGCCACTGACCCCAGAGAATATAAAAATATAAAACTGAATAAATAAAACGCATTCACTATCAAACAGTTTGGTTCTGTACCTGACTTTTACAGTTTAAAATATGAAAACAGAACAAATTCATTTTATGGTCCTAAGTTGTGCCTCACTTCTCTTATGTGTTCTGAGCATCCTAATTCTTCACCACCATGAGTTTAGAACCACTTTTCACCAAATGTGCACTTCCTGATTCTCTGTCAATAAAACACTTTGTAATTAGAAGCAGACAGAACATATCTGACTTAGAGTGTTGCCAGATTGTGTTGAGTGATTTCCGCCCCATTCAGGTTTGAAAACCCGCCCTCTTCAGCAAAAAAACAAACAAACAAACAAACAAACAAAAAAAAAAACACCCAACAAAGTTTTACAGAAAACACTTCATCTTTAAATTGCCAGGATTGATAAAACATGTTAAAGGTAGAACAACATTTTCTTTTATTAGAGAAAAAAAGTCATTTAGCTAAATATTTGAATAAACCTGATGTAACTTCACCTATTGGCTTTTTACAAATATTGGCGGCAGGTTTGAGAAAAAATGTTCAGTAAAACCTTTGGTAAAATGTAAAAATGAATATCTTCAAGGCTCGACTAAAGCCTCGGCTACTGCAAGAACAGAGCCTGAGACTCATACTCATAAGAATTAAATCTCTGCCACAGCTGAACACGGGGAGATCTGAACATAGAGGACGTGCATTCATTTATGCACAGCTCACACCTCTATAAGACTGGACAGGAGTGAAAGTCCCATACGGTTCCTGGTGTTATTGTGTTATTGCATATGGCATTGATTGGTGTGAAAACAAAAATCACCCACACTTGCTGAAAATCGCCCACATATTATCCACCCACCTAAGGCTCCCCCTCCCCACCCGGCGCAGTCAAAAGAAGCCCAGTGGGACGGGCACCTGCCCAATCTGGCAACACTGCAGTCTTATTCTAACCCTCAAGAGCTGCTTAGACCACATATCTGTGCTGGGGCATTCTGCTCCAGTACACGAGGAAAATTGGGTACAGGACCAATTATGTAAATCTCCATCCAATTTTGAAGATCTGTAGGTGAAATTAAAGGCTGACAAACGAGAAAGAGATGGTGGAGAGGAGAAAGGGGAGGGAAGAGAGAGAGGGGAGACAGAGGAAAAGAGAAAGAGGTAAAGAGTAGGGAGAGGAGAGAAAAAGAGGGAAAGAAAAGAAAAAAGAGCAAAATGTGTGTGTGACAGAAAGGGACAGAGAGCGACAGACATGAGGGGGGCAGTGGAGGAGAGACACAAAAGAGAAGAGTTGAAGAGAGAATTAGAAGGAGAGGGAAGAGGAAAGTGTAAGTGAGAGAGAGAGAAGTGAGGATGGAGAGGAGAAAGAGAGAGAGAGAGGTGAAGAGCGAGGGGCACAGTGGGCCCAGGTTGTGTAATAATTGGATGTGGGAGGGGGTCTGCATTAACCAGCTGTCCCCTGTCCCCTCCCCCTTGTGCTCCGAGCTCCAGGCAGAGTCCCTCACCTCATAAACTGATAAAATATGACGTTTTCTGACCTGCTTTTAGACTCATTGGATTTGAGAGCAGCTCTTGGATTTGAAAGCAGCTCTTTTGTCAGCAGCTCACACACTCACACACTCACACACATGGGCTGTATCTGTTCTACACTCACTGCAGTGTGATGAGACTAAAGCTTTTCCTCACATGGGGCTAGATTTATTGAAACACATTCGTGATTGGCCCTAAGTTTAATCACGTTCTTTATTTCATTTTAATTTGACATTTTTATATCTTTTTTGTTTTATAATAATATGAAAAATGTATCTAAATGAAACGTTGAGAGTTTATCTTCTCAGTTCTTGATCTGGTCAGATGTCTGAATGTTGCGCCTGGCTGGTGTTTGGACAGAGTGGGACTGCAGTGACTGTCGAGACAACTGCAGCCCAGCCCACTTTATAACACATTTCATATCACACTTGTACTGAGTGTGTGTGTGTGTCTGTGTGTGTGTGTGTGTGTTGTGCGTGTGTGTGTGTGTGTGTGTGTGTGTGTGTGTGTGCGTGTGTGTGTGTTGTGGGCGGAGGGGCTGATGGTGCAGATTGGCAGTCTCACATCCACCAGTTTACCCTATAAACTGTATAAAAACATGGACTTGTGGAGTGAATGTGACGTCACCCACAGTATTCATCTCCACTCAGATGAAGCTCATGATGCTCACGGTTACAGGAGTGAATTTGGAGCCAGTCTCTGTATTAGAAATAGGATATTTTTGATGGACAAAATAGCGAAAAAACTAAACTAAACTAAACTAAAAACACCAGGACCATGTAGAGCAGGTTAATACAAACATTTTAAGACCAAAATGATGAGGCTCACAGCAGCAGGTCCAGAGAGAAGAGACACAATGTTCAAATGTCAATCAGTGGGAGCCAGAGTCAGAAAATATCCTGGGCCGGATGTGAACTTCCCTTTTGGAAGGTGGAGGCTAGAGCCTTACATATGTCCATTTATATAAACAGTCTATGGTCTGCCCCAGGGCGGCTGTGGCTAATGTCAGAATGTGGAGTGAATGAACAAGAATATTACCAATTTTCAAATAGAAAGTCGACTTATTTGAATTAGTTGGCAGCTCATTTTCAAATATTGTGTTTATGTCGTTTGGTGAGTTGTTTTCTATTTTGTGCTGACGCGGCGTCACAAGCAGAAGGCGTGCTCCATGTGTCTGTGCCACGGGTCAGCGGCCAGTCACAGAGCAAGGACAAAGAAAGCATGAACAGAGAGAGAGGAGGAGGACAGAGAAAGAGAGAGGAGGAGGGAAATGGAAGAGGAGGAGAGAAGGAGGAGAGACGACGTAGAGGAGAAGCAGAGATGGAGAGAAAGAGGAGAGAAGAGAGAAGAAGAGCAGAGGAAAGGAAAGAGAGGTGACACAAACCGACTCAAACCTGATGTTTTCATAATGAGATTAGATGAAGCTGTTTCCTGACCCTGATCAGATCTGTCTTCATCAGTGACCTCACCTCCCGTCACACTGCAACACAACACACAACGTCTCATGAGCACACAAATCTCACTCTGTCATTTTTGAATAATATTACTCTTCAAATACCTCTTTGCTCTGGTGTGAGTCTGTTTGTCTTTTCTCTACAGGAGCTTTGGTCAGGCCTGAGTTGAAAGACAACACAGTTAATTATCTTTTAATCTAATGGCTCTTTTGTTCTTTGTGTGCTGATGCTTGTCTAAGTGTCCCTGTTCACTCTTCTTATCTGTGCTGTGATTGGCCGATGCTTTTCTGGCTTGCACACACATGACCCTGGAGTTAATGAGGTTTGTGTTTAATCTGTGATGCTTTCATTCTAAATCCTTATTTGTCTTTTGATGTTTGATAAGGAATGCCATTATTTTTCTTTAATTAGCTCTGCTCCTCCCAAGTCTACTTCAGAGGAGAATCGTTTCAGTGCATATTGTTGCCTTCTCCACCACTATGCCAGCACAGCTCTTCATTTCAGCCTTTCTCAGAGATTTTGGAGAGATTTTGCAGTTTGTGAATTTACCTTTTGGATATTTCATGGCAAAGTAGAATCAAAAGGGGAAACTGGAGTATAACATCACATTCTACAGTCTGAATAGAGTCATTATTATAAGAGATGATCATGCTCTTATCTTGTCAAGATACTAACATTTCAAACTTGATTTCAGTACGAAGGAATGGTATTGATACTACGTAACACCAGGGCTTAAAGTGACAAAAAATCCTGAGCTGGACATTTTTGTGCCTGGACCAAGAGTTTTCCATAGGCCCAATTTATTTTAATAATGTTTAATCTACATAATGATTATTCTAAAAAGACAACCAGCATGAATAGCAAGAGTTAGAGTTGTTAGAGACTGTATATGGACATAACTAACGGAAAAGCCTCCGCATCCAAATAGTAAGTTCACGTGTGGCTCTTCAGGCTCCTTCTGATCCTGGCTCCCATTGAAACACTGGCTTGAGCGTCCCTCTGGCTTAAAAGTCCCAATGCGAGCGTCCCATTCTCTCAGTGGGAACGTCCCCCTCCTCCTCCTGCTGTGCCCGGGAGAGGAGGAACGTTTTCTTTGGCCTTTAGTTGGTCGCGTCTCACACTGTGATGTACTGAGTTAGAATATCAGCTTCTATATCATAATAAAATGAAATGTGAATATACCAGACGAAATGTGGGGTCTTGTTTGTCATTTTATCAATCTTCCTGAACAAATTTTTCAGTATGTTATATTAATATAATCCTCATTTGCTCGCAGAAGTTTACAATGAAATCCTATTTTAAATAATTTTTTCTTTTTCCCCCTGTCCTAGACCATGTGTAACTGTTGATTTGGGAAGAAATATGAATTGTTTCCTTACCTGCTGCCATGAACATAACACACAGCAGCATAGCAGCACAAAGAAATTTAAAAAGCTACAGAATTTGTTCAAAAATCATTCAGAATCACTTTTAAGAACCTCTTAACTATGAGAAATTGACAGACTATACATAAAGTGTGTGCCAATTTTAACTTGCGTGTGTAATTAATACAATATAGATAATGTGTGTTAATTAATAGTGTACTAAGTACGTAAGTAAGATTAAGTACTTAGTTGGAGCGGGGCATTATGGCCCCTCTCTCTGTATCTGCTGCTGCTGTGTGCCTCTGCAATTCTGTCTTAAAATGTTCATATTAAACTGCTCTACATGATCCTGTTTTTTTTGTTTTTGTTTCTATTTTATCTATTCCTAACATAGAGACTGGCTCCAAATTCGCTCCTGTAACCGTGAGCATCACAAGCTTCATTTGAGTGGAGCTGAACACTGTGAAACATAGAAACAGAGACATCAATATAAATGATAGTACTACAGTGAAATCTTATATGTGTGTAATCCTCAGTGCTTCAGGAAGGTTCCATAGTGCTCCATGTGTGTATACTCGTCTATGTGCTCTTATGTGTTCTGTTACAGCTCATCATCATTTTAAAGACATTCAGGAACACTTCACTTCTGTCCTGTGTCACAGTTTTAGTTTTGATTAGTAGTTTTATTAGTACTACTTTTAAC
>NW_026571515.1:42278065-42338065 GCF_026225935.1 Boleophthalmus pectinirostris | reverse complement strand
ACCAGGTCTAAAACCAGGACTAAACCAGGTCTAAAACCAGGGACTAAAAGAAGGACTAAACCAAGTCTAAAAGCAGGACTAATGCAGGACTAAACCAGGTCTAAACTATATGACACTAACAGTAGAGTGAACATAATTTAAGGCAGCAGTGATCTCATATAGAAATAATTTCTCTATCAATAATATTTTTTATATGCTTAAGTAAAGACTGGGTTTTTTTATTTTCTTTTAGCAGACAATTATGTTATGATTTCCTGGTCTTTGCTTCTCTACAGCAAACAGTTGCTTATTCATGGAGATTTGGGCTCAACCGAGAATTTGAAGAGAACATGAATTTTCAGGACGTGGTTGGTACATTCATGTAGTTTTAAAAAGCATAACAATATCAAGTAATCCAAAGTAATCAGATTACATTACTCACTTTAAGTAATTTAATGGATTACATTACAAACTACATTTTGAGGTATGTAATCTGTAATCTGTAGGGGAATACATTTTAAAAGTCACCTTCCCAACACTGTATATTCAGTGTTGGCAATGATTCCTGAGATCGAGGATTTAAAGTCGGAACAAAGAGAATGTTTGGTGAATTTCATCAAGGGGAAAGACGTTATTGTCCTTCTTCCTACAGGATTTGGGAAAAGCTTAATATATCAGTTAGGACACCTGATGGCCTCAACAGAATAACACGAATGTTTGTTCTGTGTCAGGAAACCAACGTGAGGCTTAGGGCTGTACAAAAATATCGGAATATCGATATATCGTACCGTTTAATGTTATGATACAGTATCAATATCGTGGGCCACTGTATCGATATATCAGCAAGAGTATTTTTACGTGTGTTTTACTAAATTATTTTGTTACAGTGCTACAGTTTTGTGGCTTGTGGAGTGAAAGGAAACTCATTTATGCAACAAATTTGACATTTTCACAGTTTTGATGATTAAAATGTTTGTGTTTCACATGAACTTTGCACAAGAAGTGGTTTAACAAAGACTATATTATCACAGCCATGATTTAGACTTTATTTTTTATTGAACCGTATCGAATCGATTTGAAATATATCGTATTGAATCGAAAGTGCATTGTATCGAGATATGTATCGTATCGTGGCCTGTGTATCGAGGTATGTATCGTATTGGCAACTTCTTAATGATACCCAGCTCTAGTGAGGCCTCTTAGTGTTAGTCCTGGTTTCTGAGGTAGTCCTGGTTTAGTTTTTAATCTCCTGGTTATAACTTTGTTTCAGTTTAGTTCTTTTTTGTGAATTCTTATTTTGTCTTTGACAAGTTAATTCTAGTTCCAGTCCTGCCTGGGTTAGTTTATGTATAATCTTGGTACAGTCCTCGCATAACATAGTTGTCTTGTAGTACTGGTTTAGTCCTGGTTTATGAGGTAGTCCTGGTTTTAGTCCTGGTTCAGTCTTGGTTCAGTTAGTTCTTTTTTGACTCCTGATTTAACATTAGTTCTCATATTGTCCTGTTTTTTTTTTTTTTTTTTTTTTTTTTTTTTTTTTTAACATTCAAGTTTAGTTATTGTCCTGGTTTAGTTATAATACAAGGACTTGAGACTTGACCACTTTACAGTAGCGTTCATTTTGTGTGGAATTAAATAAATGGATTATGCAAGCAGACACATAAATGCACTCACACATGAGCTCAAATGGAGTTAACTCGACCCTGAGCCCATGAGGTGAAGTTCAAAGGTCACAGTGGATTTGGTTTGGGGAGGTCCTGAGGGGAAGATAGACGATGAAAAGGATGAGGAGGAGTCAGGTTCGTCCGTCTGACCTTCACATGACTCTCTCAGTATCTCTGTTCCCCCCCCCCCCCCCCCCCCCCCCCCCCGCTCCTCTGGGTGTGGCTCTGACCAGATGTGACCAGAGAGACGGAGAAAAACAGCAAAATGAGGGCTGAGGATGGAGAGATGCAGAAGATGGAAAAATTAAGATTGTTCATACTGTAGAACGCTGAGGTTCTTTGGTTTGGTTTAGTCCTGGTTAAGTCCTGGTTTAGTCTGGGTTTGTCCTGGTAAATCCTGGGTTAGACCTCTCCAAGTCTTAGATTCACACTTTTCCAGGTTTTAACTAGGGATGCACTGATCCTTTTTTGTTTGTTTGTTTGTTTGTTCTGATACCGATGTCGGTACTTTGACTTTAAGTATTTGCAAATACCCGATATTAACCAATACCAGTGCAGAGACAGTGCTTTTATTTCCTTTAAACCCAAACTACAGACTTCTTGTGTAACTACAGAACAGCTTTGTAAAAATACAAGTTTAATATTATATAATGTATATTATAATATTATGTGTTTTCAGGTAAGATGTGTTATTATGACACCAATTTATATACCAAAATGGGATATAGGCTTAAGAAATATCTTGGAAGCCGATATTTTCAATATTTACTCAGATATCTGATACGAGTACAGTACTGGTGCATCCCTGGTTTGAACTACTACGGCAGAACTAGTCACAAAAAAATCTAATCTAAATGTGATTTTTCTGACAAGCATTTCAATTCTGCTTAGATTTATGTTTTAGATGTATGTGTTCTGTTCAAAGTTCACATGTCAGTTTAGATCAGATTTGTATTTTTACACTATTCATGACACTAAAATCTGGTTTAGTCCTGGTTTTGTCCTGTTTCAGTCCTGGCTTAGTCCTGGTTTAGTCCTGGTTTAGTCCTGGTTTAGTCCTGTTTCAGTCCTGGTTCAGTCCTGGTTTAGTCCTGGTTTCCTGTTTCAGTCCTGGTTCAGTCCTGGTTTAGTCCTGGTTTAGTCCTGTTTCAGTCCTGGTTTAATCCTGTGTCAGTCCTGTTTCAGTCCTGGTTTAGTCCTGTTTCAGTCCTGGTTTAGTCCTGGTGTAGTCCTGGTTTAGTCCTGTTTCAGTCTTGGTTTAGTCCTGGTTTAGTCCTGTTTCAGTCCTAGTTTAGTCCTGGTTTAGTCCTGTTTCAGTCCTGATGTAGTCCTGGTTTAGTCCTGTTTCAGTCTTGGTTTAGTCCTGGTTTAGTCCTGTTTCAGTCTTTGTTTAGTCCTGGTTTAGTCCTGTTTCAGTCCTGGTTTAGTCCTGTTTCAGTCCTGGTGTAGTCCTGTTTCAGTCCTGGTGTAGTCCTGGTTTAGTCCTGTTTTAGTCTTGGTTTAGTCCTGGTTTAGTCTTGTTTCAGTCCTGGTTTAGTCCTGGTTTAGTCAGTCCTGGTTTAGTCTTGGTTTAGTCCTGGTTTAGTCCTGTTTCAGTCCCTGGTTTAGTCCTGTTTCAGTCCTGTTTAGTCCTGTTTAGTCCTGGTTTAGTCCTGTTTCAGTCCTGGTTTAGTCCTGTTTCAGTCCTGGTTTAGTCCTGTTTCAGTCCTGGTTTAGTCCTGTTTCAGTCCTGGTTTAGTCCTGGTTTAGTCCTGTTTCAGTCCTGGTTTAGTCCTGTTTAGTCCTGTTTTAGTCCTGGTTTAGTCCTGTTTCAGTCCTGGTTTAGTCCTGTTTCAGTCCTGGTTTAGTCCTGTTTCAGTTCTGGTTTAGTCCTGGTTTAGTCCTGTTTCAGTCCTGGTTTAGTCCTGGTGTAGTCCTGGTTTAGTCCTGTTTCAGTCCTGGTTTAGTCCTGTTTAGTCCTGTTTCAGTCCTGGTTTAGTCCTGTTTCAGTCCTGGTTTAGTCCTGGTGTACAGTAGTCCTGGTTTAGTCCTGGTGTAGTCCTGGTTTAGTCCTGTTTCAGTCCTGGTTTAGTCCTGGTGTAGTCCTGGTTTAGTCCTGTTTCAGTCCTGGTTTAGTCCTGCTCCTTGGTGCATATTGTAAGTTGATCTTTGTGGTGTGTGTGAGATTAAGAGGAGAGTGCATGTTCTTGTGTTTGTGTGTTTTGTGCATGAGTCCTAACCTTTGTCATCTCTGCTGCTTTCTCTGCCTGCGCTCGGACACAGACACGTTTCAAAACAGTAAGTCTCTTTTCTCCATAGACGTGACTCGTGTGTCTAACCTGTAAATCTGCTTTGTTTCATACAGTGCCCTCTGCCATCTCCGGCTCTTCTGACAAATATGAACCACAACGATAGTGACACAAGTCTCTGGTTTAGACCTGGTTTAATCCTGATTTTGTCCTGGTTTAGTCTCTGATCTGGTCCCGATTTAGTCCTAAATTCATCTCTGGTTTAGTCCTAATTTAGTCTCTGGTTTAGTCCCTGGCTTAGTCCTAGTTTAGTCCTCGTTTAGTCTCTTGTTTATTTCTAGTTTAGTCTCTAGTTTAGACCTGGTTTAGTCTCTCTTAGTCCTAAAATAGTCTCTAGTTAAGTTCTTGCTTTAGTCTCTGATTTAGTCCTAGTTTAGTCTCTAGTTTAGACCTGGTTTAGTCTCTGGTTTAGTCCCTGGTTTAGTCCTAATTTAGTCTGTGGTTCAGTCCTGGTTTAGTCATAGTTTAGTCCTGGCTTACTCCTCCTTTAGTCTCTGGTTTATTCCTAGTTTAGTCCTGACTTAATCCTCATTTAGTTTCTAGTTTAGTTCTGGTTTACCCATGATTTAGTCTCTAGTTCTCTGGTTTAGTCTCTGGTTTAGTCTCTGATTTAGTCCCTGTTTTATTCCTAGTTTAGTCTCTGGTTTAGTTCTAGTTTAGTTTAGTCCTGGTTTAGTCTCAAACTTCAACAAAACCTTTCCTGCTTCTTCTTAGATTTAAATATTGGCTTGGCAGAGGGCACTTTTTTTTTTTTTTTTGCTTTTGTGTGGATTTGATCTTTGTTCATCTGATCTGTGCCCTGAAAACCTGACGTTTTGTCTGAACATGAGTCTGTCTGCTACTCACTGCAGAAAGGAACTGCAATTACTTCAAATGTATTTGTTTTTAGTTTATTTTTATTGGATTGTTTTAAAATCTGAAATCTTATTATTATTTGACTTGTTGTTTCATTATATTTTTCCCCACATCTGTCAAAATGATGTGCATGTGTGTAAAGTGTAGGCGGCACTCCACTGCTGGATAATGTAATAAGGAAACATACATTGAAACAGATTGTGCATTGTACAGATCAGTAAGTGAACATTTCCTCGAATTCAAAGTTACACAGATGAATCATCTCTGTGTTAAAGTCCTGTATTACACAAAGCTCTTGTGAGCTTTAAGACGTGTAATAATGCTGTGCCTCATCTAAAACAAACCCAGAGTTGTGTTTTGTTTCATTCACACGTTTCAGTAATCCTGGTTTATTAGTCTGTCTACATCTTCAAAGCTCTGTTCCACCTTGTGATGTCATGAAGTAATAGTTTTCAAGTGTACAGCTCCTTTTCCTCTTTGTTAAGTAGAGACTGGAAATTGTAAATCCAAATGTTTCTAGCGAAGGTGTATGGAGTTTAAAAACACAGTGGAGCACTTCCTGTATTATCACAAGGTGGAAAAGAGTTATTTCAGTTTGAGAGAAGAACTCAGCCTAAACCTGCAGGTGTGTTTATGTGTTAAACGTGTGAATAAAACAAAACACAAGTGTGTGTGTGGTGTGTTTGTGATGAGGAAACATTAAACATACTGTAGATGAGAAAAGCTTTAGAATGTGTTTGTGTTTGTGTTTAGTACCAGAACCTCCAGTGCTGCTGTCCACCCCGGAGTCCTTGACAGCCTTTTCTTCGAACGACATCTCTCTGGACTGTGAGGCCAGAGGAAACCCCACGCCCACGTGAGTACTTTATGTAGTACACCTACACTTTCCCAGCTGAGTACTTTTGTAGTTTTAATGAATGAATGAATGAATGAATGTTTATTCAGACAGTAATACATAGAACATGCATAGAAAACATAAATACATAGATATAACACATAAAGTAAATATTTATTTTCTGTAATAATAAGCAAAAATAAATGTCATGCAGATTTAACTTCCGAAAAAGGAGTGGGAGGAAGTAAATACTTATTTAACCCCACCCCTTTTTTCTACTGTCCCAAATGAACTAAGAACATATAGACTTCTCATTTCCTGTACAATATAAACTATATTTCACAGTACCTACACTTCAGTACAAATCTAACAACAACAACAACAAATATATGTATATTATGTACACAGATATAATATCATATACACAGGTATAATACATACATACCTACATGCATACATACATATATATACATACATACATTATATATATATATATATATATTATATATATATATATATATATATATATATATATATATACATACACACACACACACACACATATATATATATATATACACACACACACACACACACATACATATATATATACACATACATACACACACATATATATATATATACATACAATATATATATATATATATATATATTATATATATATATATATATATATATATATATATATATATATATATCAATCAATCAAACTTTATTTATAAAGCACTTTTCATACAAAAATGTAACACAAAGTGCTTTACACAGATTAAAAACAATCCCACATTTCCACCTACCCACCCACCAACCCAACCCCCACAGCTGCCCAACTCGACACAACCAAACATCACAGACACCCAAACAGCCAAACCCCCCCCCACACACACACACACATTAACCTGCTAAAATACATAAAATGACACAGTAAAATGTGAGGCTGAATACAGGCGAACCAGTTGAGAAAGCACCATCAGAGGAGCCGTCTACATCAGGAGCAGAGAGACGTCCACCACCAGGGACCACCACAGGGGCCAGGGGAGAGATGAAGCCCAAGCTCCAACTCTCCACCAGGAGCCCACAGGACAGACCCGACAGCTACAGCCGACCTCTGCTCCTGATGCAGAGGCTCCTACAGAGGAAACACTGCATATCCTAAAAATAAGTCTAAAATAAATAAATATAAATTAAAATGTGTATAGTAGAAACAAGTAAAAAATATGATATTTCATTCAAAAGCTAAGCTAAAAAGGTGGGTCTTGAGCCTGCTCTTAAAAACATGAACGTTCTCTGCAGCCCTGAGCTCCTCCGGCTGCAGTTCCATAGACGAGGGCCATAGTGCTGAAAAGACGCCTCTCTGTGAGTGTGTGTCCTGACTTTGGGAATGACCAGGAGCTGCTGCCGGAGGAGCGCAGGGTCCGCGAGGGTTCGTAAGGTAAAAGGAGTTCTGAAAGATAAGAAGGCCCAAGACCATTAAGACATTTAAAAACCAGTAAAAGAACTTAAAAATCGATCCTGAAACACACAGGGAGACAATGCAGTGATTTTAAAACCGGTGTAATGTGGTCCCGCCCTCTGGTCCTCGTCAGGACACGAGCTGCTGAATTTTGTAGTAATTGTAAACCTGAAATAGTCTTTTTGGGAAGACCAGAGAGCAGGGCATTACAGTCGTCTATTCGACTGGTGATAAAAGCATGCATCAGCGTCTCGGTGTTGGCCAGAGAGGGAATGGGGCGGACTCTGGCTATGTTTTTTAAGTGATAGAAACCAATTTTTGTAATGTTCTTAATGTGTGGAATAAAAGTCAGCTCAGAGTCAATAATGACGCCCAGGTTTTTCACTTGTGGAGAAGGGTTAAAAGACTGTGTTTGTAGTTTGGGTAAAAGTTTCTCTCTCTGGGCCTCAGGACCAATGACTAAAACCTCAGTTTTGTCCTGGTTAAGCTGGAGAAAGTGTATATGTATATGTGTATATGTGTATATATATATATATATATATATATATATATATATATATATATACACTCATCTAAACGTTATATACAAATACACATATACATTAAGCACTAATTTCTTCAGCACGGTATTTTGAAATAATCCCTTTTTTAACTGCACTTTTGAATACATGTATATTTGGACAAAGTTTTAGTTTTATTTTCATGTTGTTCCATAATTTTACACCACAAACAGAGATACAAAAACTCTTCCTTGTCGTTCGCGCACAAGGCACTTTAAAATTTAAAAAGCATCTTCAAGTTATATTTTCCTTCCCTTTCACAAAAAAGTAGTTGGATATTTTTAGGTAAGTGCTTATTTTTAGCTTTATACATGACTTGTGCAGTTTGGTACATAATCAGATCATTCAGTTGGAGTAATTTGGCATGAATAAACAGTGGTTATAAAACCTGACATTATAAAAAATTCGTATTGCTCTTTTTTGAAGTTTCATTAATAATCCAGAATAAGAATGAAAAAGAGCTTCCTCTTTTTTAAAGACAAGCACTCCCTGTTCCGACTTCCATTAAAATTGATTCAAACATAATCATCCAGTGTTGTTGAAGTTTTCAGCTTCTCCAAGAAAGCGTGGAAGTAAAAAGCTAGAGACCAACTGGACGTCTTAAGCAGGAGAAGTTTATTTACCATCAATAATACAGGCTCAGCTGATTTGAAAAGTCAACATAGTGTGATTTCAAAAGTGAACACAGTGTGATCTCTGAGTGCAAAGGAGGATCTTATACAGGTATATACCGCTTTTCCAGCAATATGCCACAATTTAAATAATGGTGTGCCAATGGTCTGCCAGGGGAAGATCGGTGTGAATATAGTTCCTGTGAGTTAAACTGAGATGTACGTGGAGGATAAATGACTTAAATTCTCTTACATCCAGTGACCAGTTTAAAATCAAGATTACATTTTTAGGTGTGTATGTGTCCATGCATGTGTATGTTTAACAGACAGCACATCCACACTCAAGCCTAACTGTCATTCTTCAGCTCACTATATAATCGTAAGAACTCAACAAAGTAGAATCAAGAGACTGGCTCATTTCAATTCCCTTACAATTTCCTCTTTTCCTTTCCTAATATTCTTAAATACTGTGCTATCTAAACTTAAACATAACTTCTAAATAAAAATGTATTCTGGTATTTGCAAAAGACAGACAAAAAAATGAGGCAAACTAAATCAGATCTGAAGGAGCGCTTCCAATCCTTTCATATTGTCACATTAAGCTTTGGTCACTTTAGACTCACCCACAGTGGGAAGACTAGAGTAACACACACTTTTACTCAAGTAAGAGTACTGTTAATTAAAAAAAAAAATTACTCAAGTAGGAGTAAAAGTATGCTGCTAGAAAAGTAAAATTTCTTAAAAAAAATAACTCAAGTAAATGTAACTTGTCCCACTTTTGCATCCAGGCTGTAGTTCCAGTAATAGTGAACAGCTGAATCCTCCGTCCTCTCTCATCCCTGTGCTCATTTCTTCTGTTTTGTTTTAGTTTCCGTTGGGTGAAAGATGATGTGGCGATGGATCTGGACCTCGTTGGTAAAGGGACGATTCGCGCAGATAAAAACGACACTCTGGAGGATTACCACGGCTCCTATCGCTGCTACGCCTCCAACACACTAGGGACCGCTGTGACACAGACTGTGCACGTCACCGTAGAACGTGAGTCAGCCGGGACCTGGACATATTTCTCACTTATGCATTCACCTAAAGAAAGTGAAACTCAGAACATGTGATAAAACTGTACAGTGTTTTGGAAATACTATGTGTTAGCAGTTAGTACCCCAGAGAAATTAAATACCCCGTCTTTAAAGGAAAATCTGTGACTCTGCATGAATCATGGTACAATCTACATTATAACCTAAGCTCTTAGATAATTATGTTTTTATCTGCTGTTGTTTGGATCCTTTCCAGTTCATACATTGTGTTGTGGTTATGTGAGGACATGGAGCAGATCCTCTCTCTCTCCCTCGCTCTCTCTGTGCTCTCCCTCTGATGATGCAGGATGTCTGACTGTGCATTTTTCTCATCTGTAGTTACCATGGAGACCAGCACTGGGCTAGGACTTGGTTAATGTTGGACTGTTGGGTCGGCAGGGATGATTTGCTGTGATTGGTCATTTAAAGTGATAAACTTTAGGAACAGGATGCTTTTTTTTATTTTTTATTTTTACTTATGTTTAAGGTTATAGTTAATATTGCGGCATATGTAGCCCAATGCTTACCCCACACACCGCGGCAGGCTAAGACACGGGATAAAACACTGTGGACGCGTAACTCGGAACAAATGCACATATACACGGTACTTGTTTGTAATAGTAGGCATACGCGTTAGAGCACTTACTTTAAAGCTGCTGCCGTCCGTAGCCATGCACCGATTCCTTCTATATGCAAATCTTTCCTGTTAAAATACGGTCAACAGAAAGTTGCTCCCCGTGCTCACCCCGCCGCCATGATCCAAGGCCTTACACTCAACAGGTGAGCGCGCTCATATATAGGCCACACCACACCCACCGTGCCACCCCCAGACACTGCAGTGTAGTGCACAGAGTTAAAGCGCGTGCACATTAGTCACGTGAGGAAACCAATAGAAAACCCACGAATGGCTCCTACAGTTAAGGTTAGGCTTTGGGCTACCATTATCTCAATTTACACCTGAAACTAAAACAGAAAACTTGCCAATTTGTCAACAGGACAAAAGTTTATTTGGTCGAATATGTTTCACAGCTCACCTTGCTTGTTCAGTTGTGGTCAGACGCTGGTGGACACTGTCTTATATCTGTCTGCAGGGAAGAGCTAACTACACTGAAACCACACAGATCCGATTTTTTCAAATGCGACACAGGCCACTTGGATATGTGCTCCTAAAACCGATACATATCTGATCTTTTGACATGTGAACGGCCAAGGTGCATTCATCCACCTACACGTTATCAACAAGCAACAAATGTACACAAACATTCGTCTTATCATACGAAAATTGTTAATGAACTCCATGTCACTGAAGCGAAGCACATTGTTATTCCACCACTCTTGGCTCCGTCTCCACATCCACACTTCTCCTTCTCAATCTCCTCCTTAAAACAAGTAAGTTGTTCATGTTCTGGCTCCGGTACGAGAGGAACTTTAAAATCTCCAGGTGCTCAATGCTGCGTCCATGTTTGGACAACTTCTGTAAACACAGAGACGCTCACTGCGGTTGACGTCGTCGTGTCTCCAGTGCACATGTGGGACACTTTCGGGCCGTTTAATGTTCACACTGGAGTCACATACAAGTCCCATTTAATTGGAAATGTGAACGACCTCACAAAAACATTGGATTTCACACAAAAAAAAAAATCCGAATTAAGCTCTGCAGTCTGAACATAGCCTAACACACACTCAGTGCAAGCTCAATAGGCCGAGCTAACTAACAGAAACTGTAAACAAGTGTGTGTGTTAGTTTCAGAGTAGT
Organism: Boleophthalmus pectinirostris; assembly: GCF_026225935.1. NCBI lineage: Eukaryota > Metazoa > Chordata > Actinopteri > Gobiiformes > Gobiidae > Boleophthalmus > Boleophthalmus pectinirostris. Next base: position 42,326,976 of record NW_026571515.1, on the reverse strand, counting down.
TAGCTCCTCCCTGCATGCAGATATAAGACAGTGTCCACCAGCATCTGACCACAACTGAACAAACAGCTTAGATGAGCTTTGAAACGTATTCAACCAAATAAACTTTTGTCCTGTTGACAAATTGAATTTCTTCTGTTGCCATGGATTCTACCTGGACGAATGAGGGACTTTACACACATCTTCAAACAGAAAACAGCCAAAATATTAACATTATGTTACAGACCCCAAGTACTGGGGCTGCCGTAGCAGAGATGACACAATCTGAAATATAATAATAATAATGAAAACAAGGAAGACGCGGAGCACTCTCTTCTGTGACCAGATTGCGTTTTTTAATTGTTCAGTATAAAAAATATAACACTACACCATTAAAGTGCATTGTGTCCCAGTACACATTCTTCAAGTCACCACACACACAAAACAACCCTCACAATTTAACAAATTACTAATAACAGGATTACTCAGATGGACTGGACAATAAACTGTACTTTTACTATGTTAAACTTTGTCAAAAATAAAAGCATACAAATGTTTTTTAATTACAACAGACCTAAATAGACTGCCTGAATTCTGACGCTGGCAACCATGGCAACTCCACCGCTAACCTAAACCTTAACGGTTATCTTACAATTATTAGTGGAAAATTACAGATTAACATACTAATAACAATGAAAACAATATCACATGTTGATAAAACACTCAATAATAGTCTTACACTGAATTATGTGGGTGGTTTTTACCGTGTACTAACCTGAAATATAATAATAATAATGAAAACAAGGAAGACGCAGAGCGCTCTCTTCTGTGTCCAGATTGCGTTTAAGGCGAACCGGAAGTTGCGCCGTAAATCCAACCTGGGGCGACGCCTCTCGCACAAAGGTTCCGCGTTAATAATCTATTTCTGATTGGTTAATAAAACAGGTTAGTACTTTGTATTATTAGTATTAATGACATTTAAAACTGGTTTCGGCATTACTTTACCCCCCAAAATATATATATATATATTCATTTGTGAATTAAAGATCGAAGTACCAGAAAAAACAAAGAACCAGTGTGGTGACCATTCAAGGTGCACCACAATTACAATTTAAAAGCTCTGGTTGCCACATGCTATAAACAGGCCTTAAATTTTTGACATTATTATGTTTGAGGTAAGTTGAGGCTGTAGGTGACAGATTTTTAAAGTTACTTCTTCTCACATGGTAACTACCTAAAACATTTTCCTAACCTTAACCATTTTCCTCACCCTAACAAAATCCTGTTCCTAAACTTAACCAAACCCTCACCCTTCAACTCTAACTCTAACCATGACCCATTTCTGAACATAAAAAACATCACCAAAATATCTCTTCAAATGACTGTCCCTCCCGACCCAACGTTCTAGTATTAACTTTATTATTATGCCTGCTCATAGCAACAGAAACACATGACTGTACAGAACTTTGTGATAACTTCCATCCCTCCAGACCCGACTGTCTAGCACTAACACAATAACTTAAGCTGTATCTATGTGTTTTAGGTCATCCAGTTCTTCAGAATCAGAAGAAAAAGATCGAGCAAAAGTTTGAAGGGGACAGTCTGGTTATGTCCTGTAATCCTCCAGAGAGCTCCACCCCTCCACACATTCACTGGATGGACAGGAGTAAGTTAAGCTACACTACACTGCAACACAACAAAGCTCTCGCATTCAGAATATTCATCTAGTTCAGATTTAGTTCAAGCGTCACCTGAAGTTGTATTCGGAGTGAAACTCTTGTGTGGCGGCATACGAGGGGTTAACACTTTAGAATGTTCAATTTCATAATAAATTGTTGCAACAATGCCACCCCAAATCTAATTTGGGGAAATAGAGTAAATATAAGGCACACAGGTAAGCATATCAAAGTGAGGGAGAGAGCCAGGTTCCATCATTTACACAATCTTTATTTTTCTATTTTAAAAGACAGTTTTAAGTTGCTTAAGCTACATCAATAAAAAAATAGGCAAAACAGTAAAACACGAAAGTGGAGGAAACAGGTGCAAAATGTTGAGACAAAACAAAAAACAAACAAAACAGCAAAACAAAACCAACAAAACAAAAAGCAAAACAGAAAGCAGAAACAAAACAGCAAAACAGCACAAAACAGCAGAGGCGGTGTGTTCACGCCGCTGCAGGCCACCGCTAACACCTAGAAAGTTAGTTTCATAAGCTATACTCTGAGCCCGCAGTACAAAATTCTGGGCTAAAGGACACATACCGCCATTGGAAGTGACGCTGCACAACCCCAGGCTGAATCAAAGAACTTTGCGCAGAACTACTGCTTCCAGACATGGACCGAACAACAAGGACCGACACGCTATAAACAGAACACAACTAAGGAGGATGATTTGCACAGGTAATACTTTGTAGTAGGGCTTGGTTACCTGCCTCCCCGGTTTGGGGGACACAACGGCGCACAGCAAAGAGCAATAGAGCGAGGGACTCCCTGGGCTCACCCGTGGAACTAGGGAGAGACACCGGTAAGGATTTGGGCATGGATGAATGAATGGAGGAGTATCGGGCGTGCATTATCTGTCGAAGAGATGAAAGTGCACACTAGGAGCGGCCACCAGGAGAGGCCCGGAAGAGTGTGTGAGCAAAAGGGGGAACGACGGAGAAGGGAGCTCTTAAATAGTCCACCAGTGCAGCGCCACTGAACGACAGGTAAGAGCACCCGCAGCCTAGACCCTCAAAGCTGGTCTTGCCACACTTGGATCGCTTATTTTTTTTATTTTGCCCATCAATCGACTGCTCTTTACTTACTGACTTATTTACTGTGATGTGCAGCTCTCCATGAGAGGCAACTTCACAGCTCTTTGTTATTGATTTAGACTTAGACTTATGATGCGGCTTAACACATTCAATAAATAAACCTTTGTATTCAATTATACTTCAGTGATTTTTAATGTGACAGTATTGTGTGTATTTCTTCATACTGAACACACTGTACTGCAAAGTCACTTGTGTTAAACTGTTTCACTGTGGAAGTGTCGCCACATGATCCTGATCAACACTAAACAGGAAATCCAAAACTCTTCTAGATCATTTCAAACAAACACATGATGACTGGAGCTTGGTGACGTGTTTTTCTTAGAATGGATGGAAGTTTGGAGAAAATCAAGCAAATAATGATCATGTTATGCACGTAATATTCATGCTTCTTCCTTTTGTCTTTGCATGACTCTTTATTTTTGGCTCATGATCCAAAGACAGAGAACAGGAACTGACAAATAATTTTAATAACAATTTTGAGCTCAGTATTTTTCACATACAAATATTTCTTCTTTATAGCAACTAGATGTCACATTTTGGGAGCCTTGACTATTATGCTTTTGTCTGGACAAAACAGAAACTTTGAAGTCTTTTTTTTTTTTTTTCCAGTTTCACACTCTGGAGAGTTACGGTCTTTTGCCTTTGTAGAGCAGCATGGGTATCACAGATTATCAAACTTTTCTTGTCAACCTTTTTTCCACAAACTGCCACTTAACTGATCTTAAACTGTTATAAATAGTGACAACAGGTCATCAAACCAAGTCAGAATTAGAAAAACATGAAAATTAGTTCGATCACTTTAGGTTTATTGCTTGAGTTGAATAGTAGTAAATGCATACGGGCTTGTGTGTGTTGTCTTCTTCAGAGATGGTCCACATAAAGCTGAATGACAGAGTCACAGCTGGTCTGAATGGAAGCCTGTACTTCGCAAACCTCCTGAAGTCTGACTCCAGGCCCGACTACACCTGCAACGCCCAGTACGCCGAGGCCATGACTGTTCTGCCTGAAACCTCCGTCTCCCTCACTGTCCTGTCCAGTGAGTTTATATACTAAACCAGGACTAAACCAGGACTAAACCCAGATTAAACCAGGACTAAACCAGGACTAAACCAGGACTAAACTAGGACTAAACCCAGGACTAAACAGGACTAAATAAACCAGGACTAAACCAGGACTAAACCCAGATTAAACCAGGACTAAACCAGGACTAAACTAGGACTAAACCCAGATTAAACCAGGACTAAACCAGGACTAAACCAGGACTAAACCAGGACTAAACCAGGACTAAACTAGGACTAAACCCAGATTAAACCAGGACTAAACCAGGACTAAACCAGATAAACCAGGACTAAACCAGGACTAAACCCAGATTAAACCAGGACTAAACCAGGACTAAACCCAGGACTAAACCAGGACTAAACCAGGACTAAACCAGGACTAAACCCGGATTAAACCAGGACTAAACCAGGACTAAACCCAGATTAAACCAGGACTAAACCCAGATTAAACCAGGACTAAACCCAGATTAAACCAGACTAAACCAGGATTAAACCAGGACTAAACCCAGATAAAACCAGGACTAAACCCAGATTAAACCAGGACTAAACCAGGACTAAACCCAGATTAAACCAGGACTAAACCAGGACTAAACCCAGATTAAACCAGGACTAAACCAAGACTAAACCCAGATTAAACCAGGACTAAACCCAGATTAAACCAGGACTAAACCAGGACTAAACCAGGACTAAACCCGGACTAAACCAGGACTAAACCAGGACTAAACCCGGATTAAACCAGGACTAAACCCGGATTAAACCAGGACTAAACCAGGAATAAACCTGGTCTAAACCAGGACTGAATCTAGACTAAATAAAGACTGAATGTTGAATCAACCAGGACTAAACAAAGACTAAACCAGCACTGAACCAGGACTAAAGACTATACCAGCAATAAACCAGGCAAAAACCAGGGCTAAACCAGGACTTAACTTAGACTAAACTAGGACTGAATCTAGATTAAATAAAGACTGAATGTAGACTAACCCAGGACTAAACCAGGACTAAGCAAGGACTGAACCAAAACTGAACAAGGACTAAATTAGAACTAAACAAGAACTGAACCAGGAATAAACCAGGATTGAACCAGGACTAAACCAGGACTGAACTGTGCATCTGTAGGCTTGGGTGTTATGTCACTGGTTGTGTTGTGTTTTCAGGTAACAGTGTGCTAACCGGGAGGAAGCCCGACCTCTTCACTCCCTCTGGCCTGCGCAGCTCCATGCTCGCTCTGAAAGGGAACAGTCTGACACTCGAGTGCATCCCCAGTGGACTGTGAGTATCCCAAAAACAAACAATCCAAAAACAAAACCGAAACTTGAGACCATTTTTTTCTATCTGATCCAATCCTGGCCTCAGTTTATTTTTCACAAGAAATAGGCTAAGATTACTCAGTGTTGTTAGAGTATAAGAGCAAAAAATAACTGGTAAAGCCTATCTCTGAGAAAGGTACCTATAGAAGATCAACCTAAGCTTCGAGAGGTTGCAGCTATCTCAAAACTGACCATAGTAAAGTACAAATAAACAATGCAATTCCCAAAGAACAGTGATAATAAGTAACAACAAACTGCCACATTACACAGAACTGAAGACCAGCACCATACAGACAGATATACTGTGTAACTTTCAGAAACCTGTCAGAAGTGAAGAAGCCTCTTGGATGAGAAGCATCTCTAAAAATTGCCCAGTAGGCTCTATTCACACTTACATCACAAACCAGGAAGACGTTTGGAAATATGCGATTACAACTTTCGGGTTAGTTAATGACAATGGGCTCACCTAACATGGATCTATTAAAGCCAACGGTGATCAAACCCACTGAAGTAAAAGTGCTCAGTGGTAAGATGAAGACTGCAGACGTATGTGCTGTTTGGAATCATCTGGAATTTGACGCCTCATCTCCTGTGCACTCTTGAGTTGTGTGTTGGTGGGTAAATGATGAAAACTGAGATATGGTTGGAATTGTTTATGAGCTGAACATAACGGAACACTACAAGGACATGGAGATCAAGAAAACTGCTCCTGGGAAGTTGTAATCTCATCGTTCCAAACGTCTTCCTGGTTTGAGACGTAAGTGTGAACATGAACGTGAGCCTGTTGACAGAAATCTTTTACTTTGGTTCTTATGGTTAAGATGCACTATTTAACATTTCTAGTTGAGGGTCTGCCACCTGTTGTGTCCATGCAGAAGTTATTGTATGGACTAAACCAAAACTGAAATATCACTAACTGTCGTACTTACATACAGAAACATCCTTGTGTCCTTGTATCCCTGTTGTGGCCTCCTCCTGTTTGGTGTTCTCCGCAGATCACCTACATGACCAAATGAATGAAGCACAAAGACCCATGCAGCCTCCATTTTAGATGTGATATTTTCCTGAAGGCTGGCCTATGCGCTTTTTTAAAATGCATGACTGTTTCCCACGGTGATCAGTTAGGACATTTTCCCTCTGTCTGAAATTAGTTGAAGTGGTGCGATGCTTGAAAAATAATGTTTATGCTGCTACTAAGACAATTAGACGTCAATGTCTAAATAGCAGCATGTCGGAATAACAGAAAAACAAATGGCTAATGCTGGCTAATATCTTATGTGTGAGAGATAGAGATGCGCGGATGGGCTATTTTTTCATCCGCAACCGCGACGCAAAACTCATCATCCGCCCGCTGTCCATTTTGCACCGAAGGTTTTCAAAACCGCACCCGCCGCCATCCACCGACTGATTTTAGATTTTAGAACAATCATACAGCAAACAAACTAAGGAGCCTCGATAAAAATGCAAACTATAGCTCATTCATTCCAAAATTCGCTCAGCGTGTATGTTCGCATTCTTAATTGTCAGAGTCGGCGTCAGAGCACATCTACTGGAGGGGCATGGGTCACCAGCAGGGGGCGCACTGCCATTTGAGAAATATTTTAACGCGGTGGAGTCATACACAGCAGACATGCTATCAAACACGTTTTTCTTTAACAGTATTAGGCTAATTATGTGTTGTTATTATAATCATTATTATATTAAGATTATTATTATTATTAGCTGCAATAGTTGTTGAGGCTGTGTGGTAGACGATACGCAAACTAATGAAAACCAGCCTCTTAGAGACTGAAGCAGAATGTTTCCTCTATTCACTGTCCCACTGGTTCTGTTTCCAAAAGTCTATTGTCCAATATGAAGAGATGAAACTGGTCCAAATCCTGGTCCATTCTGGTCCGTGACGCGAGGTCCGGGAGCCGAGTGCACAAGATGGTTGTAAAATGAGTCTTAATCCCACTTCCCACTTCAATCTGAAAGTTACGGCCAGTCCATATCAGCACCAGGACACCAGGTAGAATTATGCCTCTGCGCGCTATGCTCAGGTCAAACTTTTACACCCAGAAACGAGCGGACAAAGGCGGATAGAGCAGTGAGCGACTGCCCTGGCCCCGGCGGCGGCAGCGAGAGTCCGGGCGGCGACAGCCCCGGGTCCCGGCGGCGGGTCTGTCAGGTCGGGTCTTTGACTCTGTTCTCCATTTCCTGTGTGGAGCTTTAGGCTAAAGTAGCAACTGCCGCTAATCGTGGAGCTGCTACGAGTTGACGCAGCAGGTTGACGTGACGTGACGTGAGTGACAGGACAGTTGTCCAATCACACTACACTAAATAAACAGAGACTGTGATGTCATTGATGTCACAGTAAAGTTTGTGCCCTCGGCCCGAAGTGAAATGCGCCAATCAAAATCATTTTAAAATAGTAATAATAACGGCCTGTTGGGGGGTGGGGCACCAGTGGCCGCTAGGGGGGCACGGCCCTCAAATGCCCCACCTTGCCGCCGACACAGTTAATTGTCCGTAACAACCCCAAACTTACCTGGTTTTCTTGCGCAGCTAATTAACTGACAACGTTTTCCGACTAAGCTATTTTTGAACCTTCTTGCCTTCGTGTTGGATGTTGTTACATTCTGAACATTCTGCCATTGCCCGATGTTATTTCAAAGTCATAGCCTCACTCCATCGGTCTTTCTTTAAGTTTTAAATCCCCCGAGTGGCAGTCTACGCTATAATGTCTGCGTGTTTTAAAATATATCTGATATCGAAACAAAAAAAAAAAGCATAACTAAATAAATCTGGCCCTATAGCCACTTACGTGTTGGCAAACAGCTGAAATAAATTAGAAATAATAAAATAAACTGCATATAATATGTGCGTCGTAAACCTTAGGCATCAATAACCCGACACAACCTGAACCTTCAGAACATAAAAACGAGGTCAAATGGGCTAATTAAGGACATGACGTACACTTCATACTACAAACATAGACAATGACACTCGTCTTTTCAGATGTACGTAACAATACTAACAATAACTTTTTTTTTTTTTTTTTTAGTAGTTAAACCGCCACCCGCCCGAATTTAATTAAAATATAATTTTTCTTCACGTCATCCGCCCGACCTGCAGATTAACCGCGGATACCGCGGTTGTAACCGCAATCCGCGCATCTCTAGTGAGAGATTTGTTTAACAGCACAAATCATCTGACCTGTTGTAGTTCCAACTAAGTCAACTCTTTCTGGTCAGGCTGTGTAACAAACAAAAAGGTTAGATTAACGTTGCTGACATCAGCTGCAAAGCCCTTAGACATTCCCTCAAAGCTCATGTTTGATATTTTATAGAAGTTATTGTGATTTGCTCCTCCCTCTCCAAAGCCCAGTGTACTTTGTTCCACGTTGTCATTAGGTTGGTTTTCCAGGAAGTGAAGAGACTTTAATCTTACCTACTGAAAAATGCATCTTAACTTTGACAGTAGCAGTTATTGTTTTTAACCCCATTTGTAATTTAGTAACTTGGGCCCTTTATTAAAGACAGTACTGTAGGAGATGTATTTACCGTGTTGACGTGTTCCAGCTGCTCCTGCGACTCATCTACAGAACTTTCACTGGTGTTGTTGCTGGACATATCGTATATAAGCAAAGTAGTAAAGTCACATCTAAAGTGGAGTTTCATGTGTTCTGAACTTTTTCTGTCCAGAGTACCTCACTAACTCTTGGTCAATAAGATGGAAATGAAACGGTTTCAAGCAGTTTTACAATACTTTATTTAATGTTCAAATACATGCAGCAAAAACATTCAGTCATAAAATTTGATAACCCAATTTAATATTCAAATACTTTTTAATCTGACGGAGTCCTTGTCCTCAGTTAACAAACACTTTATAATGTGAAAAGGAGGAATCCTGTAAAGGAAGAGTAGTTGCATCCATCGTCATAAATAGTAAAGTCTTTCTTGAGTTTTAAGTACAAGACGTCTCCCTTCTCCATCGAAACTATCCTTGCATTTGAAAAGAGGATCTGCTGTGAGCCATAAGCCCAGATGTAAAGTAGCTGCGTCTGGTTGTGATGCAGACTTAAACCAATTCCATGAGGATTGTTAATGTTAAAACAAGTGAATCCGAATTTATACACTCCTTTGACTGGTGCAGTAAAGATGCCTGTTGCTGGGTTGTAAGCTTGGCCCATGTTGTAGAAGACCTTTTCATAAACAAGAGTAGTGTCCACATTAAAAGGCCCCACTTTCCCTTTGTATGTTAGCCTGACAGAGAAGGCCACTTTGGTCTCCAGTTTAGACACTCTGGAGTCTGTGACAAACAGCTGTGATCTCAGGGCCTCCAGCTCAGACTGATGCTGCTGTCTGGAGGAGTTTAGTTCATCTTTTGTCGACTTTAGTTCATCTTTCATCGATTTCAGTTCATCTTTCGTCGACTTAAGTTCTTCTTTTGACAACTTTCGTTCTTCTATCATCGACTTTAGTTCTTCTTTCGTTGATTTTAGTTCTTCTTTCGTTGACTTTAGTTCTTCTTTCGTTGACTTTAGTTCTTCTTTCGTTGACTTTAGTTCTTCTTTCATTGACTTTAGTTCTTCTTTCGTTGATTTGAATTCTTCTTTCGTTGACTTTAGTTCTTCTTTCGTTGACTTTAGTTCTTCTTTCGTTGACTTTAGTTTGTCTTTTAGTGACTTCATCTCCTCTTGAATAAACTGCAGAACCACGTCATGTTGAGCCAGTCTCTCCCTGAGCCGCGGCTCCATGCTTTTACGAGATATGTCTTTGAAAGTTTTCTGTTGTTCTTTTATTGACCTCTTGTTCTTTTATCAACTTCAGCTGAATTTACTGACCTTATATAAACAGAACATATGAGATTACACAGTTTAATGATTAAACATTATGGGCCATATCTTGTCGTTGGTCTTTGTTAGTGCTAGTGTTAATGAGAGGGCGTGCCCAGGTTGGGCTGTACTTGGCCGCTGGGGGCTGGAGTGGGAGGGTACAGGTACATACACTGCACAAAAAAGTAAAGGAACACTTTCAAAACACATCATTTCCCAATGTGAAAAAAATCAGTTGGATATCTATACAAATATGGACAGGGCAATGCCTTAGGAACAAAAAGGATGCTTCTCTTTTAATGGAAATTAAAAACAAGTGCACTAGAGCGGCACCAATAATTTGTTTGGCTGATTTTCCACTCGGGCTGGCTTTTGGCTAGAGTGATTATCACTGACGTGACAGACAGCTGTGATCTCACGGCCTCCAGCTCAGACTGATGCTGCTGTCTGGAGGAGTTCTTTGATCATCTTTAGTTTTTTCATCAACTTTAGTTTTTTCATCAACTTTACTTTTTTCATCAACTTTAGTTTTTTCATCAACTTTAGTTTTTCATCAACTTTAGTTCTTTCATCAACTTTAGTTCTTTCATCAACTTTAGTTCTTCTTTCCCCGACTTTAGTTCTTCTTCCGCTGACTTAAATTTTTTTTTCATTGACTTTAGTTCTTTTTTGTTGACTTTAGTTTGTCTTTTAGTGACTTCAGCTCCTCTTGAATAAACTGCAGAACCACGTCATATTGAGCCAGTCTCTCCCTGAGCCGTGGCTCCATGCTTTTACAAATTAAGCCTTTGCTTTGCTTTCTGAAAGTCTTCTGTTGTTCTTTTATCGACCTCTTGGACTGATTTTGCAAGCAGAGTTTATGAGATTACACAGTTGAATGATTAAATATTACATTGTGTCAGTCACGTCATCTGGTACAGTCTTTGGGAGAGGAGACAGGTTTTATTAAACTACAGCTTGGTCTCATAGATTGTATAAACTGACATAGCTAACATATGGTCATGAAGTAGTTCCTTCAACCTCTGGTTGAGATTGACTTCTGTTGAAAAAACACCTCACCTCTCTGTGTAATCGCTGCTATTTATTTCAATATTTGTCCCTAAATCAAAATATGAACATTAATTACAGACCAGTGAGACACCTTCTATTCCCCAGGTCACTCCAGGTTTGATTGACAGTGTTGCTAAGTGTCCACCCCCTGCCAAACCAGTGCTCAACACCGTCGCTCCTGATTGGTTCTTTGGTTGCTGTAATACGTGTGATTGGATTTCCAAATATGGTTTAGCTGCTATAACTGCTAGCCTTGATGGGCTTCATATGGTTGGAGCCGAAAAACACAACTGAGATATGACACACATTACATACAAAGAGAGTACAGAAATGAGTGATTTTGATTATTAAACCAGTAGTAAGTATCTCTCCTTCCACCATGTTGAGAATGATCACTTTGAGAAGTGCATGTTTTTGGGACTCTCTTGTGTTGTGTTTTGCTTGTGATACATAGTTCTCATAATATTTTTTATAATAATAATAATAATATATATATATATATATTTTTTTTTTATATATATTTTTTTTAAGTTGAAACCAAGCTCCACCAAATATTTGTAAAAATATATGTTACTGGGATAATACAACTAATATTTAAACATATTTTTAATAAATATCACCCACTCCTAAATGTATGTAACTGTCCCCAGACCTACTCCCAAAGTGGAATGGATAAAGAAGGACGGGCGCCTGGAGGACACCGGAGCAGAGGTGACCAACTACGGCCGCTGGCTTCACTTTGAGAGTGTGGAGCAGAGCGACGATGGAGAGTACCAGTGTAGAGCCCACAACGAGCATGGAGAGGCAAAACACTCCTTCACTGTCACTGTGGAAGGTACAGAACCAGGACTAAAGCAGGACTACACCAAAGCTGAACCAGGACTGAACCAAGATTAAACCATGAGTAAAGCAAGACTGAATCAGGACTGAGCCAGGACTTGATCAGGGATTAATCAAGACTAAACTTTTTCTTGTCCATTGAATTAAACTTCATGGTTTTGTTTAGCTGCTCCATACTGGGTGAAGGCGCCCCAGAACCTGATGTATGCACCTCGGGAGAACGTCCGTCTGGACTGTCAGGCTGAAGGTATCCCCACCCCCAACGTCACCTGGAGCATGAACGGACTGCCACTATCAAGTAAGCACAGGACTGAACCAGAACTGAACCAGGATGAAACCAGAACTGAACCAGGACTCCCTTCCCTCTCCGCTCTCACTCTCCTCTCCCTTTCTCTCTCTCTTCCCTCTCACAGAAGTGGATCCAGAACCTCGGCGTACTGTCTCAGGCAGTGTTCTCAAACTGATGGACGTTGAGGTTTCAGACACTGCAGTTTTCCAGTGCGAGGCCCAAAACAAACACGGCTCCATCCTCCTCAACACCTACATCAACGTTGTGGGTAAGCAGCAGGAACTAGACCAAAACCAAAGGTGTATTACATGAAACGAAATGAAGCCAAAGCCTGGTTTATTTGGCCAGTCCCGGCTCATCTAATCCTCAGTCATCTTACTTTTCATGCTATAATCTCTTTTACAAGCTCTGAAGCCATGGAGCTAGTTTTTGCCTAGGATTTCAGGATAAGCCTGGAGCAACTTACCTCCTAAACCCCCTAACCCCCTAAACTAAGTCCATCACAAGGCTCAATGGGCTCAAATTAAGGCTAAGTAATGTGTGTGAATGCACTGTAAACCAGAACTAAACCTGGACCCAGAACTTTTGATAAGACCAAACATAAGTTTAGAAATTATTTGGACACAGCAGCTCACACTTCATAATATATTATAACAACAAATTCAAATTCAAAATAAATTCAAAATAAGTAGCAAAAATAGCAAGTCTGCATCTAAAGTTGGCTCAAACCAAACCAAATGAAAAGTGCAGTAGATATATATAATATTAACAGTGTATTTTGTGTCCTGTTCCAGAGCTCCCGGCGCAGATCCTAACAACGGATGGTCATCGGTACAGAGTCACAGAGGGAGGAGACATTACCCTGCAGTGTGAAGCTTTCGGGTCTCCACAACCACACGTCACATGGTACAAAACACACGTCACATGGTACAAAACACACGTCACATGGTACAAAACACACGTCACATGGTATAAAACATGTCACACGGTCTAAAACACACGTCACATGGATAAAACATGTCACACGGTCTAAAACACACGTCACATGGTATAAAACACATGTCACATGGTACAAAACACACGTCACATGGAACAAAACACATGTCACATGGTACAAAACACACGTCACATGGTATAAAACATGTCACACGGTCTAAAACACACGTCACATGGTACAAAACACACGTCACATGGTACAAAACACACGTCACATGGAACAAAACACACGTCACATGGTACAAAACACACGTCACATGGTATAAAACATGTCACACGGTCTAAAACACACGTCACATGGTATAAAACACATGTCACATGGTATAAAACATGTCACACGGTCTAAAACACACGTCACATGGTACAAAACACACGTCACATGGAACAAAACACATGTCACATGGTACAAAACACACGTCACATGGTATAAAACATGTCACACGGTCTAAAACACACGTCACATGGTACAAAACACACGTCACATGGTACAAAACACACGTCACATGGAACAAAACACACGTCACATGGTACAAAACACACGTCACATGGTATAAAACATGTCACACGGTCTAAAACACACGTCACATGGTATAAAACACATGTCACATGGTATAAAACATGTCACACGGTCTAAAACACACGTCACATGGTATAAAACACACGTCACATGGATAAAACATGTCACACGGTCTAAAACACACGTCACATGGTATAAAACACATGTCACATGGTACAAAACACACGTCACATGGAACAAAACACATGTCACATGGTACAAAAACACACGTCACATGGTATAAAAAACATGTCACACGGTCTAAAACACACGTCACATGGTACAAAACACACGTCACATGGTAACAAACACACGTCACATGGAACAAAACACACGTCACATGGTACAAAACACACGTCACATGGTATAAAACATGTCACACGGTCTAAAACACACGTCACATGGTATAAAACACATGTCACATGGTATAAAACATGTCACACGGTCTAAAACACACGTCACATGGTACAAAACACACGTCACGTGGTACAAAACACATGTCACATGGAACCAAACATACGTCACATGGTATAAAACATGTCACACGGTCTAAAACACACGTCACATGGTACAAAACACATGTCACATGGTACAAAACACACGTCACATGGAACAAAACACACGTCACATGGTACAAAACACACGTCACATGGAACAAAACACACGTCACATGGTACAAAACACACGTCACATGGATAAAACATGTCACACGGTCTAAAACACACGTCACATGGATAAAACATGTCACACGGTCTAAAACACACATCACATGGTATAAAACACACGTCACATGGTATAAAAAACACGTCACATGATATAAAAAACACGGTATTCGCGATTACCATGTGATCATGGTATAAAACACATGTCACATCTTATAAAACACACATCACATGGTACAAAATACACGTCACATGTTACAAAACACACGTCACATGGTATAAAACACACGTCACATGGTATAAAACACACGTCACAAGGTACAAAACACACGTCACATGGTTCAAAACACATGTCACATGGTATAAAACACACGTCACATGGTCTAAAACACACGTCACATGGTATAAAACACATGTCACATGGTATAAAACACACGTCACATGATATAAAAAACACATCACATGGTATAAAACACACGTCACATGGTATAAAAAACACGTCACATGATATAAAAAACACGGTATTCGCGATTACCATGTGATCATGGTATAAAACACATGTCACATCTTATAAAACACACATCACATGGTACAAAATACACGTCACATGTTACAAAACACACGTCACATGGTATAAAACACACGTCACATGGTATAAAACACACGTCACATGGTACAAAACACACGTCACATGGTTCAAAACACATGTCACATGGTATAAAACACACGTCACATGGTATAAAACACACGTCACATGGTCTAAAACACACGTCACATGGTATAAAACACATGTCACATGGTCTAAAACACACGTCACATGGTATAAAACACATGTCACATGGTCTAAAACACACGTCACATGGTATAAAACACATGTCACATGGTATAAAACGCACGTCACACAGTCTAAAACACACGTCACACGGTCTAAAACACACGTCACATGGTATAAAACACCTAGAATAATATAATTTAAAATAAACCAAGTTGGAACCAGGACTAAAGTGACAAAAATGTATTCAGGTTTTAATGGGAGACATCACAACAGTGTTTAAAGCTGCCATCTGTAATTAGACTGGCCGACCTGGTCCTGTGTACACCACTAGATGCTGTCTATGTTAGTACAGTCTGATAGTGTGCCAGCTTTGGCACATGTGAGCCCAAACGCCAGATGAGGGAGAGGCAGGGGCAGGTGGGGCCAGGGGAGGGGAGGCCTCAGCTGAGGGAAGGGGCCAGGTCAGAGGAGGGGGAACATCTGCCCTCTACTGGTAATAAAAAATCAAATAAACATATTAAGTGTAGTGTCATGTTGTGTTCTGTCACATACACACACACACACACATATATATATAACATGTATTTGTTCCTGTGTTCAGGGAGCAGAAGAACTCGTCCCCGCTCCTCTCTCTCTCTCACGTGTCTCTTCTGACTGATGGGACTCTGCAGCTGTTCAACACGAGCCACAGTGACAGTGGAGAGTACATCTGCTCAGTGCATCAGAGCAACATCAGCATCACCGCACATCTGGAGGTCTATGGTACGAACAATAAAACTATGATATTAAAGGGAAAAAAAAAAGCTTCTTTTAGAATGTTGTTACGTCATTGAAAACAGACCTGCAGGTGGGTTTTGTTTCATTCACACATTTGAATACTCCTGAGAATAGAATTAGTCTGTCTGCATTTTCAAAGCTCAGAATGCTCTGTTCTACCTTGTGATGTCGTGAAGTGGTGGTTTTAAAGTGAACAGGTATCTTTTACCTTTTGTTTAGTAGAAATTGTCATTTGGAGGGCTGAAATTGTCCATTTATCCATATTTGATTCCAAGTATGTGAATCATACAATCCACATCTCGACGTCTGTTTGTGATGAGAAAACACTATTCTAACATTGATCCAAAAATAGCTTAATATGTGCCCTTGAAGTTTTAAGGACAATAAAGAAATGGGTGAAAGAGGAATATTGGCCTGTATTTTGTTTTTAATTGTTTATGTTAATTTAAGTTTAAATCTTAGTCAGTTTTATTTTAACCACCGGCGCCAGACTGATCTTTATAGCACAAATATTGTAGGAATGCTTCTGCTGTGAAAAACATGTGTTTACCCATTTTCTAACCCCACTATACTTTTGTTGAATATTTCTGGCTGGTTTCCTTACAGTTTTTCCTAAAATAAACCAGGAAAAAATATCTGCCAATGAAGTAAGAAAATTATGTTTGAAATAAGAGAAAGAAATACCCCTAAACTTGTCAGAAATACTACATTTTAATACATGCTCGATGATCCTTTTTGCAGTGTGAAATCTTACACCTCTTTCATTGTTATCTCTTGTCAGACCGGAGTGTGATTGTGACCAGTCCGGATCATGTTCGTGCTGTCAGAGGCTCCACCACTCTGCTCCACTGTGAGGCGTTGACCGACCCTCGGCTAAAACACGACCGGCAGATTGTCTGGAGGAAAGACGGGCTCAAGATACAGGAGTCCTCTGCAGACGACAAGTACGAACACAATACTTTTAAGTTTTGGAGGGATTTTAAGTATAATATATATATATATACATACACACACACACACACACATATATATTTTATATATGTTTATATATTTATTAGGGCTGGGCAAAAATTAAAACATTTAATCGCGATTAATCACATGAGTTCGAGCGATTAATCGCGATTAATCGCATGTTATACGCAAAACCAATTAATGAATTAAAAAGTAGAGTATAGCGCTCTTTTATTGGAAATGTAAATGAAAGAGCCAAACATTTGTTGTGCAAACAGCATTTCTTTCACAGGGGAACCCTCAGAGCCTTCAAGGTCTTCAGGGAAGGCTCAAGAAAAAATACTGAATGGACTACAGCACTGAACTAAAGAAATAAGCTCAGCTCAGAGCCGGTGCCTGCGGCTGAACTCGCGGCTGAGTCCGCGGCTCGCGGAGGCTCGGACACGTTGCATCTCACGTGGTCAGAAAAAAGTGTAAAGAAAAGACATCAAACTTAAAGAAATGCTTGCAGTGGACGTTTTCAAAATAAAAGCCAGTGAGAAACAGATGTTTACAATAAAATCAATAAATAAATAATAAAAACTGCGTTAACGGCGTTAAAATAATTGTCGGCGTTAATGACTTAATTAGTTAACACAAAGTTAAAGAGTTAACGTGCCCGGCCCTAATATTTATATATATATGCTATATTAAAAGTCAACAAACTCTCTCGTGATTCTAACTAGTAAGTATTATATTGTGAATGTGCTGTGCTGTGTGCTTGTGTGGTCATAGGTTCACTGTGTTTGAGAATGGGACTTTGAGAGTGAGCAGTGTTCACACAGACGACAGTGGAGAGTACAGCTGTGAGGTCATCACCAGCCTGGACCACGTCCACGTCAGTGGAGCCATCAGCGTCATTGGTATATGTCCTGTTTAGACATCACGACAGTTTAGAATCCTACAGTTCAGTGACCTGTGGAGGAGTTTTCTGTGTAACTGTCAGATGCAGATTTGTTGACCTGGTGTATGGTTCATGTCTCTGTCATTACTGAGCACATGGCACAAGGTTCATGTTGTACAGTGTTTGTATTTTAATGTAATAATCTGTAAACTTCCTTCCTTCCAGCTCCTCCAGATCCGCCCGTTGGCCTGTCTCTGTCTGAGGACGATGGCCACATGAGCATCACCCTGGGCTGGACTCCAGGCTTCCACCACAACAGCCCCATCACTGGTACAACATTATTCATTCACTCCACATTCAGTGAAGAAGTACTGTTTTAGCCACAGCTGCCCTGGGGTAGATTGCTGGAAGTGAAGCAGCCAGTCTGCACCATCAGACCCCCTGTGCAATATGTGCTGGACTTCACAAGTGGGAACACAAGATGGAAAACGTTCTGATATTTACGACTAAACAAAGGAATTTCAAGATAACTTAAATGAATCTAAAGCTAAATAATCTGAGTAATTCTTTTAATCTTCAGATTTTTTTACTTGATGGTTCTCTTGACTATTTCTTTGTAGTTCCTTGTTTTACATTCATTCACTCTGCTCTACTTCCATGGTTTATTTATTCTTCATTACACCATGAAGTTGTTGTAGACGTTACAGTTCAGATTTCCCACGGAGCATAAAAACCTTGTTGTTGTATGTGCACTGCAGAGTTCATCGTGGAGGCGCGTGAGCAGCAGCACACAGAGAAGTCCAGGTGGAAGTGGGAGGAGCTCAGGAGGGTCCCAGGAGACGTGAACGAGATCGAGCTCCGCCTCCACCCATTCTGCACCTACAGGTTCAGAGTGACCGCTGTGAATGAACTAGGCCCGAGTGAACCCAGCCAGGCCTCCCCGGAACACAGCACCCAGCCTGCAAGTGAGTCTTTACAGTGTGTTCTGATTTATGTTATTATGTTGTTTGTCAGCCCTGGAATTACCAAGCTCTACTGAAGAAAAGATAAAATAGCTGTTAATTTCATGACATCATAAGGTAGAAAAGAGCATTTTGAGATTTGAGATGTAGCCAGACTAATAAAAAATAAACACAGTTATGTGTGAATGAAACAAAACACAGCTCCAGGTCTGTTTTTGACGAGGAAACAAAGTTATAACATGACTAAAATGTCACTCAATTTTGCATAATACAGGACACAAAGGTTAAAATATCACAGAAGGATTCGCCCTACCTCTGAATGACACACATTTGTTTTTTCACTTGAATGCATCGACAAATCAAGCTCTCTCAAGTCTGGGGAACGATGATATTTCCCGGTCCTTTAGATGAGTGATGAATGTGTAAATAAATAAATAAATAAAGAAGTATCATTACAGTAATTTACATTTTTTTTCAAAATAATTGTCTGTTTTGTTTGTAGTTCCCACCAGTAACCCGACCGGAGTGCGCAGTGAATCCAAAGAACCAGGAACTCTGGTCATCACGTGGGATGTGAGTGACACTAAACCACGACTAAACCAGGACTGAAGCAGTGATGTGCAGTCAGGGAGGTGGCGTTTGGCTGTCTATGTGAGGGGGCGTGTCTGTGGCCGTACATTTACTACAGAAATATGGACTATAAATTTAAAATAAACTTATATGATACTTATATTGTACCACGGTGTCAAATTTCACTGCACAGTTTAACTTGAGCCTTTTTGCAACTAATGAAATTAGCAAACACTTTAACTATAGTCTGTATTCTGTTCACAAACTACGTGCAGGAACTATAGATAGGAAGGTTATCTAACCAAACAACTTTTCATATTATGGAGTTAAGATCAACAGCTGTAAGTGTCCCCGCACCTCACTGGACTAAACCAGGACTAACCCAGCAATAGACCAGGTCTAATCCAATACTAAACCAGAACTAAACCAGGACTACACCAGATCTGAACCAGGACTGCACCAGGACTAATCATTTGTTTATTTGACTACTATAATAATAGTTAGCTGCAGTCCTCCTGACGTTCCCATGAGCCTAACTCTGTCGTCTGTTCTGTAGGAGATGGAGAAGCGTTTTCATAACGGGCACGGCTTTATGTACAAAGTATTTTGGCGCCAGGCGGGAAAGAAAGACCAGCGCTGGCACTCCAACTCCACAAGCTCCCCTCCGTTCGTGGTGACGGGCACGGGCACCTACACCCCCTTTGAGATCAAAGTCCAGGCTGTCAATGCCATCGGAGAAGGCCCTGTTCCAGAGGGAGAGATCGGACACTCCGGAGAGGACGGTACAGACACAAACATCAACAAGAGCACAATGTCTATGTCAGTGTCAGGGTCGTCCAAAATATTGAACATCAGATTCTGAACAATACTAACAATGATATTGAAAATAGATAATCATTTGTGCAGGTATCAGTACTAAAAAAGTCCCCAGAAATGAACCTTCCCTAAATGGCTTTAGAATGATCTCTAGGTGTAACAGAACAAAACTAGTATACGCCCATGGACCACTGAGGGATTACACACATATAAGGACACATGGGAATAGAAAAGAAAGTACTATATGGAGTAAGAAACTTTCAGAAATATTCATGTGCGTAGGATAAAACTCTGTGCATATTTGGTTGTAGTTGAGCATAAATAAATATTTGTAAACTCTTTAAGGAGTCCAGTTGTACATAAAATGTGTTGTGTGTATTTTATTGATCAGAATATGAATTGAAAAGTTTCAACATCAAGAATTACAATCACGAAATGAACATTTATGATTACGCTTTCTTCAGTACGAATACAAATTCACAGACGCGAGCCGACTGTCAAAAATACATCATCACTTCACAGGCATTATTTATTGAGCAGACGAAACATCCATCGAGATGCCGGACTTCTGCACTGCATACAGACTGAACTAGGACTGAACCAGAACTAAACCAGGACTGAACCAGGAGGACTAAAACAGGTCTAAAACAGGACTAAACCAGGTCTAAAACAGGACTGAACCACAGTACTCCATAGTACTATAATTTGATGTTGAAAATCACATGCTATTGGCTAAAGAAATAATAAAATGAGTAAGTATATAAAGTGTTTTATTAGTATAGTATCATTGTGTTGTTAAAATCGGTATTGAGTATCAAGTGTATTAATGGAGTTTGAAAGTGTAGTATCGTGACATCACTAGTCTACATGCAAGTGAAGTCATTTAGATCAGTTTATATACTGTGTATTTAAAGGTGCACTGTAACACTAACCCTAACTTTTCTGATTGAGGATCCACCAACTGCTTTTCTCCATGAACATGTTCTTGTCATTAAATGTCATTAAAATAATCTAGCTTGGATTTTTCCAATGAATGGTGTTCTTATAGCTGGCAAATACTTTGAAACTAATGATGTTTGAATTTGAATTTATTTATTTGGAGGATAAGCCCCTTGAGATGTCTCCCTATCTCGTTTTCGAGGGGTCTTCATAAATACAACAACAAAAGACAAATACAGAAGGACAGTAGGATACATAAATTCAAATAAGCATAAAAAAAAACCCAAAATCAACACAACCACAAACACACACTCACACACACACACACACACACACACACACACTTGACTGTTTGACACATAATAAAACAAATTTGAAAGAAAAAAATAAAATAAAAAATAAAACTGAGTTTAAAGATAATCACAGAATACAACAAGATGAACAACAAAATTCAAAAAAATGATCAAAAACAATGACATGGGTTCTGTAAATATTGAACCAGGGCATTTTTAAATGAAGGGACAGAAGTTAAAGCACGAATCGATGAGCTTTATATTTAAATGAGTGTTTTCCTATTTGTTTTTTGACTCTTGGGACAAGAAAAAATATCTGATCAGCGTGATGTAAACTGTAAGAAGACCTCAATGGAATTAAATACTGTTTGAGATATTCAGGAAAAGTGAGATGAATGCATTTAAAGATAAATAATAAGCAGTGAAGTTGACGGAGGAGGAGGACAGAGTGAGCAGGACAGATGGTGATACATGGTGAGTTCTGAAGGGACAGCGGAGAATGAATCTGCACAGACTCTTATATATAACGTTGAGTGGTTGGAGGATAGAAGATGTATCTTGATTTGAGCAGGTTTCAGTGAAGATTTTCTGTAACACTTTAATCCACCACAGATTTTTCCTGAAGTTGGAATAAAAATATGTGATCATATTTCAAATTTAGTATTATACCTGCTTGTCTCGTGAAAATGTTATCGCTTTGCCTGGGATTTTCTACGATATGGCATATGCTTACATCTCCATGGAGAACAGAAGGTTCCGGACCCCCACCTGAAGAATTACATAGTGCTCCTTTAAATAATCAAATTGTTTAACATAAGTCACTGGGGTTTGTTGATATTGTGTTATTAGAGATTGTAATAATTTATATAATTCAAATAATCTACCTAATAATAATTCTTATCTATGTAATAATTGTAATAATATGACTGCTCCACAGTGCCCCTGGAGGCCCCTGGTGGAGTGAACGTCACAGTGGTGAACAGCACAGCGAAGGTCAAGTGGAACGAGGCTGAAAACGTTCGTGGTCTGCTGCTCGGATACAAGGTAAACACTGGGGACATTTTAAGATCAGACAGACAAGTGCATATAACGGATTTCACCTTTTTATCATTCTGACTTGGTTTGGTGCTTTTATGTCAGCTAAGGTTAGTGGCAGTTTGTGGAAAAAAGTTGAGAAGAAAAGCACAAAAATACAATAGTAGCAGTTAATTCTCTCTACTTAAGTTATCAACAATGAAAATTTATGCAAAAGGAAGGCATTTTTTACAGCTGAATCATTGATTTAATAAAATAAAATAATTTATTTTTAGTAGTCTGTTCATTATTGTGTCAACTATTGTGGTGAGTCATGCTATAGTTTTGGCCCTTGTTTACATTACGATTGTTAGGAAACAGTACGTGCACCATATCTGCTGCTTTTATCCAACCAGGAACTGAAATAATAAACATCACCAAATGTAAAATTTAGAAAACAATAATCCACATTTTGAGTAAAATCCTACATGACATAGGCTGTTTTAGAACTTAGTGCTACTTCTTGTATTTTCCAACTTTTTGCTTTCTACTTTTCTTCATAAACTAATGTAAAATGATGATAAATATTGACCACAGATACTATTCCACCAACCTTGTCATAATTAGAAATAATATACAGCGTGTCCCAAAAATATTTGACATCATTTTAAAAGCAAATATGTTGAAAACTACTAAGTCTAGCTCAATGATGATGTTGATGTTGCCTTCCTCTTTTCATTTTTTGTACCAAATCCAATTTTGTTTGCCAGTTGATGAAGTTTTTCCAAATGTTGCATTGAAGCTGCCCAGTGTTGGGTGAGTGTGTGCAGCAGATTCCAAGACACAAAATGACTTCTGTTTGGAAGTGAACGGCTCAACCTGAAAACAGAACAAAAATAAAACTTTAAATATAAAATCTTGATGTGTTTCTATACATTCTGTGAAAATTTTAGATTATTTCAACAAGAATTGGCAAAATTATTGGCCTGCAAAATGATATCAAATGTTTTGGGAGCTCATTTACAGTTTATACACATTTTTCTGGCAGTTTTGATGTTCATTTAACAAAATAAAGGTCTCATAAAGTGAGCCTCACTTTTCCTCTTCTCAGATCTACATTCGGAGAGTGGGCCTTAAATCAGAGCGCCGCCGCAGGTCGCTAGGAGAACAGGTGATTGCGGGGGAGGCAGGGCATGAAGAGGAAGAGGAGGAGGAGAGTGAGAGAGTGGTGGAGGTGCGAGGGATGAAGACTTCACATGAGATCTCAGGACTGAAGCTTTACTCCTTGTATGACCTGTCAGTCACCGCCTTTAACAGCAAAGGACAGGGCCCGCCTTCCCCCATGTACCGCTTTGAGACGCCCGAGGGAGGTGAGCACCGAGGGTTCAACACACCTCCATTCACACACGCAGGCAGACCCGGGAATTTATCTGCATTTAGCCACAACAGGATTATGTTTCCAGGTTAATTTCCTGGGAATATGCACGTAGGTCTGTCACTATAACACACTTTACATGATAATATTGAAACTATTTTATGCCACTGAAACAAAGCAGGATAATCCCAGTTTAACCAATTTTGAACTGTATCATTAAAAAACATGAGCGGCAACAAATAAATGGCAGAATGAACTAATAATTAGCCTTCTCCAGCTCAAATCTTGTGTTATTACATCAAAATGGCAAAAATCTCCCCTAGTGCAAAGAAATTGTACATGTGATAAATGTACAAAAGCCACAAAATATATAGTTTCAGATTACATGTATTGAACGATAAGTCAATATTGTAATTATGGTGACAGGCCTGTGTGCAGGGAGGCTCATGGGTGACAGAGGCCAGAAAATAAGTTGGTTTATGAGCTTTTGATAGTTTTAATAGTTATGAATGGGGGTGGCTGCTTATTGTTCTGGTTTTTGTACCCAGCAATTTATTGTACAGTTTATGTAACGTTTGCCCTGTGTATATAATAAAAAGTTTTAAGTTAAAGGAGACATGAGAAACCACAAGATTACTCAGACATGCATGGGTGACATCTAAAACCTTTTCTGTTTTTGACGAGAGAATGGCATAATAACCTAGTACACATGTGGCAAGGCCAAGGCCATTTTATGTGGCCCACAAGGGGTTAAAAGGTATAATTTATTATTATGAATGATGAAATGTGAATGTTTTAACTTAAATCTTTAAATCAAATCCAATTCACTTTATTTCTATAGCACATTTCATAAACAAAACAGTTTCCCAAGTGTTGCACAATACAGATAAAACATATCCAGTAGAAATATAAAGTAAAGCTCTACTTAACTCATTAAGACAATAAAACTAGTAAAATAAAATAAAATCAAGAATACCAAATAAATTAATAAATATTAATAAATAATAAATCTAATAATAAAATAAATAATAATACAATAAAATAATAATAAATCAAAATAAATTATAAAAAGGTAAAAAGCATAAAAATAAACTAAATGAATAAATATGAAATGATTTGTAACATACCGCTATTACAGTTACAGGTATAGTCTTAACTTTACAACCGGACCTTTGATGCCAGTCATGAGCCAAATGTGGCCCTTGGTGAAAATGAGTTTGACACCCTGGACCTAGTAGTTAATTTAGCATAATACCCTCTTTATTTATTTTAAAAACAACATTGTGTTTATGTCCAAAAGATAAAATAATGATAAAACATTAGACATTTCTGTGCAAAAGCAGAATATATCTCTTACACATTGATGGTTGTTTGTGCTTCCAGCTCCTGGACCTCCTGCGTCTCTGACATCTGAAAGCCCCACAGACACTTCCCTCATCCTCATCTGGACTCCTCCTCTGGAGACCAACGGCATCCTGCTCGGATACACCGTGCAATACCAACAGGGTAAGAACACACCATTAAATTTGCTGATTCAGGCCAAACACAGCTGTATGTTCAACACTAGTGCAAATCTGCATTCTGTCCAAACTTCAACACATACAAGATGCATCTGGTTTTGAAATAAACTCTAATAAATACATGTTTTCTGTGTATTTTAAACAGAAAATGTCACAAAATTCTTGTTGCAGTGCTCTGACGTTGGCGTATGTCAGGGGTGTCCAATCTTTTTTCACAGTGGGCCACATATTGGAACATAAAAAAGAGGAGGGCCACAGACTGTTGAACGATACAGTAGATCTTTGAGATGCTTTAACAGAGCCATGTGCCTTGAATAAGACTTGCAACATATATTTTAGGTGTGTATCACAATGCAGTGTGGCATTATTGAGGTTATAGTGACAGAATTACTTTACTTTGCTATAGAAATAACAAAAGGCATGGAAGATTTACTCACAAGGAGGACATTTTTCTGTGTTAAACCTTGATTTAACTACATTATTGGTCTAATTGTAAGTATTGTTTATTATAGAGAGCTTTGACCCTCACAAAACTAGATAAAAATGTTTGTCAAATCTTAAATATAATGATGTTACCTCTGTTTTAGTGAAAAAGTACACCTGTAAACTGCAATAATATCCATTTTTCTATATATCTTCCATCTCTATTGATAGTATATTTTGTTGATGTATTTGACAGGGACAATGCATGTTAGTCGCAGTGTAAATATGTAGTTTTTGTGTTTGTGTTGCAGAGGGAGGAGATAACACAGAGCACATAGAGATCAGACACCCCCACACCACTCACCTGGAGCTGCCATCTCTAAACTCCAGCACCTATTACCTGTTTAACGTGAGGGCCCAAACTGCTAAAGGACACGGACCGGCCAGGGGACTCCGGGCCGCCACGCTGCTCGATGGAGGTGAGAGAGACCTTTTCTTTTTCTGTTTTTTACTTTTAAAGCCCTAGTCAAACGGGATTAGTTTTGCAAAGGGACGTCTGTGAAATTTAAAATACCCCATGACCTGTGAGCTCTTTGTGTACATTTGCATGGGACAAACTACCTGTTTTTATGGATTTTATTCCAGAAATGGTGGACTGATAAACACAGCGAAACAAGACAAGAACCTTTTGATTCATCATGTTGCCAACTCTGCTTTTATTTTCAGTTTATTTTCAACAGAATGCACCTACTGTAGCATCAAAGACCATGTTTCTTACGTTACTTTACCCGCTCCTTGTTTGCCACGAAAGCAGGGTTGTACGTCCAGGTCACATCGTTACTTTAGTTTGATTTATGTTTTTTTTATTTTCAATTATAGAGAAATACTGGATTAGAGTAGAGTCCATGAAGAATAAATATTGTTGATTTAGTTTGTATTTGGCTGTATACACATTTTCAATCACTATTAGCTTCAATGCACAAATAAAAAACAAGGCAATTTACAGACGTAAATCTGGACGAGAATTACCTGAAGAGTTCTGAGTTTGCAGAATTACAGGATGTAAAATTCAGGGAAATTTTTATAGACATTTTTACACATGGACTAATCATATATGTTTATTTTATTAAGAAAAAGCCCCTTGAGGTGAGTTACCTCGTTTTTGAGGGGGATCCTTAGCATCCAAATAATACAACAACAAGTCACAAAAATACAAACAGGCAAAACAAAAACAAAACAACATATCTAATAAACAGAAACACAAAATGATAAGACAAAATACAAAGACACAGACATTAAACATAAACACAGAGAAACGTCAATATAACAACCAAACAGACCCCTCACTAAAAGCAGTCACATTGTGTTTTAAGATGAATGAATAAGTCTTTCTTAAAGATATGGAATGATGATGTGGAGCGCAGAGAGTTTGGCAAATTGTTCCAGTCTGATGGTGCTTTGAATCTGAATGCTCTTTGTCCGATAACTCTGGAAGCCTTGGGTATTACAAAGGAAGGATGGTCTAATTGTCTGAGAGAGTATTGTGATGAAAATGGAACAAAGTATTTTTGAAGGTAAGATGGACAGAAAAAAAAAATGCATTTAAAGATGAACTGAAACCAATGGAAGCGCATTCTTGCATCAGAAAGTAACCAATCCAGAATCTAGGAACACAGATGAAGTTCATATTTAGAGAGAGAGAGAGATACTTTATTGATCTCGGGAGAAATTCAAGTTTTGCTGCAGTAAACTGTTGCATCTGATGTTTCTGCAACATTTCCACTGCACGTCTCAGTGTCCTTTGTGTCTGAGTCAAAGGTCTGAGTTCAGTTTAATAGGAGCAGTGATCACAGGGAGAGACAGGGCAGATCCTGTGGAAGATCCAAAAGTGTCCCTCCTCTGTGTCCTGCAGCATCACAGCAGCCTCAGGGGGAACCAGGTGAACTATTACAATTTACCAGAATACTCCCGGTAAAACTAATCCCGTGGCAATAGGCCTTAAGACAGTAAAAATTGTGTACATTGACTTTAAGAACAACTTGCGGTGTTTTTGTGTTTTACCCCTCGGTGCTCTGTGTCCAGCTCCTCCCTCAAACGTCTCCATGTTTTTTGGAGACACGTATCTGAACCTGAGCTGGGTCCCAGGCCCCAGAGACAGAAACCACGGCTTCCACATCGACTACCGGCGAAAGGGAGGTAAGAACTATATCCCCAAAGCTCCAAATGTTCGCTTCCACCTTGTGATGTCATGAAGCGGTATTTTTCACATTAACAGCTCCTTTTACCTTTAGTTTAGTAGAGATTGGATATTCCAGGGCTGAAATTATTCAAATAAATGAGATTGAGAGCGTTTTCAGTTTGAAAGAAGAACTCTAAATGTGCAGGGTTTGTGTGTTAAACATGAGTGAATGAATGTTTTTGATGAGGAAACAACACAGTGACATAGATCAGAAAGTAGCGTAATATGGGCCCTTTAAAAATATTAAATTGGAAATATTCTGGTGTAAGCATTTTTCACAAATGTTCCAGTTTTTTTTGTAATTCTGCAGGTACATTTATTCCCCTTTGTCTCCGAAATCTTAATGAAATATGGTAGATAGTATTATAACTCAATTTAGATACAAAAGACCTGGTACTTCATACAGATACTGATCCCACGATGATAAAAAAAAACACCCTGAGTTTCAACACTAGTTTTAGTATTGATTAATATCTTTTCTGTACTTTGACCTACTGCAAAGCCCTGGTCTTCTCTCAGTGAGCTCCGTGATGTGGTGTTCTTATTTTTAGCTGGAGAGACGTGGGAGGTGTCTGAGCAGGTGAACTCCACGCAGGGCTTCTACTCTCTGACGGGACTCGAACCGGGAACCACGTACCACCTGCGCATCCTGCACCACAACAGCACACAGTGGGAGCAGATCGTGCAGACCAAAGGACCAGGTATTTATGAAGTCGTAGTACTTCAAATCACTGTGGCAATGTGCTTTTTTTGTTCATTTATGTTTAAATGTGCACTGTGTAACTTTTTAGTCACTACGTACTAGTTCTGAATTGGTTGTATAATTTTAAAAATTGTCACAGATATTTCTTCCATGACTCAACTAGTCAGAAAATCTTATATTTAGGCACTACAAGTTTAAAAGAAGCTACAATCCATTTACCATAGTTTCCCTCTGCAACACTTCACTTGTGTTTAGATTCAGTGATACAGATTTACTTGAAAAAAACTGACTGCATTTTCTTTGAGAAAAAGAAAACTTTTATTTAAAAGTAAGGCCAGGCTTTTTTGCAGTGTGCCTATAGTCTCCTGTCCAAGTGTTAACCAGACCGAGCCCTGCTTCGCTTCAGATCAGATGAGACTGAGCATTCGCAGTGTGGCATCAGTCAAGTAACCGTGAACTTCCTCTCACTAACTGTTAGAACATCCTGTTCGTGTCACAAATAGTACGAAGCTTTTATCATTCACACAATTACTTACAGTGGGAGAAGAGTAGCCAAATGTAGACTTTTAAGCTGAGCCCATCAGATACATGAGCCCTCTGGCCTCTGGCAGAGACATGTTCAAGGTTCTTCCCCCTGAAGAAGATATCGCTCCATTAACTGTTCTTCTTGCCACGATTGGCATAGAAACTTCTTCTCACAAACTGTTATAAGCTTGAATGCACTTTGAACTTTGCTGTAGCACCTTCATATTTTAGCTCTTAATCGTTTGTATATCTTTTATTTCACAGTGTCGTATGTCAGTCTTTTATTTGTTCATCTGGTTGTTTTAATATCTTTGTCACTTTGAGCTTTTCGCACATGTTTTTCCAGTGTGGCTTTTAACTAAAAATGAACTGGGCGGCAGTAGCTCAGTTTGGGCGGCAGTAGCTCAGTTGGTAGAGCATTCACCCACTGATCTGAAGGTTGGCAGTTCGATTCCATCTCTCGACATAAACATCACAGGTTGAGTGGTCAGATCCACTGACCCACAGGTTGGCTGGTGTGATTCCAGCTCCCACAGATGAATGCTGCCGTTGTGTCCTTGGGCAAGACACTTAACCCACCTTGCCCACAGTGTCTGCGTACACTGGTGTGTGAATGTGTGTGTGAATGGGTGAGTGGTTCCTTGTTGTGAAGCGCTTTGAGTGCCTTGAAGGTGGAGAAGCGCTATAGAAAAATGTGACCATTTACCAGTGTTGTGCAAGTTCACACTTTTCATGAACTAGTTCAAAGTTCAGTTCACACTTGTTCAAAGTGAATAGTTCACGTTCATAGTTCACAATTTTAATTTCGAACTAGTTCAAAGTTCAGTTCATTTTATATTTAGATGAGATCTGTAAATGAAAGGCTGCATTTATTTTTCAAACTGACTTCTAGTTTACAACAACTTTACAAGATCCACTGTTGGACAAGTGATTTTAAAACTGTAATGTTTTATTTATGACTTGTTACTGTCATTTCTAAGTCATTTGTTACATTACAATATTACTGTATTTAAAATGTAAAACATTATATGACTATTGCAGCACTTTTAATTTACTCTCACCAAAAGAACTGTTAAGATGTTGAACTTTTGCGCCGTATATGGACTGAACCAGGACTGAACCAGACTAAACCAGGACTAAACCAGGTCTAAACCAGGACTGAACCAGAACTGAACCAGGTCTAAACCAGGACTGAACCAGAACTGAACCAGGTCTAAACCAGGACTGAACCAGAACTGAACCAGGTCCAAACCAGGACTAAACCAGGTGTATACCAGAACTGAACCAGGACTAAACCAGAATTGAACCAGGACTAAACCAGAACTGAACCAGGTCTAAACCAGGACTAAACCAGGTCTAAATCAGGACTGAACCAATTCTAAACCAGGAATAAACCAAGACTAAACCAGGACTGAACCAGAATTGAACCAGGTCTAAACCAGGACTGAACCAGGACTAAACCAGAACTGAACCAGGACTAAACCAGGACTAAACCAAGACTAAACCAGGACCAAACCAGGACTAATCCTGGACTAGAACTTGGAATCTAGGACCGCCCCTGAGAGAACCCCGAGTGCGATCGGGCGTCAGCTGCGTTTATCTCGGTGGAGCGCGGACTTCTGCGTCGGTCCTTTCGCTCAGGATCACGGTCTACGCGGGCGCGCACCTCCGGCGTTTCACCGCTGCTGATATCGCGGTGATTTTAGCAAATTTGTATGAAGAAAAACGAAAAACCCACCATTTCAGTCCAGGTTAAAAAAGCATTGTGACGCGCGTTACTGACATTTGTACCAAGTAAAATAATACGCGCGTGGAGCAGCACGTCCTGTGCCTGTAGATTTCAGAAAATAGGATCCATCCTATTTTTTGACGCTCTACACGAGCGTAGGCGCGTATCCCCGTGAAAATCCACAGAGAGCATGTATCTATTGTTGTATTTGTGCATTTACCATCAGCACATTGTGCTCCCTGGGCAGTTGTGTATCAAGTGAAAGAGCCCAGATCCACATACACTGTTAATTAGTGCTTTGAAATTTACTAAATCAGAAGGTAAATACAAGCAGCTAAACGCGCCCAGTCAAGTTTGATTGACTTTCCCATTGAGAGACACAAGAGCCCGTACGTTCCTAAAGCTGCCGGTGGAGTCGCCTTCGCGTTGACACGCGGCTGTGGTTTCGCGAGGTGAAGTGTGAGCAGATCGTCACTCGTCAAATTCCGACGTTTAACTGAACCCCAACAGTGACGTACGTCGTTCATCACACATAATTTGAACAAATTCACGTTCAAGTTCTTGATTTACAAAAGTGTTGCGTTCAGTTCAAAGTTCACTGAAAAATGAACGTGTTCAATGAACGCGTTCTTTTGAACTCGTTCATGCACAACACTGGCAATTACCATTTACCATTTACCAACTGTCCTAATCTAAACTATTCTGTATTAATACTGTGCAGTGGCGTTACGCTGGGGGTGTTCCACATTTATCTCTATTGGCAGAATGTTCAACAGTATGACACAATGCACCATAAGCAAGCACAGACAAAAATGCTTTAAGATTTTAAGATTAAAATAAAGCTCAGATGAAGTGTACATTGAGTAACAGAGCTTCAGACAGAGTAGTGCTTCTGGTTAGCTCCACACCCCCAGGAGATGTTGATGCTCAGCTGTAAAGTATCAGGACTGTCAGAACATACGCACAGTGTGAGGTGCTCCTGCCCTCTGCTGGTGGTGCTGACACTGCTCGGTCTGTTGCAGATGTGTCGGAGATGCCCGGAGGATTTGCGACTCAGGGTTGGTTCATCGGACTCATTAGCGCCATCGTGCTGCTGGTGCTGATACTGCTCATCCTCTGCCTCATCAAGCGCCGCAAAGGAGGAAAATACGCAGGTAACACAACTCAGACATTCAGAACACAACTGTGGGCTCAGGGAGTGTTTGGATTGTTAACTAATGTTTGATTTTAGTTTTTATTCTAGAAATACACAAGCAGTCAAACGTTTGGATACACAGCAACAGCCACCCTTTGCTTTGATCACTCTTTGTATTTCCTAATTCAAACAAGGTACATCTGTGAAGTGAAAACCATTTCAGGAAACTGAAGCTCATTGAGAGAAGACCAAAGGGTTTGTCACCAAAGCAAATGTGGATCTACAATATAAAACATATTTAGTAGGGTGGTCCAAAAACTTTTTTTTTTTAGATTCTCTAGATTCAAACCCTGCATTTGGTTCCATATCTGGCAAAATATTTGGGTCAAAATTTTATGCAAATGAATGAATGTTTCGAGTTGCTCAAGACACTTGAAAATGTTCCTATAGACCCTAAACTATAACACAGAACCAAATAAATGAGGGCTATTCCAAACATTGGTCATTTTAAGGCTGATTTATAGATCTGCGTTGAGGTCTATGTCTACGAAGTAATTCCACACCACAGTGTTAGGAGGCGAGTATTGTGCGCGTGTTACAAAATGAAGCGGGAAAGCGGAGTACCAGAAATGTATGTAGAGTGGATGTAAAGAGAACTAATCACAGTCCTTATTGTCTGCGTCAGTTTGATGCGTAGTTGTAACATTAATATTTCTGAGGTGCACGTTGGCCGATGCAGACGCTCTGTGGAGGGGGTTCAAGACGCGGACGATTTGACGTACGACCATAATTTGGGCTCTATTCTGGAAACACAAACTGAAACTTGCACAAAATGACTTTAAAGTCCAGCTCCACTGTGTGTTTGTTGGCGTCACTAAAGATGCACTAAAGAAACACATCAAACTCACAGATCTGCTTCTCTTCATAATCTGCTTGATTAAGAGCTTTGTCATGTCGCTTTGGTGGAACCTCTGAACTTTTCTTTTCCATAATATTGTGAACCATCATCATCTTCTGTTCTTCTGTCACACTGGAGTGAAATATGCAGGACAAACATTTCTTCACTCAAGGACGAAAGATGTGGCCCAAAACTGTTGAGGTGTTTTGTTCACAACTGAATGTTCAGACTGTGAAGCTTCTTAAGGAAAACCAAATCATCTGCAGGAGCTTCAAAACTTCATGCAGAAACTTCATGCAGCGAAGAGCAACCTCTAAAACATCTCCTTTTTCTTCTACATTTCTTAAATCATTTTTTGGAAGCTAAAACCTAATTGAAGGCTTCTAATTGAGGTGATCTGAAACTTGATTTTTGATCATGCCTTAATGGATCACCCTCATACTTAGTTGTGTCGTTTATCTTTTTTTCTCTACTATATAATTCCATATATCTGGCATTATGTACTTGACGTGTTCTGTATGTATAAAGCAGTAAACATAAAGAAAACACTTTGAATGCGAGGGTGTATCCAAACTTTGGACTGGTTAGTGCATTTTGTGGATGAAAACAAAATCAAAAGTAACGAATGGAGACTTATTCTACTGATACTACTGAACTAGGGCTCCTCGATTTGTCAACAAAATGAATCATATTTCTTTTCCCCATATTTTTACATTTTTACACAATTATTTATTAAAAATTGCTTTCAGTCATAAGACCCAAGCTCCCGTCCTAACTAGATCAAATACAATCAGTTTGAACGACATGTACTGAGCGTTTTGTTGATAAAATAAAAAGTATTGTTTGATCAATCTTTTTCACGTTTTGTGCCTCAGTTAAAGACAAAGAAGACAAAGAGGTGGACTCAGAAGCTCGACCGATGAAAGATGAGACGTTTGGAGAATACAGGTCAGTGTACGTTAAGAGGAATATCTGCTCTGCGTCACGTTTCTGCTGGAAGGTGTGCCACCCGCTTGTCTCCGTGGACATGTTGTTGCTTTGTCACAGTGCGGTGTTAAACGTATCCATCTTGCATTTACCAGAAGCATAGATTTTTATGTAGTAGTCTGAGTGCCGAAAAGTGTCAATGAAAAACATAATGATCAGACTTTTGCTGACGTGACTTTTGCTTTTCTGTGCTAATATTACAGTGAGAGCTTCATTACACAAGTCAATAGAAAAGGAACTCAATCACAAAGTATCGATTGAAAACATTAAGAGTTCATGTTGGGTTGAGCTGCCTGGAAACACTCAGAGCCAGTGCATGTTTGAGTGGAAGTTTGCCTCTAATTGCTCCTGGTCTAAAGCTTTTATCCAGCACATCTGCATAATGCCTTTAAATGATCCACTCTGTCTGTGTCTGTGCTGCTCTTTCTCTCTTTACTTTAAACCTTTTATGTTAAATCTCTTCTTTCTCTTCCTTTTCATGCTTTCCTATAGATCACTGGAGAGGTGAGATCAAACTGCATCGTGTTGCCTGGTTTAGTCCTGGTTTAGTCCTGGTTTAGTCCTGGATTAGCTCTGGTTTAGTCCTGGATTAGCTCTGGTTTAGTCCTGGATTAGCTCTGGTTTAGTCCTGGATTAGCTCTGGTTTAGTCCAGGTTTTAGCTCTGGTTTAGTCCTGGTTTAGCTCTGTTTTAATCCTAGTTTAGTCCGAGTTTAGTCCTGGTTTAATCGTGGTTTAGTCTTGGTTTAGTCCTGGTTTAGTCCTGGTTTAGTCCTGGATTAATTCTGGTTTAGTCCTGGTTTACTCTTGGTTTAGAGACAATAAAACACTTGGACAATCCAACACTTTGTAACTGGATGCAGACAGTACATACACAGCAGACTTATTTTGAGCTGAAGATCTACTCATAAATGTATCTGTACTGGGCCAGGTTTTGTTCAAATACATGGAAAAAAAACTGGGTACATGGTTTTTAATATTTCATGATAAATGCATATTTTAAATCACAATATTTTCATCTAAAACAACTTAAGAAAAGAAACAAGTGCGCTAGAAAACTGTGGTATCTAATGGAGCTGATGTGGCCATAAACATCATCACTAGGGATGCACCGATACCGATACTGGTATTGGGTATCGGCCCGATACTTCCTTAATATACTTGTACTCATTAGATTTGTCGATACCACGCCGTGATACTATTTTTGCATGACACTACACAACATCACTGGTCACGTTCAGGAGGTCATATGCCGACTTCAGTGTCAAGAGGGAGACAAAGAGTCAGAAGACACGGTTCATCATGTGTGCAAATAAAGCTCAATCATGTCGTCATCAGCAGTTTGGAAGTATTTTAGTATTAGGGAGGATGACAGGAGTAAGGCGGGTTGCAAATGATGTAGTATTTAGTGCCAAGGTGGGGAAGAGAAAACACCTCATTTAATACGAGCAATTTAATCAAACGTTTGAAGACACAGCACAGTGATAAGTATGACGAGTTCACTAAAGCAGCACGAGCTGTCAACAGACAACTTTAACCAAAGTGTTCAAGAAGCGGGAGAAAATGTTCAAAGATAATACTCAGGGAACAAAAATAACTGAGGCACCACACTTACTCAGTACACTGAGCTGGATGAGCAGCTACTATCAGTCGTGGGCATCTTCTAGTTGTTCTAGAGCCCAGATACAAGGTGCCCAGTCGTCTCTACAGCTCAAATGTGATGTTGCCTAAAGTGTTCGATGCTGTTAGGTCAGCGGTTCATGACATCGACTGATCACGACTGATATTTGGTCTGATATTATCTGCCCAATGTCCTTTTAAGTTTGAGAGCCCAGTGGAGGAAGAGGCGTTTGCTCGTCATCACACCGATCAACCAACCACACAAATGTGTAGACTAATAGTGTCACTCACTGTCTGCTGTGTCAACTATGCATCATATTTTGTAATGATCAGAGAATAAAATAAAATGTGCATTTCCATTTATTGTTATTGTATGTTCACGGGGTGGGGGGTTAAAGTATCGGTATCAGTGCTCAGTATCGGCAAGTACAGAAATGATCATACTTTTACTCATATTGGTTTTCAAAAAAGTGGTATCAGTGCATCCCTAGTCATGACAACAAAGCGCCGCATGCAGGGGGCTCTTCCTGTGGAGCACTGCACATCACACTAGAGCAGAGCATTTTTATACTTTTGGACCAAAATGAAAATAAAACTGGAGATGGAAGTGCATGTGTCCCAGTGGGTGTGTACCAGCAGAACTGAAAATGGAGGTAGATCAGAGCAATGACGCTTGAATACAGGAGAATAAAGATGATTCAAACATGCATAAATCACTCTAAATACAACTTCAGAGGGTCAATGAGAAGGAAACGACTAGAACATGGTTCAAACGAGCTTGCAAAAGTCCATTTTGTAAAGTAGGTTTTGCTTTAAATGCATTTCACTGAGCCGTGTCCTCTCTCCCCAGTGACGGTGATGAGAAGCGCACGGACAGTCAGCCCTCCCTGTGCCCCAGCAAACTGGGCAGTGACGATTCTCTGGCCGAGTACGGAGACAGCGTGGACATCCAGTTCAACGAGGATGGATCCTTCATCGGCCAGTACAGCGGCAGAGGCCCGGTGCCGCACGGCAACGAGAGCTCGAGCCCCGCCTCCCCCATGACGAACGGGCCGCCTCCGCCCCTGCCCCCTGTGCTCAGCCGACCCAGCTAAACAACCACGCTCTGTGCACTGCCTAAACACCACCACACGCACTGGCAGGACACGTCTGCACGCGTGAAAATGACTTGGAGTCTGTTCTAATTTTGATTTGACAAAAAATGAATGAGGTTGTCAAAAGTATAGAAAAGCTCCACTGTGGAACCTGTGTCTGGGTTCACTGGAAATCAGGCATTAGTCTTATATACAACTTTCTCCACACATCGACAAGTTATTTTGATGCATTAACTATTCACTGCCCATAGTCAATAATGAGTCGACTGACGGGCTGCAGTTCGCTCCTCAGAC
This sequence comes from Boleophthalmus pectinirostris, assembly GCF_026225935.1. NCBI lineage: Eukaryota > Metazoa > Chordata > Actinopteri > Gobiiformes > Gobiidae > Boleophthalmus > Boleophthalmus pectinirostris. The sequence continues at coordinate 42,290,085 of NW_026571515.1, read as the reverse complement.
CACAGTTAAACATGAGCACGTTGTGTTGCTTAAGGACACAACCGCAGACAACCTTTTTATTAGTGCGAGTCTAAACAGTGAACAACTAATTGACAGAGGTGATAAAGGAGCCAAAAATTTTACTCAAATAAGAATAACGTTACTTTAAAATAATATTACTCATGTAGAAGTAATAAGCGGTGGTCCAAGAAATGACTCAAGTAAGAGTAAAAAAGTATTTGGAGAAACTAGTGCTCAAGTAAGAGTAACTTAAAGAGTAACTGCTGGGACCGAACAGCTTATTTATCATTTTAAATTGATATAATTATGTCAGACACAAAAATGAAACAAACTAAAACAAATCTGAAGGAGCTTTTGTCACTTTAGACTCACAAAACTTTTACTCAAGTAACAGTACTGTTACTTCAAACTAAATATTACTCAAGAAAGAGTAAAAGTATGCTGATCGAAAGGTATGATTTCTTTATAAAGTTACTCAAGTACATGTAACTGAATACTACCCACCTCTGCTGAAGGTGGGACAAAAAAAAAAATCTTCAAAATCCCCAGGTTTAATAAAAATGTTTTAAATTATTGTTAAAATGACTCAAATCAAGTTTCATTTGTGAATCCAAGTCATTTGAACTGAAGCAGACGTTTCTTTTTCACTGTCGTCTCTGTACATTCCACAGGTTTATGCAGTTTACAATTTACACAGCTTTTAAATCAACGTATCTCTGAAAGACAAAACGAAGATGTTTAGGACAGATACAGAAGTGGCATGTTACGAGCAATCTCTTCTATTATTCTCATTAATCCTCCGTGTACAGACTCCTACATATTTTTACTTCGATATTTACTGTTTCTGTTTGGTCGGCCAATTTGAAGTCACGGTTTTGTATCTTTGTTGGAGCACAGTTTGGTTTGGTGCATGTTTCTGGGAATGATTTCACTCTTTTTCGACTTGTTCAGGACAGGCCTAAACCTAAGATGCATAATTTGAGCATTTGAGTTCAAAGCTCCCATATTATGATGAAGCAGTTTCCTCCGTAAATACAGACGACAGGGCTTTGTTTTTGAGCTCTCAACAGAATGTAGCGCTTAGTGGAAAATGTAAAAATGGGCAAGGTACAAACCCGAGGCACAACCACTGAATATATAAGGGTCTGCTTATGCCCTAACCAAGAGCATCTGGCCAGTCGAAACACGTTGGTGTCCCTTCATGAAATAAAAGACTTTTAATATATGCAGTGGGTGTACCTCGGGTTTGTAACTTGCCCTTTTTTACATTTTCCAGTAAGGGTTGCATTCTGTTAAGAGTTCAAAATGTAACCGTCGTAGAGCACCTGTACTGCTACTTTTTTTTTTACGACCCAATGAAGCTCTACCTTTTTTCTTCATCTGAATGCTTTGTTTTCGTCACAGTTTCAAATTCAATACAATATATGGCCTCACATACTAATTGGCAAAGATGGGTAAAGTAGCTAGAACTTGTACTTGTATTTGTATTTGTATTTGTTTATTTATTTCATTCATAAAGTATGAAAAGACATCGACAGTGTCACAACATCAGACATACAAGAAAAGAATGAAAAGGAGCAGAAAGAAGAGAATCTTGAGTACTTAAGAGTATTGTTACTTCACAAATAATATTACTCAAGTAGAAGTACAAAGTTGCCCAATAAATTACTCAAGAGTAAAAAAATTATTTGGGAAAACTAATATTCTGATCTGATTTATAATTTCAAGTGAATATAATTAGAACAATAAAACATTAAATAATACACAGAATCTGGTGTTTTCAAAAGGACAGACACAAAAATGAGACAAAGAAACACAAATGTTCAATCCATTACATATTGTCACATGAAGTTTTTGTTACTTTAGACTTTCAGTGGGAAGAACTCAAGTACAAGTACTACTGCACTGTATAATATATTACTCAATAAATAGTAAAAGTATGGGGTCTGAAAAGTACTCAGAGAATTTATGAAGATGTTACTCAAGTAAATACCGTTTTGAAACGCACTCCACACTGTTGCCTGTAGAGGGCAGCAGAGATCCAAGTGTAACTAGTATGCAAAACTCTACGCCCAAGCAGAAGTGTTCCACAAATCCTGTTCACATCCTAATATGGGAGCTTGGTGTGCGTGTGCGTGTGTGTGTGAATGTTGTGTGTGTGCGTGTGTGCATGTGTGTGTGTGTGACCCGAAGCCTTAAGAGTCCAGTGTGTCCTCTGCTCCTCCCTCTCTCTCACCAAAACCATTCTCCATTCTGCAGTTTGGTCTCTCACAATGAGTTTTAAACATGTTTTTATTTGATGACTTCTTTGTTCAGTTCATTTGTTTTGCTTTTAATCTGAACTGAAGTGCGTCCAGAGCAGGTCTGTGTGAATCCTATGCATCTGAAGTCAACGATATGTTTTATATTGTAGGAAGTGGACGTCGTTGCTCCATTTGGCACCGTTTTTCAATTTCTGAGATCTGTTTGCTCAGATTTACGCTTGATCAAATTTACTTTTGGTATATAAAAGTTTTTATTAGTAAATATTCAGTTGTCATAGTAAATTGTGTATTGAAACAATTCAAGTGAAGAGGGGCCAAATGGGGCAGTGACAGTGGAGTGAGGTGAGAGGTCCTGTGTAGCAAACTCAAATCTGGACCTTCAGACTGAGAGAAAGAGAGAAAAGAGAGAAAGAGAGGGAGGACAGAGAGGACAAAGTAAATATGTAACAGTGAAGGGATAGAAGAGAATCAGCTGTACTTTTCTCTGAATGTAAATACAACCTTAAGATTGTCATTTTTTATTTTTTATTATTATTTTGTACGATGATGAAATTGTAACTTTTTAAATCTTCGTTGCTTGGTTTTGGTTTTGTACTTTTGGTCTGGTCTCTGGTCTAGGTTCTGGTCCAGTCTCTGGTCTAGATTCTCGTTTAGATTCTGGTCTGGTCTCTAGTCCGGCTTCTAGTCTGGTTTCTGGTCTAGATTCTGGTCTAGTCTCTGGTCTAGATTCTGGTTTAGATTCTGGTCTGATCTCTAGTCCGGCTTCTAGTTTGGTTTCTGGTCTAGATTCTGGTCCAGTCTCTGGTCCAGTCTCTGGTCTAGATTCTGGTCTGGTCTCTAGTCCGGATTCTAGTCCAATTTCTGATTTAGATTCTGGTCCAGCCTCTGGTCTAGTCTCTGGTCCAGTCTCCGGTATAGATTCTGGTCTATAGTCTGGTCTGGTCTCTGGTCCAGCCTCTTATCCAGCCTCTGGTCTAGATTCTGGTCTAGACTCTGGTCTGGTCTCTGGTCTAGACTCTGGTCTAGACTCTGGTTTGGTCTCTGGTCTAGACTCTGTAGCCTTGTATCATAATCTCACTATTGTTGACACTTAGCCTTGAGTAGTCCAGAAGAATTTAGAAAAATCTAGAACAAAAATCCAAGTTTTTGTTTTCAATGCTGCAAAAATGTGATGCTCTTAAACTCCATGTAAACAACTGACCCGAGAATGCTTTTCAAACCAGCGCCCAAAAGTCCCACTGTCCCTGAAGCGTCTCTTAAGTGCCCAGGACTGATCCTGATGCTCTGGACACAAACGCTCCTCTGCACCTTTCACACAACAACAACAACAACAACAACAACAACAACAATCACAAAATCTTAAAAGACAGGATTTTGTGCAAGTTTTGGGGCAGTTTAATACTTTAGATTTAAAACTTAAAAGGAGAGCGGGACCAGAACTTTTACAACTCATTAAAAGCCAAAGTGAATTCTTGCAAAAAATGTCTTCCCAAAAATCCTCCGAAACTCTAAGGATGTAACAGTGTTCAGATCTCGCGTTAAGATCCAACAAATGCTCTTCTTTTCATGATCATTTTGACCATAGCTTCCATTATTTTGAGCTGTGACTTTGTGACTCTGTTCAGCAGATGCAGTCCTTGCGCCCTCTGCTGTTCTGTTTTGTTTTACAGTTTCATGCCAACAATGGAAAACAAGAGATGGGACAAGACACAATTTTCACAAGATGAGACACAGAACGAGATCGGATCCACGAGAACAAAACAAGATGACATTTTGACATCATTTGTCATTCAGAATAACTAATGTTGGCTTCTTTAATTTTATATAACACTTCAGTGGTCATTGACGTACTGCTTTTTGGAACTACACCTTCTCAACCTGCATAACTCACCAGCTCTTAACTCTTTTCTTTGTTCAAGCCAAAGGTAAATTCAGGGGGAAACAATCTCACAAGATCATTTTCCTCATGTGTGCATAGTCTTGTGGCAATTTTGTCTCATGAGATCTTTTGGTCCGAGATCTTGTCCCATCCCTGCGGAAAACTTACATTATTTTATGCTTTATATTACAATGTCAAAGTATAGTAACTAGTATCGAAACTAGACACTCATTTCAACTGGAATCGAGACTAAAAAAGCCCCATTTATAAGACAGGGATGAGCCTTTCCTGAATTACTTTTGAGACAATATAAAGAAGATTTCTGAGTGAGAATGTGTGTATTGGATCAGAGCAAAGGATCATGGTCTATGTAGTTCCGTCTGCCTATTCACCAGTGCAACAAATCAGTGCGTATTAATCTTCTGTTGTAAAAGTCCCAACTAATATTGTGAGATTTGTTACATTCTTACATCCTTAAAGTTTGAGCATATGTACAAAATTTCACTTTGAATGTGCATTTTCAAGAACAAAGGCTGCAACATTTGGGAAAACTATCTCATTTTGATTGTGATTTGTCTGTAGATTTGCAATTTATGTTTCAATAATGTGATTCTGGTCAAAGTTCATATGAAATCACTGAAATCTGAACTCACAAACTAATTCAAGAATTTCATTTCAGAACATTTGTACAGATAAAACTACACGGATAGCAGCTTTTGTGTTGAATTTTGTTGTCTGTGGAGCACTGTGTAACTTTTTGTTTGTTTCCATGGATACTGTATGTCATTGCTCTGCCTGGAATGTTCCACAGTGTGACATTAAACAGCTCTACTTTACATTTATTCATTTACAGGTGGTTTTATGGGTCAAAAACACCTAGAAAAACAGACGTCCTGACTGTGAGCAGGTTCCTCTCCACAGATCTGACCTGTAACTTGCTCTGGTGTGGTCTCCATGAAGATTCCATGAAGACAGAAATGTTTAATGCCACACTGTGAAACTTTTCACAGACCCTCCACCAGAAAAGTTACACACTGCACCTTGAAGTTACTTTTAAAAAACTGCAGCCTGTGATTTTCTGATCGTGTCCGTTCAAATTCCAGCTCGTTTCGCAGCCGTAAAAGAAGTTCACATTTGAGAGGGTTCCTTTGGAGTGGCTTCGTGCTCTGTGTCATGATGATGTCTTAATAACAATACTAACAGAGCATTTGTTGCACTGTAGACTTTAATGTAACTCCAGCTGTTGCCTTGTCTGTCTGTGCTCTCCTCTTTTGATACTAATAATGACTTCAAAACACGTTGTCGCGGCAAAATGTCCTGCACGTGCACAGCGCCCTCTTGTGTGCAGTCGTCCCTTTGACAAGTTTCAGCACAGATTATTAGTCATATTACCTAAAATCTATAGAATTCCTAAACCGTAGAGTAGATTAGTTCATTAAAGGCCTTGGGTTTAATCACCACAACAATGTCGTACCAGGAATCTGCAGAAGTCCTGGTTTAGTTCTGATCTAATCCTGGTTCATCCTTAATGATTTAGTTCACCCCGGGGAGTCAAACTCAAATTCACAGAGGACAAAATTAAAAACTAGGACTAAGTCGTGGGCCAAACTAAAGCTACTTATTGAAAAACTATTTATTGAAAACTTTCAACAGCATCTGCATGTTTTCTCTTCTTTTTCTTCTTTTCTTATTAAAATAAATGTTTCATAATAGTTTTGCTTAAACACTGAATCCAGAACAAGCAGAATATAAAATAATAACAACATTTTAAATAAATAATGTCTTTATAGTCTATCTGTAACAGGTCTGCAGCTCTAAGACAGATTTGGTATGATCTCATGGGCCAAATATAATTATATCAGGGGCCAAATGTGGTCCCCGGGCCTGAGTTTGACATGTCTGAGTTAACCTATACTTCAATTGCACGATTTAGATTTAGTCCTAGTTTAGTTCTTTGTTAAGTCTTCATTTAGGCCTGGTTCAGTTCTGGCTCAGTCTTGGTTTAGTCCTGGTTTAGTCCCTGATGTAGGCATGGTTCAGTCCTGGTTTTAGACTCTGGTTTAGTCTTGTTTTAGTCCCTGATTCAGTCACTCTGAATCAGGTTTTAGACTCTGGTTTAGTCCTGGTTTAGTCCATGCTTTAGTTGTTTCTTGTGATCAGAGAGTGTCCAAACCTCCTCCACGAAGTGACTTAAACTGATCAGAGGGACAGTAAAGAGCGAGGAGGGCGCTGTGCATAGGCCCTGATCTCAGATTTGGTGCCCAGATGTGAGTGTGTGCTGCTGGTTTCGAGGGGACAGAGACAGAGCTGCTGGTGGTTCCTCTGGTCAGGGCTGGACTGGTCTATGGCAATATGAAAATGAAACCTGCTTTTGCATTGTGCGCTCTGTAAACAACTAACAGACTTTACACTAATAAAATAAACATGGACTACACTTCAACCACGTGTCGTTTTTTTTACCTTCATTTAAAGAGGCACGAGCCAGAGGTGCAGAGGATTCTGTGTGGGAATGTCCACACACACTCTAATATCTCTATCTAAGTAAATTATCCAGACTTTATTCCTGTTTTAAGTGTATTCTTTATCTAAGCACAAACTAATAAACACAAGAGCTTCAAATTTCAAACTAATATTACTCAAACACAAAGTGGTCCAAGAAATAACTCAAGTAACAGTAAAATGTCCATCAATTCATTTTCTTCCTCTTATCCGGGGCCTTGTCACGGGGCAGCAGTCTAAGCAGAGACGCTCAGGCTTCCTTCACCCCAGACACTTCCTCCAGCTCCTCTGGAGGGACCCGAGGCCTTCCCAGACATAGTCCCTCTGGCACTCCTCCTAGTGGAACATTAACACGTACTGAGTAGAGATGCGCGGATTGCGGTTACAACCGCGGTATCCGCGGTTAATCCGCGGGTCGGGCGGATGACGTGACGAAAAATTATATTTTAATTAAATTCGGGCGGGTGGCGGTTTAACTACTAAAAAAAAAAAAAAGTTATTGTTAGTATTGTTACGTACATCTGAAAAGACGAGTGTCATTGTCTGTGTTTGTAGTATGAAGTGTACGTCATGTCCTTAATTAGCCCATTTGACCTGTTTTTATGTTCTGAAGGTTCAGGTTGTGTCGGGTTATTGATGCCTAAGGTTTACGAGGCACATATTATATGCAGTTTATTTTATTATTTCTAATTTATTTCAGCTGTTTGCCAACACGTAAGTGGCTATAGGGCCAGATTTATTTAGTTATGCTTTTTTTTTTTGTTTCGATATCAGTTATATTTTAAAAACACGCAGACATTATAGCGTAGACTGACACTCAGGGTTTTTAAAACTTAAAGAAAGACCGATGGAGTGAGGCTATGACTTTGAAATAACATCGGGCAATGGCAGAATGTTCAGAATGTAACAACATCCAACACGAAGGCAAGAAGGTTCAAAAACAGCCTAGTTGGAAAACGTTGTCAGTTAATTAGCTGCGCAAGAAAACCAGGTAAGTCTGGAGTTGTTACGGACAATTAAGAATGTGAACATACACGCTGAGCCAATTTTGGAATGAATGAGCTGTAGAGTTTGCATTTTTATCGAGGCTCCTTAGTTTGTTTGCTGTATGATTGTTCTAAAATCTAAAATCAGTCGGCGGATGGTGGCAGGGTGCGGTTTTGAAAACCTTCGGTGCAAAATGGACAGCGGGCGGATGATGAGTTTTGTGTCGCGGTTGCGGATGAAAAATAGCCCATCCGCGCATCTCTAGTTCTGAGGGAGGCGTCCAGGAGGCATCAGAACAGATGTCCTCCCCTCAGCTGCTCCTCTCGATGTAAAGGAGCAGCGGTTCTACTCTGAGCTCCTCCCGTGCGACTGAGCTCACCCTATCTCTAAGGGAGCACCCAGACACCCTGTGGAGGAAACTCATTTCGAGCACTTGTATCCATGATCTCGTCCTTTCTGTCATTACTCAGAGCTCATGATCAGAGGTGAGGGGAGGAACTTAGATTGAGCAGTAAATTGAGTCTTCGCTTTGCCTTTTGCCTCAGCTCCTCTTCACCTCAGTGGTCTGATACAGCGACCGCATCACTGCAGACGCTGCACAGAGTGTCCTGCCTCAAGTGGAGGAGTTCACGGATCACATGTTCACAAGTGACAGGAGGATGGAGTGTGAGAGTAAAATGTCTTTGGAAAAAAAATCTACTCAAGTAAGAGCAACTTAATTGAGAGAGTAATGTGATTTATAGTCTGAAGTGAACATCATGTGAAGGACAAAATTTTAAAAAATGAAGGAGCAAGAAACACACATTTTGTCACATAAAGTCTGTCACTTTAGAGTTAGTCAGAGTGGGAAGAGGAAACTTCAGTAACAATATTACTCAAGTATGTGGCTGAAAAGTACTCTGAAAAGTACAGTTTCTTAAAAAATATAAATGAGTAGAGGTTCAGTTGCTTGTTTCAGTGGAGTGTTGTTACTATGACAGAAATGTTTCCCTACATGTTTCACACACATGTTCTGTGTTCACACACAGCTCTAGGTCAAGTTACAGCCATGTCACGTCTATGGAAAGGTGACCAGCTCCCAGTAACAACAAATGTTTTTTTCATGGTATTTCTGAGCAATAAAAACACCTGTAAAGCCTCAATGTGTAACTTTCTGGTAGTGGAAAGTTAGTTGTACAACATAGAAAGTTAAAACCAAACTTCAGAACTTTCTCTGTGGAGACAGAAAGGTTTGGATATTAAAGTCAGTGGAACAACATTTCCAAGAAAACAAGCAGCAAAAGTCCACACAAGAGTCAGGTTTGTGGAGATGCAAGCCCTCTCACAGTATGGTCCAGACACATGCTGTCAGACATATTCACATTCTCTAGAGTAGAATCCTGCATTTGGTTCCATATCTGACCAAAAGATCTGGGTCCAAATTTTATGCCAATGAATGAATATTTCGAGTTGCTCAAGACACTTGAAAATGTCTCTATAGACCCTAAACTATAACACAGAACCAAATAAATAAGGCCTATTCCAAACATTTGTCATTTTATTCTGCAAACACAAACTGAAACTTGCATAAAAATTTGAACTTTAGAAATTAGAACTAGTCCATATAAGTTTCTTCTAAAGTCCAGCTCCTCTTGTGTGTTTGTTGGCGTCACTAAAGCTGCTCCTGTGTGTGTGACTCCTGCAGTAGATCTTGTTTCTGATCTTCAGTCTTTGTTCTACTGTTCAAATCTTGAAGAAACTTCAGCTCCTTCATTAACACTTTCCTGATGCACAGTTTGAGCAGCTTCTGAAAGTCTCATCATCAGCCCAGTCTGCTGCAGGAACTGTTCTAAATGTTTCTGGCAGATCAAGAGAAGAAGAAGAAGAAACACATCAAACTCACAGATCTGCTTCTCTTCATAATCTGTTTAAGAGTTTTGTCACGTTGTTTTGGTGGAACCTCTGAACCAGAGGCGGGCAAACTATGGCCCGGGGGCCAAATGCGGCCCTTCAATCTTTTTAATCTAGCCCGCTGAAATTGAATAAATTACAAGAGTAAAAGCTGTAATTGCTTTGAATGATTTTCAATTGTAATTCAAGCACATGTTTTCTACATATCCCATGTGATTTTTTTCTCTTATGAGGTGGATTACCAAAACACTCCATCCATCTGCTCCTGGTCAGGCTCTTCTGTCAAATTTTAGAACCTTTGTGGCCTACGAGTCAAAAAGTTTGCCCACCGCTGCTGTAAACCACAATACTATAACCATCATCTTCTTCTGTTCTTCTGTCACACTGGAGTGGAGAATGTCAACAAGCCACATTTCTTCACTCAAGGACGAAAGATGTAGCCATGATTTCTCTCCAGTGACTAGGTCAGGAATCAAAATACACTAGACGGTTTTCAAAAACCCCAGAAGTGTGAGTTTGGGCACCAGCCAATCAGAGAAGAGCCAGACATTCTGTGTTGTCAATGATTCCTAAGGCTGAGGATTTAAAGAGAACAAAGAGAATGTTTGGTGAATTTTATCAAGGGGAAAGACGTTATTGTTCTTCTTCCTACGGGATTTGGGAAAAGCTTAATATACCAGTTAACCCCGTTAGTGGTGCATTACATACATCACGACCAAACAGCAGCGACTGGTTAAATGATACAAAGTATCATCCACCGTCGAGCGAACGAATCCCAATACTGCAATGTCAGACGGTTTCTATGAAATGAAACCAGCTGATGAATCAGACTACCAAAGATGTGTTCATGTGTTTTCTTCACAACTGAATGTTCAGACTGTGAAGTTTCTTAAGAAAAACCAAATCATCTGCAGGAGCTTCAAAACCTAATGCAGAAAGTTCATGCAGAGAAGAGCAACCTCTAAAACATAATAATCTTAAATCATCTTTTGGTGTTAAACCCTCATGCAGGTTCTAATGGAGGTGATCTGAAAGTTGTTTTTTGACTTTGCTTTGATGGACCAGATGAATATTCAGGACAATAAACCCAGTGGAAACATACTGGGCTTGAATGTGTTTATGACTAATGCCATAATGTGGAACATTACAGACAAAGCATTAACATCTCCAAGGAGACATGGAGGTGGTCTGAATGGAAGAGTTTCGTAGTGCATCTTTAATGAGTGTTTCTTGGTCACGTGACGTGTTGATTGCCCAATCGCGCTGATTGTGAAGCTTATGTCACTATTAGCACTTGACAGGAGCCTCACTGTAACTACTGAAGCAGCACGTTCAAAAACATTATTCTTACAGCCTATTCACACGCACATATGAAGCGGGACACTCGTCTTCTCTGCGGGGGGCTTCACGCACACACTCGGCCTCGTCACGTTGGTTTTGTTATTCTTATTCCGCACATGTGAAAGTGAGAGCAGAGCGGCGGGACGCGACGAGTTAAACCAAAACAAGAAGGACCGGTTCTCCTGCGCTCTCCACGGACACCCACAGCCTCCATTTGCACCTTCCAGAGCGGCCAGCGTGCACCGAGGAGGCGCCAGCGCGGAGGGTCTGAGCGCCGGAGACACGCAGCTAAAAATACACCGGAGGAGGAGACGATGAACGGAGGCGCGGGGATTACGCAAGCCCGGAGCGAGGCGCAGCTGCCGGGGGGCGCTGAGAGGACGCTCCGGTTACAGAGGAGGACACACGGTGAGTCCAACGAGCCACGCTCCGGACACGTAACATCATGTGTCTTTATGTAACACGGGGCTGAGGGACCGAGCCGCAGGATGAAGGAGGCGCGCTGCTCCCACACATGTACTTCAACTCAATCTGACCCGAAGAAGCGAGCAAACTGTGACAAGAAATAAAAACTAGACCACAGAAGAACCAGGACTGAACCAGGACTGAACCAGGACTGAACCAGGACTGAACCAGACTAGACCAGGACTGAACCAGGACTAAGACCAGACTGAACAGACCAGGACTGACTAAACCAGGACTAAACCAGAACCAGGACTAAACCAGGACTGAACCAAGACTCAACCAGGACAGAACCAGGACTAAACCAGGTCTAAACCAGACTAAACCAGACTAAACAACCAGGACTGAAAGGACTAAACCAGGACTGAACCAAGACTCAACCAGGACAGAACCAGGACTAAACCAGGTCTAAACCAGGACTAAACCAGGACTGAACCAAGACTCAACCAGGACAGAACCAGGACTAAACCAGGTCTAAACCAGGACTAAACCAGGACTGAACCAAGACTCAACCAGGACAGAAGCAGGACTAAACCAGGTCTAAACCAGGACTAAACCAGGACTGAACCAAGACTCAACCAGGACAGAAGCAGGACTAAACCAGGTCTAAACCAGGACTAAACCAGGACTAAACCAGGACTGAACCAAGACTCAACCAGGACTCAACCAGGACTAAACCAGGACTGAACCAGGACTAA